>NW_012103898.1:2615294-2617466 GCF_000951045.1 Mandrillus leucophaeus
AAAGTCAGGAAACAACAGGTGCTGGAGAGGATGTGGAGAAATAGGAACACTTTTACACTGTTGGTGGGACTGTAAACTAGTTCAACCATTGTGGAAGACAATGTGGCAATTCCTCAAGGAATTTTTTTTTACAGTATACCATCACCTTCTTGTGTATTTCCACAATACCCATTAATATATAACAGTTAAAAAAGACTAAATTATTCACTAGAATGATATACCTTGATAATGCAGATACTGGCTTATTCATTTTAGAGAAATAATCCACTTTTCTGATCATAAAAGTAGGCTTCCAAATTGTATTGGTATTTACAGTACATTTTTGCAGAATATTAATATCATTCCTTTAACCAAGAAAATAGTTTATCAAATCACTGTTTTTGATTCTTATATATCGAACATTACACTAAAAAATTGGATTACATTTTGAGGGTAAAAATAGGATTCATTCAAACATTTGCTAGTAATGCATTATTTCATTTATTTATTCTAAAGACACAAATTGAGGCCAACAAAATGCTAAGCATTAAACTAGGTGCCAGACATATGGGCTTTACAGGGGAGGAGATGGCTTTTAAGGTGGATAGAACAACATAAACACTGGCAGGCTTCATGCATTAGGTATGTTTGGTGTGTTGTCTTGTGCCTGGAAAGCTGGGCTAGGGGATACAGGGCAGAGGGCTGGGGGGTTGAGTAATGAGTAGCCTGGCTTGACTGATGTGGTAGGCTCATCTCTGAGGAGCAGTGGAAAATAACCCTCAGACTTTAGAATTCTTCCCTCCCTACCACTCCTTTGCGGTTCACACTTCAGTCCACTCCGTCCCCATTTCTAAGCTCACTGGTCCACGGATATGATTGCAATCTCCTTATCTGCATCTGCATCTCCAGCTCTTCCACACCTACTGAACTACTTCTTTGGAATTCAAAGTTTGAGTAATTGAGGAATTCTTCCTCTTAGCCCCTGTACATGAATCCCCTTCTAATTTGCTCTAGTACATTTGCCCTACTCAAGCTATGTTCTGTGATGATTTCACTCTCATCTTGTTTGTCTTGCATTTTCTTAATATTCTGGGTCCACTGCCACCACACACATTCATCGTCTAACTTGAATCACTCCAAAGGCCACAAGGTATTGCTACAGAAAAACAAAAATGTACTAACTCATGCTGTAATAAATCTGTGACAGCTTAATCAGGGGCACTGTTAGTGTGGCCCAACACTCTCTTTGATTTTTTTTTAATTACCTAAACAAATTCTCTCAGGATTTGTCCCAAACTGCAAGAATTCAAGCTTTAAAGTGGAAAGAGTTTGCTTTAAAATCTATCACCATAACTTACTAGTTGGGTGAATGTCATCGAATAACTTACTCCTTCATCTGACAAACTTCATCTCTAGACTAGAGTCAATAACATCTGCCTTACATCTGTCACAGATGTGTAAAGGCTCTAAAAGAGAGCTGGCAGAAGATCATATTTTTCCCTCCATCCACACAAGCACTGGGTCTCTTCTCTCAGCCTCTCTTTTCTCACCTAAAGACTATGGGTAATAATAGTACATACTTCCCCAGAATATCAAAGGATTAATAAGATAATGCCTGTAAAGCACTTACGCAGAGACTGGCACTTAAGAAGACTCAATAAATGGAAGCTGTTGCAATCACTGCTTTTGTATTAATAACTTGCATAAAGTAGAAACTGCCAACTACAGATATAGGAGAAAGTTAGCTTTGGGGAACATGACGTAAATTCCAAATGTATTCCAAGCAAACAATGGCTTTATAACTGACAGCTTGGAAGAGATGAAGTTAATTGTGTCTACTAGCAAGAGAATCCTCAAAACATCTATGGCTATTCACTGTACCTCTCCATCCTACGCATGTGATGTGGAACCATGTGGCCCAACAATAAACCAGACAGATCAATAAAGTTAAAACAAGAATTCCCACATGAGAGAATGCAGGGGGAAAGACCCATCAAATTGGATTATGACATAAAGAGCTTCTGTGTGCGTGATGAAAATATCTGTAAGTGATTTTATATGACCTAAAGCAGAATACTAAGGGCCAGTGATTACATAAATAATGAAGCAGGAAGATAGTGTAAAGTATTTAAGATTATTCAAGACAATGAGTAAGCATAAAACTGCCATTTGAAATGAGAGTGTCTAATCCAA
>NW_012103898.1:2617516-2662369 GCF_000951045.1 Mandrillus leucophaeus
ACAGGGCAGAGGGCTGGGGGGTTGAGTAATGAGTAGCCTGGCTTGACTGATGTGGTAGGCTCATCTCTGAGGAGCAGTGGAAAATAACCCTCAGACTTTAGAATTCTTCCCTCCCTACCACTCCTTTGCGGTTCACACTTCAGTCCACTCCGTCCCCATTTCTAAGCTCACTGGTCCACGGATATGATTGCAATCTCCTTATCTGCATCTGCATCTCCAGCTCTTCCACACCTACTGAACTACTTCTTTGGAATTCAAAGTTTGAGTAATTGAGGAATTCTTCCTCTTAGCCCCTGTACATGAATCCCCTTCTAATTTGCTCTAGTACATTTGCCCTACTCAAGCTATGTTCTGTGATGATTTCACTCTCATCTTGTTTGTCTTGCATTTTCTTAATATTCTGGGTCCACTGCCACCACACACATTCATCGTCTAACTTGAATCACTCCAAAGGCCACAAGGTATTGCTACAGAAAAACAAAAATGTACTAACTCATGCTGTAATAAATCTGTGACAGCTTAATCAGGGGCACTGTTAGTGTGGCCCAACACTCTCTTTGATTTTTTTTTAATTACCTAAACAAATTCTCTCAGGATTTGTCCCAAACTGCAAGAATTCAAGCTTTAAAGTGGAAAGAGTTTGCTTTAAAATCTATCACCATAACTTACTAGTTGGGTGAATGTCATCGAATAACTTACTCCTTCATCTGACAAACTTCATCTCTAGACTAGAGTCAATAACATCTGCCTTACATCTGTCACAGATGTGTAAAGGCTCTAAAAGAGAGCTGGCAGAAGATCATATTTTTCCCTCCATCCACACAAGCACTGGGTCTCTTCTCTCAGCCTCTCTTTTCTCACCTAAAGACTATGGGTAATAATAGTACATACTTCCCCAGAATATCAAAGGATTAATAAGATAATGCCTGTAAAGCACTTACGCAGAGACTGGCACTTAAGAAGACTCAATAAATGGAAGCTGTTGCAATCACTGCTTTTGTATTAATAACTTGCATAAAGTAGAAACTGCCAACTACAGATATAGGAGAAAGTTAGCTTTGGGGAACATGACGTAAATTCCAAATGTATTCCAAGCAAACAATGGCTTTATAACTGACAGCTTGGAAGAGACGAAGTTAATTGTGTCTACTAGCAAGAGAATCCTCAAAACATCTACGGCTATTCACTGTACCTCTCCATCCTACGCATGTGATGTGGAACCATGTGGCCCAACAATAAACCAGACAGATCAATAAAGTTAAAACAAGAATTCCCACATGAGAGAATGCAGGGGGAAAGACCCATCAAATTGGATTATGACATAAACAGCTTCTGTGTGCGTGATGAAAATATCTGTAAGTGATTTTATATGACCTAAAGCAGAATACTAAGGGCCAGTGATTACATAAATAATGAAGCAGGAAGATAGTGTAAAGTATTTAAGATTATTCAAGACAATGAGTAAGCATAAAACTGCCATTTGAAATGAGAGTGTCTAATCCAATTCACTAAGGAATTGATTAGCCAATCTTTTGATTTACTTGAAACACTTGGCCAAACTGCTTTCAGAAAGATAAACACAACTGTCTCAGCTGGAGACTTAAAGGTAAGCTCTGTCTTGAATGAAATAAGAACTCACAACACATTTCATAGCCTATTATTTAGTTTTAGAGATTGTCTTTATTAGGTGAGTATCAAAAGGATGCTTCCTGGATTAGCATAGGAGAGGAAAGACTAATCCATTTAGATCTTTTTCACTGTTAGCATAAAAACTCAAAAACAATTTAATGTTACAGATGATCCTCCTGTACAGGATGCAAAAATCCATCAAGGAAAATAGAACTTAATTTTATTCAAAGTGTGAAAAGCCCCATTCTAATGATAACCATTTTATGTAATCATTGGTTCTAGTTGAACCTTTCAGTTAAAGGGACTTGGAATCGTACGAACTGAACTATGAGCTCAGGTTAAGCAGTCCACATGAAGCCTTTTGCTTATGAAATGACCACGTTGTTAACGGAGAAGCAAAGAAAAAAGTGCTTAGCTCCCCTCCTGCCACAGACCGTCCCTGCCTTCATGCTCACAGCAGGGCCGGGGGCTCTCCGTATCTGATTCCTGCTGCTTCAGCTCCTAATGGCCTTCCTCAATTCCCATTCTGTCTTTTCACTTTTGGCTGACACAGCAAATGCACACGGAGAGGTTTGCGGCATAGTGCAAGTCAGAGACTTGAAACAAAGAAGGCTCGTTTATTATTTACGTATTTGTTTATTTATTTGCAATTCCCTTCATTTGATGGTCAAGGATTTCAGTGGCCGGCACCTTGGAAAGCCCCTGGAACAAATCAATTTTCAATAACCTCAGGGATCACAGGGCACTGGATAATAAGCCATAAGTCTTTGTGAAGAACAAATCCTGTCTAAAAGAAGGGTTTGTGCAAAGCACAGCCGAAGACAGGAAAGCCTAACAGAAATATATTACACCTTAATGCCAGTATGCCAATACCATTTTGGATTCTGTTCCAACGGAGTCTGTCATCAATATGCTTCAGAAATGTTTCTGGAATCATTTTTTGATGCAGGTCAAAGGTTGTGTCCAAATAAATGAATGCATGAGGGGGGCTTGAAAAATTATCTGGTGAATTGAAAGCCTTTGTGAAAATTACGTTATAGAATTCAGGCTATTTGGGGTATTAAGTTTCATGAGGAAATTGTAGTTTAATATGGGCAAAAGTATTCAAATTAATAATTTTTGATATTGAATTCTATGATAAAAAGGTTTTTGTGTGTGTGTGTTATTTTGTTTTGTTTTTGAGGCAGAGTCTTGCTCTGTCGCCCAGGCTGGCGTGCAGTAGCTTGATCTTAGCTCACTGCAACCTCCGGCTCCTGGGTTCAAATGATTCTCCTGCCTCAGCCTCCTGAGTAGCTGAAACTACAGGTGTGTGCCACCATACCCAGCTAATTTTTGTATTTTTAGTAGAGACAGGGTTTCACTATGTTGGCCAGGCTGGTCTAGAACTCCTGACCTCAAGTGATCTGCCCACCTCAGCCTCCCAAAGTTCTGGGATTAAAGGCGTGAGCCACCACTCCCAGCCTGATAAATGGAGTTTTACATACCTTTTCCTAGAGATTATGTGAAGTATCAGAGGCCATCATATGCTTTTAATTTTTTACAGAATAAAGCCTTGTCTTCTCAGCCTCATACACAAGGCCACTTATGATCAAGTCCCAGACTATCCTTCAAGATGCATCTTTCCCCTACAACTTCCAGATCCTTTACTGCAGTCACACAGAAGTACTTCCTTTGTATTCACTTATTGATTCATACCCTTGTTCATTCATTCAACATACAGACAGTATCTCATTTGTTTTTCCAAACAATCTTATAAGGTACACTGAGGAATTGTCATTCCTCCCAGAGCAGGGACATGAATACCCTGTTACGGCATTTGAACGTAATCCCTGAAGGACACAGAGATTCCACAGAAGACATAAAATTCAAGGGATTTTGTCATGAATTGAGTTGTTTATTTTGGGAAGATAACTCTGGAGGCATTAGGGTAGAAGAGTTGACAGTGGACACTGTCACAAAGGATATTGTAATGATCCAACCAAGGAATTCTGAGTCTAAATGAGTCCTGTGGTGATGGGAATGGAGAAGTATGAAATCAATATGAGAGACCTTTATGAGGTAAAGTAATGGAGGGCTTGATGACATTAAGAAAGGAAGTGAGGGGGAAGAAGCCTCCAGGAGGAGACCTGGTTTTCGGGCTTCAGTGATTAGATAATGGTGGCCCCATTAACTGAAATGGGAAGTGTAGGCAATGCAGGTTTGTGAGGGAAGGTAAATACTTTTACATGTTCTGTTTTAGGTACTGTGTGCCATCCAAGTTGAGATGCCATCAGGCTATTTGACAGGTGAATCTGGGCTCTTCTGAGTGGAGATATCAAAAATGGATTGACATAAAGTATCAATTTTGTGCCACTTCCGCCCTGTCTTTTTATTCTCATCTGACTGATCAAAGACTTTAAGTGCCAATTTCTTTTTACCACCAGCTTAGAAGTATTTGTGAGATAGTGAAATACAGGTGACCATTGTTGACTGAGTCCAGTTGCCTCCCTGGAAGGCAGTTTAGCAGAAAGAGCCTCAGTTGACAGTATGCCCACCCTATGTGGAAGATTTTCAATGGATTGCAGCTCTGATTAAAAAGTGGAATCTCTTTTTCTACCCCCTGAAATGGGGCTTGGCTATAGAACTTGCTTTTGCCAATGGGACATTAGAAAATATGACCTAAGCAGAGAATACAAAAGTTTTGCACATTGGGGTTTGCCCTGTATTACTGCTGGGAAATCTTCTGCCACCATGCAAATAAGCCCAAGCCAGCTTCCTATGAAAAAAGGCAATGTAGAGGGATATCCCAGCCGCTCCAGCCATCTCTGTCTTCTCCGCTATCTTGTACGTGCCAAGTGAGGCCCTAGATGCCCCAGATTGTGGCTTATTAGCCATGCCACTATTGATATTTGGAACCAGATCATTCTTTGCTGTGGGAGTGGAGGGCTGTCCTGTGCATTACAGGATGTGTAGCAGTAGCTCAAACTTCTACACACTAGACACCATAGCACTACTCCTTCCCCCATTGTGGCAGCTAAAAATGTCTCTAGACATTGCCAAAAGTGCCCCAAGGGGACAAAATCACCACCAGTCGAAAATCATTCATCAAGACCATACATATGGTCTTAAAGATATGTTCAGATATATTTTTATAATAGTAGCAAGTAACATTTATATTTATTATGTGCTTACTATGTTCAATACACTATGGCATATTTTATGTGGATTATGTTATTAATCCTTACCATAAGCATAAGAAGTATTATTATTATTATCTATATTTTACAGATTATGAAACTGAAGTACAGAAAGGTTAAATATTATGTCTAAGTTTACCTAGCTAGTAAGCAATAAAGCAGAAATTTGAATTCAGGCATTCTGTTTCTAATATAACTCATTTACCTACCATTCAATTCTTATGTCTCATTACATACTAAAATCCAGTTATAAAAGAATATGTATAGGGTAATCTCATTTTATTTTTTTAAACGAAGAAAACTATATGTAGGCATAAAGAAAAGCTGCAAGGATAGACATTAAAATGTAAATAGTTGTTATCACCAATGCATGTTGGAATTACTTACACTTGCTTTCTATCTCTAAATTAAAAAATAAATGTCTACCTGCCTTGAAGAAGGTGCAGAATAAGTGGAAGAGAGTAACATGTGTATAAAATAGCTGCAAAGCAAGAACAGTAACAAAGTGAGCACTAGTAGACGTAGAAATGTAACGTGAAAATTAAGTAGAAAATGATTATTTCTGACTAGAAGCATATGAAAGATGGAGGAAGATTTTAGTAGGTACTGAAGGATAGTGAAAACTTTGACAAGTGCACATGAGACAAGAAGGCCTAAGACATGGGAGCAGGAATATGCAGGGCATGCTTGTGGAAAGCCTATAAATCTGATGCAGCTTGAGCAAGTAGAAAATAAGGTGAGGAGGAAAGTCTGGGGCTTACTATTGGAGGATACTGAGTGCCAGAATAAAGAGCTTAGATTTCATGATGAGCTACTGCTCATGTTGAGTAATGGGGCAATAATGATTAGAGAGAGAGAGACAGAGAGAGAGAGAGACAGAGGTGATGGTAGTATTAGTATTGTTGTAGTAGTAGTAGTAGTAGTAGTAGTAGTAGTAGTGAGTAGTAGGAGTAGAAGTAGTATCAAAGAATTGGAAGAGATGGAGAGAAGAGGATATGAGTAAAAACTGATGGGCAAAATGATTACATCCTTAAGTGAGATAGCAGTAAAAACAGAAACAACACTGAATGTTGTGGAGAACAGAGAATAGAAGCTCATGAATATCAGCCTTTAAGGGACCACAGAGTGAGATATGCTAGAAAAGTAGACTGAAAATAAGAAGTAATAGAGGCAAGATGAAAACTATGAAAGGATCATCTTCGGGAAGTCCTGGGAGGAGACAAAGTGAACCTAGGGTGACAGTAGAGTTTGGATGAAACTTTCGATTGACAAAGAGAAAGCTAAGGAGACTGGGTAAGAGCAGATGGATGAAAGGAGATGTGCAGAGGCAATGAGATGAAAGGCTAAGAGGTTGTGGTTACACAAGAGTTTCAGAATTTCAGGTTTTGAAACTCTGTGAGTTTCAAGGTGAGAACAGTTCTAGTTTGTCTAGGATCAATCAATATTGCTATTAACAGGCATCAAGATGGGCCAATTGTGATTATTATAAATGTTTTGTATCAATTTGGCACTACCAATAGAAAGACCAGCAGAAGGACGAGATCCACTGTGTAATTTCATCATCTCTCCTCCCTCTTCTGGGTCCATGTTCCATCCTACTCCACAATACTCAAACATGTCCTTACAATACTCCCTGTTCCAGATGCTGTCTCTTCACACTTGGCTTTGCCAGGAACAAATAAACAGCAGAAAACCCAGCACCTACTCATTTGGGAAATTTTCCTCATGGATGTCTGGATATCAAAAATAAGACCCAAGCCCTTCTTGGAAAGCTCAAATATACATATAGCTTTCATCACTTTTCTGTCTTTTATATTCATGACTTCATATTTAAAATAAAATCTTTGCCATTACTCCCCTCCACCTCTCATAGTGGACAGAAAATTCTCTCAGTACATGTAAGTCTGTTTTTCTTTTTTTTTTCCAAAAAAAGACATTGAGGAAAACCCAAATCAATTTGGAATACACAGAATCACAGATCCTGGAATTTTCTAGAATCTTTAAGGAAGCTCCTGTTATAGTTGTCTGGTCTGAGTGTAATAAACTCAGAGATCTGCTTATTTTTTTTTTTTTTTTTTTTCTGAGATGGAATCTTGCTCTGTCACAGGCTGGAGTGCAATGGCATGATCTCGGCTCACTGCAACCTCCACTTCCCAGGTTCAAGCAATTCCCTTGCCTCAATCTCCCGAGTACCTGGGACTACAGACATGAGCCACCACACGTGGCTAATTTTTGCATTTTTAGTAGAGACAGGTTTCACCTTGTTGGCCAGGCTGGTCTTGAACTCCTAACCTCAGGTGATCTGCCTCCCAAAATGCTGGGATTACAGACACGAGCCACCGTGCATGGCCTATACTTTAAAAAAAAAAAAAAAATCAAGGCTGTTATTAAAAAGATCACTTGTTAACATACACACACCAATAACCAATAACATGTATATGGTTATTTTTTATTTTGTTTTTATACAAAAATAGAATTTTACAATACCCATTACTCCGTAAGTTGAAAAAGAGTATACCATAGTCGTTAAGAGTGGCAACTTCGGAGCCAGCCCATCAGAGCTTAAGTCCTAGTTCTATCCCTAAGCATTTGTGTGACTTTGGACAAGTCATTTAACCTATATCTGCTTCAGTTTTCTCAATTGTATATTGATATTGTGAGAACTTAATGAAGCAATATATGCAAAATATTTGGAATAGTGCCTGGCATATAACACGAAGTATGTACTTTTAAGCCGCTTTTATTAATTTTATTTTTCTAGCTGCCAAAGGATAATGAACATTTTCCGAGGTGAATAGACATAAAGTAACATTTGTCAAAGTGGAATAATGTTTCAATTTATTTAATACTCCACAAATTTATTCAATGTCCTCTTGTTTAGTATTCAGATATTTTTCCAGATTTTAACTACTAAATACTGTATCACTGGATACATCCTTAAATATTCATATCCTTACTTTTCTAGAATATCTTCCCTGAAGTTGGATTACTGAATGAAAATGCACACACATAATTAATTTTGAAAATATTTGCCAATTAAGTCCCAAAACTGTTATAGTAATTCACATGACTGTCCGCAGTGTTCAAAATGTGTTTTCCCACATACAAGGGCACACACAAGTGCCAGTGCTCAATGAAAACAGTATTTTTAAATTGTTTACTGATCTGATAGCTGCAAAATGATATCTTGAACTTTTATTTTTCTAACCACTGGTGAAATTGAAGTTCCCTTGATATATTGACTATTTGTCTTTTCTCTTTTATAGGTTTCTTATTTATACACTTTGCTCATTTTTTATTATCTATTTCTTATCATTTTGTAATGTTCTTGAATAGTATGTTTATTAACCCACTGTATGCCATATGGAGTGCCACCCTTTTCCTGTATTTTAAGGCATCATTGCCTGTGAGTACTAGTGGATAGCCACTCTGTAGATGATGGCACTGAATCAAGATTTTTCCTGACCTCTGAGGATTTGTGGCTATTGAAGTATGCACATTCAATGCAAATGCATTAGGAGATGTGCATGTTTCCTATTATAAAATCAATGCTTCTGTGAATCTCCCTGAAATGAGACAGTGTCACATTAATCTTTATACTTTACCTAAAGAAAAAGAAGCCTTTTCCTGAAAAGTGATTTTTGGCTTATTGTGATTTATTATCTTACTGTAAGTCCCATTTCTCCTGATTAGCCTTACAACCTAAAGTGATGTATTCATCTCTGGTATCTTGTAGGAATATGTACGAGACTCAGTAAGAAGTTAACATAGGCCGGGCGCGGTGGCTCAAGCCTGTAATCCCAGCACTTTGGGAGGCCGAGACGGGCGGATCACGAGGTCAAGAGATTGAGACCACCCTGGCTAATACGGTGAAACTCCGTCTCTACTAAAAAATACAAAAAACTAGCTGGGCGAGGTGGCGGGCGCCTGTAGTCCCAGCTACTTGGGAGGCTGAGGCAGGAGAATGGCGTAAACCTGGGAGGCGGAGCTTGCAGTGAGCTGAGATCCGGCCACTGCACTCCAGCCTGGGCGAGAGAGCAAGACTCGGTCTCAAAAAAAAAAGAAAAGAAAAGAAAAGAAGAAGTTAACACAGTTTCTGAGAGGCCCAAGGGCTCTAGGATCCCTGTGACTTTTAATTAGCTCAGGGAAGGCCTGGTACCTCCTATCTCGAATGTTCACTAGATCAAGGATTATGCTGTCTTATGTCTATGCCTTTTGTCTTCCCAATGAAATTACGAACTTGGTTGTCATTTTTCATTTTGCTTTTCAGGAGCCCTAGTGTTTTCTTGGACACAGAACAAGCCTATTTGGCATCTCTCCATATGAGTAATGATCTATTTGTGGACTGGTTTCTCTGGCACATTTCTGCTGACATAGTTCTCAAGACACAGAAAAAGAAGAAATGAAGTTAGGCCAAATGGCACCCGAGTGTGGCAAATGGGATAAAGGAGCAGGTGATTCACTCAGTCAGTCGTCAACACATTTTTTTCTAGTTCCTCCTATATACTAGGCTGGGGTCCACCTACTAGTATGGCACAATTTGAGGAAAACCACAAGATGCACCTAAGCTAAATCACTTCCTTCAACATTAAAGATTCAGTTTCTAAAGTTCTTAGCAATACCTTAGCTGTGATCAGTAGCCTGAGCAAAGGAACCATGAGAGTAATCAAAAGGGTAGAAAACAAAATTGAAGGGCTGCTCAAAGGCAGGAGGGTGTTCAAAACAGACTACTACAACACAAGCATTATAAATTTATACTTTTAAAAAGCACAGGTTCTGAGCATCAAATAGTGAGGAAATCACATGGTTCAGACCTGGGGGTGGATTCATGCTGGCTACAATGAAGCTGAAAAAATGAAGAGAGAGAAACTGAAGTGATACCATTGTAAGGTTACAATGGAGACTTACTGGGCTAACCAGGGGAAGGAATAGTGTGTTTCTGACACAAAGCACAGAATATGCACCACAACAAGGCAGAGTAGGTATAGAAGACAAGTATCCACAAATGGGCTAAAAGACAATTTGCTTGACACAGTGCTCAGATACACCCTTAACATCTTTTATGCAAGTTCATTTCTCAATGGACAGATGAAGTCATTAGGTGGATTATTACTCCATAACTAATTCTGATCAACAGTGATATGGAAGTATGGAAGACATCCTCAAAACTTGAGAGTTCCTGACTGTCAAGGAGGAATAGTGCAATAAATTCCTAGAAGGAGCAAAAATCTCTTAATCTAGAAATGGTTAAAACGACTAAATGTATGTATATGAGAGAAGGGGAATCTCAGAGTAAAAATAAGACTCAAAAAACTATAAATCATTCTGCTGGGGAAGAAAGATGTATTATCTAGGGCGGAATTAAGTTCTCACAGGAGAGTGAACCCTATTATGAACTGCACATGCAAGGGATCTAGGCTGTGTGTTCATTGTGAGAATCTAATGCCTGATGATCTGAGGTGGAACAGTTTCATCCCAAAACCAACCCTCTTCTCCCCCGACCCCCAATCTAGTGAGATCAATGTGACCAAAGAAGGGGGTTTTCAGTAAGTTCCATTTTAAAGGCCATATACTAATAGTGATACTTAACCAAGATAAATGCATTAAAATAAAATAATTAAAAGGATTTGTGAAATTTGTAACAACAAGAATAAACCAAGGGAATAAGAGTTGAAAAACACTGAGATAAAACGACGTTTTACTGGGTTTTGTAAGAATAAAAGAGGTAAAGAAAAATTGGAGCAGATGATGGAGAAGGAAAAATGCAACTTAGCAATTTCCCCATTCCTCTGGGCAGGGGTGGAGAGGAAATATGAACTGTAAAATGGTCTGGGGGAAGGGGAGGGCGTCATGCATTTAGGAACAGCAAGGGCTGTCTAAAATGGGCAGAAGAGTAGACAAAGACAAAAGCAAGGGAAAAGTAGCTCTGGGAAAAAAAAAGGGCAGAAAACTGCGAAAATGTCCAAGGAGAAACTATCCTTGGTGAAGTCCACACACAGCAATAGATAAAGTGAAGTTTGTGTTTAGTAGGGCCTCAATGCAGTGCACTTACAGAAACATAGCTGCATTAGAATGTGTATGTTGAATTTTGTGGAGTAAACCAGTGTCGGTTAGTTAATATAAATTTCTGTAATTTTGGAAGAAGCTATGATTTTTTGTTGGTTTTTAGCATGTCCATATCTGGAGGATGTTGCTGATATTTCTGTAATCTAGGATCAAGGAAAGGAGAAGACAACTGATATTTATTGAGAATGAACAATGTCCCAGAGATTTACAGACAGCTCAGATGCTCCTTACAACAATCATATGTGGTAGGTATTATGAATCCATTTCTCAAGGAAGAAATTGAAGGTTAGAGAGGTTAAATATCTTTCCCATGTTAAAGCCAGTAAATCAGAACTGAAAATCATCTGGTGGATTCCAGAGCCTAAGCTCTTCCTATTATCTTACACTATGTCTACAAGGCAGTGCAAGGACATTAAAAACACTTCAAACATCAGGTGGTGTCATCACTCATGGCTTGTACAGCTTTGGGGCCAGCCTCTTATCTGAACCTGTCTTGTTAAAATATGCTTCTTTACAGCAATCATTTCAGATGTCTAATCCAGTGCATTGTTGGCTCATTCTCTCCCTACCTATTGCCAATTAGGCATCTAGCTTCCAACTCTCAGAAGCTCAGAATCATTCCATTTATTCATTGCTGTTTTGGTTCACTTACTCATTCACTTCCATTCACTTACTTATTACACTTCCATTCACTCACCCATTCCACAAATATTTAATACCTACTTAAATATGTTTAATAAATAAAAGAACAGGAATGTGCCTAGTTTCAACTATTGTCTAACTGCCAAGACCTCCATCAGCCTGTTCAGATTCTATCTAGACTATTCATCCAGTTGAAATTTCCTAGTGATTTGGGTCAAAATGATTTTAGCTGCTCTCAGCTCTACAGAGGTCGAGGACATTGAGACCCTTCTTTTGGCACTGAGTTTGGTGCTTTCGAACCACACAGCTTGTCTGGCAAGACCTTGGTGCTTCTCTTCTAGGTAGTTTTGAAACACTGATTCCTTTTGGATCAGCTCAGACCCCTGCTCCCTTGACCCTTTCCATTTTCCTCTTTTGTAAGTAGCCCCCCTCTACACCCATTTACAGTTTAAAATCAAGGCTGAGAATCTTCTTAACTCCTCTGGGTAATCTCAGACAGTCCTCATATTAAGAAGGGAACATAGTAAGCATAACACTTAATACCCTTAAGTAAGTAATTTTGGGCAAATTAGGTAAAGAGATTCCCTGTATGAATGCCAAACATGTACACTGTTTACCATAAAACACTTCCTAGACACATCAAAGAGAAACACATCTGATCCTAGGGTGATTTATATCCTCAGCCAGCACATACATTTCCATCTGATTCATACTACATGCTTTGGTTTTCAATTGAAAAATGAACAGTAAAACTTTGAGTTTCACATTGCTGGAAGAGTTGTTTCATCTCCCTTCATTTTCTATAAAATGATGCTGCTAAATAAGTAACAATGTATCAATAATGAATACTTGTGCAGAATTTTAAAATTTACCCTCTAATACTTTGTCTCAAAACAATTCTCTTTGAGTTACCCTTGTTTTCATTTTACAAATGAAGCTATTAAATCTCAGGGAGGTTAAGAAAATTCTCAGCTGCACAGTGAATAAGCCAGAAGTAAGGCTCGCACTCAGAACTTTTGACAGAAATCTCACACTCTTTACAGCACACTCCACCACTTCCAAATGATTTCTATGTTCTCTTTCAGGGGAGCATGTATGAACTGCAAAGTTGTCTGGGGGAGAGTTTGGGGATCATGCAGTAGGAGTCAGCAGTAAAGGCTGCCCAAAATATGCAAGAGAGCAGACAAATACAAATGCAAAAGGAGAACTGTCTATTCATTTCCTTAGCCTACTTTTTGATGGTATTGCTTTTTTTTTTTCTCTTGTTAATTTGTTTGTGTTCCTTGTAGATTCTGGATATGCATCCTTTGACGGATGTATAGATTGTGAAGACTTTCTCCCACTCTGTGAGTTGTCTGTTTACTCTGCTGACTGTTCCTTTTGCCATGCAAAAGCTCTTTACTTTAATTAAGTCTCACCTATTTATCTTTGTTTTTGTTGCATTTGCTTTTGGGTTCTTCATCATGAAATCTTTGCCTAAGCCAATGTCTAGAAGATGGCCAAAAGCATGGAAAAGTGTCCAACATCACTAATGATTAGGGAGATGCAAATTAAAACCACAATGTGATACCACCTTACTCCCTCAAGAATGGCCATTATAAAAAAAAATTGATGTTGGGGTGGATGCGGTGAAAAGGGAACACTTCTACACTGCTGGTGGGAATGTAAACTAGTACAACCACTATGGAGAACAGTGGGGGAGATTCCTTAAAGAACTAAAAGTAGAACTACCATTTGATCCAGCAATCCCACAACTGGGTATCTACCCAGAAGAAAATAAGTCATTATACAAAAAAGATACTTGCACAAACATGTTTATAGCAGCAAAATTCGCAATTGCAAAAATGTAGAACCAGCCCAAATACCCATTAGTCAATGAGTGGATAAAAAAACTGTGACTGATATATTGATGTATGTATGTATGTATATGTATATATATGTGTGTATGTATATATACACATACATATATATTTATACACACATACATATGATGGAATACTACTCAGCCATATAAAAGGAATGAAATAACAGCATTTGCAGCAACCTAGATGGGATTGGAGACTATTATAGTAAGTAAAGTTACTCAGGAATGGAAAACCAAACATCATATGTTCTCACTCGTAAGTGGGAGCTAAACTATGAGGAAGGAAAGGCATAAGAATGATACAATGGACTTTGGGGACTCAGGGGGAAAGGGCAGGATGTGGGTGAGGGATAAAAGGCTACAAATTGGGTTCTGTGTATACTGCTCTGGTGATGGGTACACCAAAATCATCACTAAAGAACTTATTCATGTAACCAAATACCACCTGTCCCCCCAAAACCTATGGAAAAAAATGCAAAGGGAAAGCAGCTCTGGAGAAAAGGGGCAGAAGATTAGGGAAAAGTCAGAGGAGAAATTATCCTGGGTGAAGTCCATATGAAGTGACTGATAAGGCAAAGTATGTGTTTTCATTTCCTATAATAATCAAACAATTATTTTTAATTCCCATTTTAAAAATGTTTAAATCATTCTCATTTACAGAATATTACCCTGGGAATTATACTTTCATTCGACTTTCTTTTAGTCAAAAGTATAATCACTTAAGTTATTGCAATTCCTTAAAGTCAAATTCAGAAATAATCCAGAATTTTTTTTGAAGAAAAAGAAAAGTTCTCAAGTCTCTTACTGTGGTTCTAGATGTTCAGTAGCAGTTCTCTTTGAAAGCTGAATCTACCTTGGCAGGTAACCCATCATTATTTTCAGGATGGTGTCTGGTGTAGCGTGAGGGGGAATCTAGCAGATAGTCTCTTGGCTATAGATCTGGTAGGCCAGGCAAATTCCTAGACAGAAAGAAGTGTCTCTGGGGCGATTAGTAAATGCTTTCTGAATGAACAAGAGGAAAAAGAAACCCTTGTCTCAGCAACTGTCCCCTTGGATCCACAACAAAGAATCTTGAATTCAAGAAAACACCTAAAGGAACAAAAACTTGCAGGTGAGGGGAGAGTTTGGGAGAGAGGGGAAAGATTTCATGCTTGCATGAAGGCTCACCCTTTGATGAAAGAAGCTATGCGGAGTTCTCTCCTCCAAATGCTCTCTTGAAAAAGCTACAAATTATCTGATAAATTCTGACTTATTCTCTAGTGACTTTAACCTTCTTGTAATGGCAGGCAATCCATTCACCCAGTGCTGAATCATTAAATTTCTCTTCTCTCAGTTCTTCTTCTATAAATTATATTTTCTCTAGAGGTGTTTAGCTTTCCACCGCCTGCCTCCAGACTTACTTTGCCTGATGACGCTCATAAAAGCTAACATCTTTTAAGAGTCTAGGCCATCATATTCTCTTTTAACATAGTTAAACTTTCCAAGAATTTCACATTTCCTTTCAATTGGTTTAGTACATTCTTTCATGTAGTTGGCATTTAAATGAGTGAAAACTTCTGTTCAAAGCAAGAGAACCATAAAACATTCAATAATTGCTCTCCAAGGAAATCCACAGAGACGGAGACTCAGACTTATGTTTTTCAGGCAACACTGCCACACCTTACACAGCTTCCCCAGGAGGGACTCCAGGCACGGCTTCAAGTAGTTCAAAGCTTCTTTATGGTCCCAAAGTCCTCCACAGAGCCGCCTCTGGCTGCTATCCCCTAGACCACACAGACCACAACAAACCACATAAGAACACCTGTCAGCATTTCACCCAGAACCAAACCTCGTAGCCAGAGGTACACTCACATTTAAAGATCCCAAGATAGCTAGATTTCCCATAGAAATCTGTGTTTCCTCAACAACAGTTCCTATACAGAAATAAGAAGGTATATGTCCTAAATAGTTTTAGTTTGCCAAAGGTATTTTCTCACTTTGATTCCTTAATCTGTGTCCCAGTTGCTTATTTTGTTGTAGCACTATACAAATGAGTCTTTATATTCATATAAAATGGAGTTTTATTTCTATGGGTACCACTTAATTTCATCTTCTTCCATATGAATTGCACCCCTTTACCTGGCCACCTTCCATTAGGTAGCTAGAGGGAGGTAGAATTCAGCTCCATCAGGAAGAATGCTTTAATGTTGCAAGGTCCCATGGTGAAATAGACTCATGGCATAAGTAAGTTCTCTGGCATATGCCCCAACTACCAGAGATCCACGTACCCGAAATCCAGGTTGAGACACCTCTGCCTCATTAAGAGCTGTCCTATGGGACCAAGCCCCTACATTGGGTACAATTTTCCACTATGCATTCACAGATCTCCCCCATTCTGGGCCTCTGGAACTAATGTCACATTTTTAGATGTTCTCTTGCTCTCCTGCGTTTCAGACCCAGTGATTGCTACTGGTTTCTTAAATCCATTCTCAAGACGATAATTCTTTTTTCTTTTGTTCATTTATTAAAAACATTTTAATTAAATTTATAGAGTGTGACAAGTACTCTTCTAGGTCTTGGAAGTATAACAATGGACAAAATATACGGAGTCCCTCATCTTATGATGCTTACATAGTAGGAGGAGGCTGGTCACAAATAAACAAGTAAACAGACATATGAATAATAAGGCGTTTATCAGTACTAATGCAGAAATGCAAATCAGAGTAGAGTTAAAGATTAATGGGCTGGGTGTTTTAGACAGTTATGAGGGAAGGCCTGTCTGATGACACTTGAGCAGATGTGGTGGTGGGAAAGGGAGACATTCAAGTTTTTGCAGAACAGGCATTCCAGACTGAGCTAACAGCAAATGCAAAGACCCTGAGATGAAAGTATGTTTGGGATCTTTGATGAACAACTCTCAGGATCCTGGTCAACCATAGCTCAGACCCAATCAGCTTCTATCTTGGGCATATCCATTATAGTCACCAAGAAGGGGAAGGAATGGAGTCCTGATGCCAAAAAGGAGAGGCTGGACAGTTTCTTGTTACATAGTATGAAGAAAGAGATTCCAGTACTGAGTAGGTGGCTGGGATTCTTAACATTCACACCTCAGTTCCATGATTCTGTGCAAGCATATATATGTGTCTATATCCAGGTAACCTACCAGTATAACTAAGTCAAATGAGACTTGAAAAACATATTTAACCAGTAGTGATAATAGTAGTGTTATCTTTATGTTTGAGAAAGGTAGACATTATCACCATTTCCCAAGTATTTGCATGAAAATAAAATCATGCAGACAAAGAGGGTTGAAGTTTAATTTTTACAGCAAAGTTTTGATGTATTGATCAAATTCTTTCATTTTCCCACCTCTTGCTATGTTTCTGAATTCTACGGTTCATGGATCAGCAAAGACTAAAGGTGATATTCTGAAAAAGACTTGACAAAGTTTTCAAATTATTAGCATATTGAGTCATATTTTCAACTTCTGGTTTAAGTCTCAATTTTTTTTTTTAAGGAGGTGATATGGTTTGGCTGTGTCCCCACCCAAATCTCTTCTTGAATTGTAACTCACACAATTCCCATGTGTCATGGGAGGAGCCCAGTGGGAGGTGACTAAATTAAGGGGTGGATTTTTTCCTGTGCTCTTCTCACGATAGTTAATGAGTCTTACGAGATCTGACGGTTTTTAAAAAACAGGAGTTTCCCTGTACAAGCTCTCGTTTCCTGCCATCATCCACGTAAGATGTGACTTGCTCCTCCTTGCCTTCTGCCATGATTATGAGGCTTCCCCAGCCACGTGGAACTGTGAGTTCTCCATTAAACCTCTTTCCTTTGTAAATTGCCCAGTCTCAGGTATGTCTTTATCAGCAGCGTGAAAATGGACTAATACAGAAGGTAAGAGTGTTATTCAGTATTTTAAAGCTTGACATCTAAGTGATTCTAAGGGCTATGTGAAGTGATATAGCCCTTATAGGTGTACGTCATGGGTATATCAAAAATAATGAATGATAATGGCAGCTACATTTTCATTGGTCATGTTGTAGACTCTGTGTTAAGGCAAGTAATTTATTTATCCCATAAAAACATCACTGTGGGAGGGGTACTTTTATTATCTCCACATCACAGATAAAAGATCTGAGACTTAATAAGAGTAAGGAATTGGTATTGACATCACAAAGCTAGTGGATTGGATGATGAATGGTGTTTCAATATTTTCAGTCAGGGCCCTTGCCATATATGCTGTTCCTGCATTTTTACACCAGTGTAGGAAAGTTAGGATGTATCCTTTGTGGAAAGAGCAGGGCTGGGACTAGGGTCAGATGAGAGCTCAGACTAGAACCTAGCTCCATCTGATGCTCCAGTCCAATCCCTTAACCATCACATGATCCTGCTTTCAGAGCAGGGAAGGATAATTAGAGTATTTAAGAATCAGGGTTCTATTTATGGTACCATCAAGGAGAAAAATCATTGGTTAGTATAAAAAAGACTTCATGACTTCATTAAAATTAGCAGGTAAAATTCATTTATTTTGGAATTCATTCCTTAAGGTTCAAGATGGCAAGAAGCTAAACTGAAAAATAAATCTCTACCAGTATGTTTACAGATGAACACTCTCCCTAGGTAACATGGGTACCACCTGATCTCAATATTACAGCTGATTGTTGTCTAACTTCAAAGTGTTATTCTAATGTGAGAATATCAGGCCATGGAGGAGGAGAAGATAGAGTGCAGTGAGGGGTTATACGGGCAGGGATGGATGGGAGGATGGGGACGCAATCTCTGCAGTCGTTTGTAGGTAACAGCAGTTACATAAGGCATGAATTTCAATGCGCCAGAAATTCATTGCTCAAGCTAGTATTTGTGGAGTTCCCTTGTTCCCTCTTCTTGGTGTGGGGGTTGTTTTGCAGTCAAGTGTAATGAAATCAGCACTGGTTTAACAGGCTGGAAACTGCCTGTTATCCCAACCTCTTCAATCACCAGTTGTGGAACCCTGGACAAATCACTTAACCTTGATGGACCTCAACTTTCTTATCTAGAAAAATTAGACAATTTAAAAATTAGACTATCCCTTCAAACAATTCTGTGAATCAAGGAGAATTTACGGCTTTTGCCATTTATTAAGTCCTCTCATTATTTTTTTCTCTTGCTAGAATGTGAATGTTTCCAAAGTACATCGTATAGTAGGTAGCTCTTCAAATGAGCTCAGAAAAAATATTTGTTCAATGACTGAATATACATGAGGACTGATGGCCAAAGGACCCTAAGATATATCAACTGAGCTCTATTTTAAGATGGAAA
The DNA here is from genome assembly GCF_000951045.1 of Mandrillus leucophaeus. Taxonomy (NCBI): domain Eukaryota; kingdom Metazoa; phylum Chordata; class Mammalia; order Primates; family Cercopithecidae; genus Mandrillus; species Mandrillus leucophaeus. The sequence goes on from NW_012103898.1 coordinate 2,636,174, forward strand.
GCAGTGTTCATCCTTTTCATATGATAGCAATATTTACCAAATATTTATTAATGAAAAGAAATTGCTTCTATTTGAAATTATAGCTAAAAGTAAATTGTAAAATAATACATAAAGTTAATCCTACCTTTATAAAAATAATAAATGTAAATGTTAATGGACTAAAAAACTTGAAGAAATATACACCAAACAACTGATAGTGGTTTTCTGGGAAAGAGGTTAGGGCAGAAATATGAGTGATATTTACTTTCTACACTAAGCACCTCATTATATCTACATTTGTATTTTATCATATATGTGTAAAATTTATTTTACACATGTAATTGACTTAATTCATTTTTAATTGCTAAAATACATTAATTGTTTCAAACTAGCCTGGCCAGGAACTGTCTGTGTCACATATTACATGTCAATCCATGCAAAAAAACTAGACCCAAAAGATTATCTCAAACCTAGAGATATTCCCTTGCTTTTACTCTGCAGGAAAAAAAAAAAAAAAAAAACATACAGAGAGATAATGTTTTTTCCAGTTAATACAAGTGTGAATGAAAAGGTCTTTTTATTTTTTAGTTCCTGTGACCCCCAGGAGGGAAGGCTGTGGGCTGATTGTTAGAGCATTTGAGTGTGTGGGTTGCCTGGAAGCAATAGCTAGCAAAGGCTGAGAGATGGGAAAATGATAAAGCATGCTTGGCTTACAGAGCTGCTGAGCTGAACAGCAGTACTCTCACCCAGATATTATTCTTGTTAATTGTATCTGATTCCACTTGATTATGTATTTCATTGAATCTAAATGTTGGTGGCGGAGGTCATGGCTCCATGCCACTCATCAGAAACCTCAATAAAAAGGGCACCCCAGAACCCCTTGACAGAGAGCCACGCAAACACATTACCCTTCATTGTGACAGATTTGCTCCAGTAAATATGATCACCTTTTCTTCAGCCTGTGTCTGTAAGCATTTCTAGAACACTTGATGCTATAGTACCCAAAGAAAAAGCCCTTTCTAACATAATGGAGGCAATATAAAATATGGACTTTCATGTCATGTAAAAATTTATAACATTCACACAAACAGGGGATTTATTTCCTATGTGTATGCAGTTCTTCTCTCTGTTGTTACTGATGAATAGAAAAAGATAATATACCATATAATGAGGAAATAACAGCAGGATATGGAGTTGACTGCTGACATCCCATCCAGTTAACATGGACAAGCTGCTGAAGCTCTTATCTAAGACTTCATGGCATCATGGGTGGCAAGAAGGTTGTGGGGTGATCTGAAACTCTACACCTTTGAGAATAAGAAGGATTAAATAGGATAAGCATAGATTTTGACTCAGACCAGGTTTTCAGTCCAGCGGTAGCTTTGAGAGCTTAGGTAAGCTCTTGATTCAGCTTTCTGAGACTTAGTTTGTCCAGTTGTCAAATGGGGATACTGATACTTATTTTCCAGTGTGTTGTAGACATTAATAATCCATAGTAGTAGCTTGTATGGTACATAGGAGGCCCAGTCAAAATGTCTTCCATCTATCTCTTTTTATCCTTTCCATTCACGCTTTTTTTTTTCCTTTTTTTGGCAGAAATAGCCAAGCTCTGTCATTCTACCTTCTGACCTCAAATCTTTGTTCAAAACAGGCCAGCAGTGCTGTAAGCCAAGACCAGCCAAGTTTATAAGTGGAATAATTTTCGTCTCTTTTCTATCTTAGGTCTTGGGTCTTCAAAAAACTTAAAAATATGGAAGTATAGTAATAACTACATGTAAATGTATAAATTAAGGACTAGTCTAGATGATCTTTACATCATCCTCTAGCCCTGAGACAAAGAGATGAATATATAGATGATAGGCAGATAGGGCTTTTATTCAGTTTTTATTTTTATCCTTTTGGCCTTGCTTTTTCAATGAGAATATAACGTTTATATGACCAGAAGATTAGCCAGGTCATGAAATGCTTATTAGCAGTTCATACCACCATGATGAATGGTGGTTCCCTCCATATTTTCATTCAGGGCCCTTGCCATACACAGTGTTCCTGCATTTTTATGCCAGTGTAGGAAAGCTAGGATGTATCCTTTGTGGGAAGAGCAGGGCTAAGACTAGGGTCAGATGAGTGAGGCACCTGCATTGGGCACAAAATTTAAGGCATTCCAAAAAACTCAGCAATCAAAATAATATTTTAATGCAACATTTAAAAAAATCATAATGCAACATTCCATGATGAACACAACATAAAAATTTTAAATAAAGTCAGGAACCAATCCCACATTTGCTTCTCTCACCCCACCCTCACTCCATCCCAGGGCAGAATCTGAGTCTGAAATCAGAATATGGGAATTCCAGCCTCCATTCTGATATCACTTAACTACAGTAAGCAAAAGCCTCAGGCAAGTTGCTGCAGTACCTTAGTTCTCAGTTTCCTTGTGTCATGTCACTTGAAAGTCTGACTAGGTAAATTCTAATGAACCTTTGAACTTGAGACAATTCTATGATTTTCTACAATATGAAGTTGCTTTACCTGAAGTGTCATCAATGACTCAAAAGGACAAATTCGTTCAGTAATTAATTCACCTATTCAATCAAAAACGTTTACTGAACACTTACTATATGCCAAGCACTATGTTAGGCACAAAAAATACAAAGTTGGAGACTATTGAAACACATAGAAAGAGAAGCCAACATTGGTGTTAAGAGGTCAGCACAACTTCCCTAGAAAGCGACTCTGACCTAAAAACCCAAAGGAGTTAGGGGAAGGCAAGGATGGAATTCCAGAAAGAGGGAACGGCATGGACAAAGGCCTGAAGGTAAAAAGAAAAATCTCACTGGGGTAACTGTAAGTTTAGTTTGGCTGAAACATTAATAGGATGGATGGGGGGGAAAAGTCTTTGATTACAGCACAGTAATAGAAGTATTTGCCAGAGTGTAATGCAAAGACACAGAGTTATAAGTCAAACCTGGGTTGCAATTCCTGCCCTGCTGCCAAATTAGCTAGACGACAGAGTTTCCACATCCACTGAGATTCTATTTTAGAACACATGACAAATTTTTCCATGAGGGGAGGCATTTAATTTCCTATGGAATGTTGTAAATCTCACATTTGAGATATTTACAGTTTATGTCCCTCGGTGCCAAAGAGGTGCTGTAATTAATACAAGTAGTCATTTCCCTAAAACAATCTGCTAAACAGCTAAGTCCCTGTTGTCTGATGCCTATGAGCCTGAAGGTGCAAAGACCAGCCTAAACGCAAGCAAACTTTCATCTTCCCCAGGCAGGTGTGAGAAGTGGGCAACTAGGCAAGTGTTATTGGCAGGTACTCCCAGCACATGTCTACTCTACCTAGGTTTATGACAGCCGAGCCGGTCTGCTCCTGCCATATTTGTGTCTGCTGATTTAATTTCTGCACTTAGGAAGACAGGATTCGAGCCAACTATTTATAACCAACCCCCCCCGCCCCCAAATTTTTTAATGACTGCAAAAGCATACCATCTCTTGAGTCCTGAGCATAAAGTCAAAGCTTTATGTTTTTAACCTCACTGCTATCACCCATAACACTCTCCATTTATTAGGTACTTACTCTGTCCAACCTTTACAACTAACTCAGCTAATCCTCACAATCCTCTGCAATGGGTTCTACTATTGCTCCATCTTAAAAGCAGGAGTAATTGAAAGCACAGAGAAGTAAACCGTGTGCCCAAAGTCGCACAGTTTATAAGTGGCAGAGCCAGAATTAAGAATTCAATTAATTTAGAATTCTGAATTAATTCAGAATTAATTCACGTTAACAGCCTGTCTAACTCTAGAGCCTGTGCTCTCAACTGCTGTGCTACATAAACAAGTCAGGGTCATCAGACTGTATACCCAAGTGGTACCACTGAGGTATGGCACTCAGAGGCTCCTTAAGTTTCCAGGACACCCAAGGATCTGAATTCTCTGAGTTTCAGAGGCCTCACTTCAGTCATTTAGTTGTGGGGAAGAAGAGCATCTTCTGTATGTCCTCAAATCTATCTTTGCATGCTTTTGGGGAAAGGCATCCTTTTCTCCTCTCTCTCTCCTCTCCTGTTCTCATTTCACAAACCCCTTTGTTCTTAGACACTAACTCGTTCCAACTGCTCCCCCTTGATAAAAACTGCACTTGAGACTCACTGTACCTTCTCACTATACCTAGAGCCCCATAACTCTTTCCCCTGCTGGACTTCATAAATGACGGATAGTTATGCATTGCACGGGGTTTTTTTCCCTCCCATTCCCCACCGAAGTCTCTGAAATGGCTTCTGAACACACTGCTGTACTAAGATTGCTTTCCTAATGGTCACCAGAAAACTCTTTTTCATTCTCCTTTTTCAGTTCCCTACTTTCAACCTTTTCAAACTCCCCTCACTTAAAATCATCCTGGTAATTTATACATTTGGTTAAAGGAAATTGCTTGTACAACCATGAAAATGGGCTTTGAGACCTGACTCTGATACTTTGTAACTTGGTAGCTATGGACAAGCTACTGGGACCTCTCTGTTTCAGCTGCCTCAGCTGTGAAAAGGGAATAGGAGTCATAGGTGTTGTTGAGATTAAATAGGATTCCACATGGAGGCACTTAAACAAGTCCTGGCACAGTTGGGAGTGCTTCTGTGAAGTCTTTGCACTCCTCATGATTCCCTGAGGCTTTTGCTTTCATGCCAGTTCTTTTCCTTCTTGTCTGAGTATTCACTTCTTATGCTCTTTCCTGGGGCTTATTTCTCTCCTTAATCCCAACATTTTGCTAAATGCTGAAATTTAGTCTTTGGCTCTATGGTCTCCTCCTCTTCCCATCTTCTTCAGTAATAAAAATAATAGTTGACATTTACTATGAAATCACTAGATGCTGGGATCTGTACTAATGCTTTCCAAGGTGTTCTGGTGTCACACCAAAATCAATTTCTGCAAAACAGCATTAAGCCTTTTACTTTCCTGAGCTAACCTCCTTCCCCATCCCTCTGTCACCATCAATCCAGTTACCAATGGTCAAACCCAAAGTGCTATCTTTGATTTGCCTTCTGTTGCACCCCCTGTAGTCAATTTGAAAACAAACTCTGACTATATTTTTTTTCCCCATTCTGGCATCTCTTATTGGCATTTTCAGATTGAAATTCAACATGTTTGGGCTTGGTTCAGTAAGGGACCTAGTTCCTGGGTCTGCAGTGTTGATGGCTGGAACACATGATCTGGCCCTCATTCTAGGATGCCAAGATGCAATGAGCTCTTTAAGTGAGATCCTTATGAATTCTCTGGTGCAGATTATTTTTAAGGTTTTCACAAAGTATATTAAATCAGGAAATTCTGACAAGAAAGGGGGAAATTCTGACAAGAAAGGGGGAAAAGGGAATTTATACACACTGCCATTCCTACTATGTATCAGGAACTGTGCTAAATGCTGTTGCTTCCAAGATGCAGTGATGATCTCATTTTTTAAACATAAAGAAATATAATATCATGATGCTATTTCCTAGTGGCACTTCAGGGTACAGTTCTTCTTCATAGGGGCAGCTGAGAAAATGTGTTTTTTGTTTTGATTTGTGGCCTCCCTGGCACATTTTAACACTGACCTCCAAGTCAGTTGATCACCTTGGAGAAATGGAAGTCATGATTTATCTTCTACTATTCTAAAGCAGGAATCATCACCTCATGGCTGGATTTCTCATTCATTTATTTAATGATTCATTCAACAAATATTTATTGGGTCTCTACTCCATACCAGGCCTGTGCTAAATGCTGGTGATGCCACTGTGAATGCCTTACTCTCACAATACAAAATAGGCAACTACACAAGTGAATGCTGGGGAAGAAGAGGGTGATACAGGAGCACACAGAAGAAGGAAGACCCTTCTTATATTAGCAGGTTTTACTTTCTTCACTTGTCTTTCAGATACATCTCCTCTTGTCCACCCCTACTGCCACCACCCTCGTCATTTAACACCTATATTTCCACAATAAGTTCCCTGCCTCCAGTCTCACCACCTCCAAGTCATCCTCCACACTGTGGTCACAGTTGTCATTCTCTAATGCAAATCTGATCATATTTCAAACTTTCTCAACTTTCAAACAAACACCCCTAGCCTTCCCCATAAAACTGAAGTTCTTATGCTTGGATAGTTCCATTCACACTCGATCTCTCCTTATGTCTCTTGCTTGATGTAGTGCCACTGCACAAAACTAAGAACCCACATCTCTCGCTACAGCCACACAGAACTACTTCCAGGCCTTACAGAGATATTTCTGCCTGGAAAGCCCTTCTTTTCTCCTTGTCCTTGTTCAAGATTCAGCTAATGTCAAGCTCTCTGAGAAACCTTCTTGATCTTCTTACCCAACTTCCCAAGAAGATCAAGTTGGATGCCCTCCCTTTGTGCTTCCATGGCATTCTGGGCATATCTCTGAAAAACTCACTCTATAGCTCTAGTTGTTAATTAGTGTCACCCAAGTGCTGTTCACTCTCAATGGCTCTAACCACATGAGATGGCTTATTGTCACCCCAATTTACCAGGTACTCTCAAGTATTTCCTCTGCCTGGAATGTCCTTTCTATCCTTTCCTCCTTGGTAAAAGACTATTCATTTTTCTCAAAGATCATCTGCTCAAAATCCTCCAGGGAAAGGAAAAAATCACTTTCATGCCTGTCCTATTGGCACATGGTTTAACCTACAATTATAGCAGTTAATCAGATTGTATCATAGTTAAATACCTGTTTCCCTGATGATTGGGACCATTTTTTACTTTCTCACCCTTTTTTCCCAGCCTCCAGCATGTAACAAGTACTTATACATGTTTTCTGAATGTTGAGAAAATTCAGGAGTTGGGGATGAAGTGTACAGCATACACATTAAGAGCTCATAGTACAATACAGAACTATCCCGCTTCCTATTTCATGTGTGTTCATCTTGTATTTACAACTAGAACATGAACGCTTTGAGGGACAGAACAATGTTACATATTTTATATGACTCCCAGTGCTAAATACAGGATACGTAGTGAATAAATGCTTGTAAATAGAATCTAGAATAATCAAAATAAACTGATCTTGCAGATGAAGGAAGAGGAAATATATAGTAACAAAGCGAATAAAGAGCTCTAGTGAAAGCAAAAAGTATTCTTGATCTTTTCTTGCCAAAGTTTTCAAAAAAAAATGATGAGCATGTTCACCATGGGATAAAAAGGACATATGCTGACAATTATAGTTAAAGCCCCTCTATGCCAATTTCACTTGAAAATATTCCTGGAAAGGTCTTTAATTCCCTAGTTATTTGAAAATAAAACACTCAAATTTCTATCTTACTGAATACCTTTGAAATCATAAAAGTGAAACCACTTTAATAATAAGCATCCCTTTCCCAATTCCTCCCACCCTTCTTTTTTTTTTTTTTTTTTTTTTTTTCCTTTCTTAAAAAAGATTTTCACCTTTGGCTATGCTTACTCATGAGTCAAAATCACTTTCATAAGTGATTTCTCAATTAATCTCACAAATATCATGCTTTCTCCCACTTCAAAGAAGTCACAAAATGTTAAAGATAAAAAGGTCCCCATCTCAAGCAGCAGACAGACTCCCCAACCTGTAGTCTCAAAGTGAAGAGAAGCCCCACCCCCACCGGTGAGGAGCAGCAGTCACACGTACTGGGTCTGAGCTTCCGGAGTTTACTTCTGTCAGTATCAGCTTGGCTTCCAGATTCCCCATACACTTTTCCTAAGAATCCAGGGCTCCCGACATGCACAAGAGCCAAAAATCTACCTGTCTGCCTGCCCATCCCACCTTCCAGGTACAACCAACACGTCAAGATGGAGACACTTTCACACGAGGCACTTTCTAGACCTAAACAACTAATTTGTAAGTATGCTAAACGTTATCCCAGGAATAGTGAAGTTTTTTACGCCACAGATGTGACATTCCAGACCCCTCAAAACTAGAGTCCCACCAGATGAATAGGAGCTGCCAAGCATACAAGTGGAAGGGGCATAGAAATTCAGTGGATGATGCAGTGTACCTCCCCTCCAGTCAACCTCTTCCTGCCTTCATTAACCTCTAGTCACACCTCTCCTAAGTGACCATTATTTGTCCCTCTTCTCTCTCCCTTTGTCCCAGTCCTGGACTCCTCACAGGCTGACCCAGTCTCCGCTGTTTCAAAAGGCCATTCGATTTGATGCTTTTCCCGGGTGCAGTGGGTGCACTGCTCTCTGAGATCCCGCCCCAGTAGGGCTGGCATTTTAGGAAATCCTTTTCTCAGGACCTTTCCATTGGTCCGAAGAGAGATTCAGAACCGTGCCTGTCCACCAACTAGATAGCACACAGCAGAGAATCTCTCCCAGGAAAGAGGTTGAAAGGAAAAATCGACATCCCCACAAAGAAAAATAATAACCCAGAATCCTCCACATATTCCACATGTGTGTGTCATAAAACCCTTGGGAAATGGGTTGGGAGAGGATAAAGCCCCGTCTTCCCACTGCCGCCGCCGCCACAGCAGTCCCTGTCCAGCTCCCAGCGCTGCCGCGGTGGTGTGCGTGAAGACAGCACCTTCCCCCGGGAGGAGATATCCTGGCGCCCTGCGTTTCTAGGTGGTGATTATGGCAAGCCTTTCAGTAACTCATCATTTATCCCCGCACTGACCCGAGCCTCACCCCGGCGCCTTTGGCACTGGAGCTCGATGAGAAAGCCGAAGGCTGCCCCTCCAATTTTCCAGGTGACACCCACCTGCCCCCCACCCCACACACACACCCCACTATGCTCCTAGGACGCAGCGGGGTGGAAGGGAAGGATGACAGGTGCCCGTGCCTGAGGGAAAATCAACGGCAACCCTTACAGCTTGGGGTGAGATATTCCAACCCCCGCCCGGGTGGGAGGACTTGACATCAGCTACCTGCAGGGCGCCCCCGCCTGCACACCCACCCAATGCGTGCAGGCTTGCGTTGCAGCCCGGAATGCAGTCAGGAGGGTGGAACGGGACGGAGGGAGCCTCCACGCCCCCTTTGTCTCCACGTTTCCCAGATGACATAGAAGGAAAGTTTACGAGCAGGGAGGTGGTAGCTTTCTGCTGGGTCAATCTGACACCTCGCAGGAGGCGACCCTCCCTGGGTTCGTCCTCTCCTCTGCACTGCCCCGGCGCCACCTTCATCTGCACCTCGACACCCACAAGCAAGGCATGGGACACCTGCGCCGCCGAGTCCAGCCGCCGGGTCCAGACTGCCCGGCGCTGCCCCACTGCCCCGGCACAGCGACTTCCCCAGCGGCCTGGCTGCGGGCGCCGCACTCACCTCCCGCAGCGGAACGTCCTCCAGTGCGCCCTACTGGGCCGTCCGGCTCCCGGGAGCGAGGTGCATTCAGGCGGCGGCCCGAGACACGCTCTCCCGGCGCTGCTGCATTCTGTCTGCGTGGAAGAGCCAGCCGGCGAGCGCGCGGCGCGGGCGTGTACGAGTGTGTATTTGTGCGAGTGTGTGCGCGAGTGTGTGTATGTGTGTGTGTCAGTGTGTGTGCGCGCGCCCGTGGGGCGGAGGTGCGCGGGATCACAGATCCCGCTGGGCGCCCATCCCGCGCTCTGCCTCCTCCGCTGCCTCCTCCTGGCGCTGCCGCCTGCACGGGGTCCAGGTTTCCGGATCTCCTGTTTGTTTAATGAAAGGAAAGAGCAAAAGGCTGGCGCGGAGGGGGCGGAGGAGGGGAAAGGAGGGGAGGGTGCCGGGCTGCGCGCATGCTCAAGAGAGACTCAGTTCTGGCTCCAGAGCCCAGGCAGAGCAGAGAGAGTGAGCTCGGGGTAGAGGCGAGCCAGCCAGATTGCGTCCAGCCGTAGTCGCTCCGCGGGGTTCCCAGAAGGCAGCGGGGAAACCCCGCCGCAAAGGTGCGCCCTGCTCGGGGACTCCGCGGCGCATGCAGCGCTGGAAGCCAGTGGTGGGATCCCCACCCATCCTTGGAGACCGCTTCTGCCTTGAGTCCTGGGTAACGTGGGGCTGTCCTCTCCCGATGTGGTTTTAGTGCTGGTGCGGGCGTTCCTGTGGGCCATTCTCTTGCGTGTACTCTGCGGGCAACCGAGATGCGTCTCCGCAGAGGTCCAGGAGGAACCACAGGCTGCAGGTCGCCCCCAACTAAAATGAGTTTCCTGATGTGTGCTTCTTTCTTCCCCTCCCAACTTCCACTCCTTTAAGAGCAAGAAAAAGCAACGTCCAGTCGGGTCCCACAACAGCTTCAATGGGGTGAGGGCGAGGAGGGGGATAGCGATAACTCTTCCAAACAACAAAGGAGGAGTGGAAGGAAGGTGAGTCTCTGAGGACTCCATACTCAGCCTCCTTTGGTGACAGGGTTAAATGGAAGAGATATTTGCCCTATTCAAGAAGGCAAAAAAAAAAAAAAAAAAAGAACAATGGGTTCATTGTCCCCTTGCCTAGAATGCCAACGCAATTGTAGGTCTTTGTGAGGTCTCTTGGCTACTTGGTAAAGTGGAAGAACTGTCAACTCGAAAAGAGTCCAGTAAGAGAACCTGAGCCTGCGATGGCACAGTAACCTGAGGCCAGGGGAGATGGCAGGTGAGTCTTTGCAAGTGGAGTGGAAACTTCTTGGATGAGATTGTTCTACGACCAAAACAGAATGGTTAGGATCCATTCAAGAGCTTCTATTTTCAATATCTTCCCTGTTTAATCGCTCTGTCTCCCCACACACCACGCCCCATTTTCTCTCCTACAGAAGAAAAGACATCCTAAGCCGGAAACTCCCTGTAAAGAGATTTCTACCTCCTTTTTATTCATTTTCTGTCCCTCCAGAAAAGGATCACCTTTGGTCCCCTCTGCTTTGGAGGAATAGAGGGCAGCCTGCCTTGTGCAAATCTTTTCCAAGCTTTCATTAAAGATCACCTCTAAGCATTTCCACTATACAGTGGAAGCGAGCAGATGCCTTCTTGCTGAACTCTGACCCACTTCCCATTCATCTTCCCAATAATAATGCCAAGTGACACTCGAACAGCAGGACAATTAGATCAAATCCTAGAGCACACCCGGAGGGGAAAAAACAGCATGTCTAAATACCACCAACAAAAACAAAGTTCAGGAGAACAGACTTAGAGGAAGGAAAGAAAAAGGGGAGTTCTTAAAAAGAGAAAGTGCCCTGGGTGTAGCGGCAGGTTTCTTTTCTCAGTAGATTCTTGAAAGGAGTAGAATTGCAGCATCTCTTTGCTTAAAGGACAAGTGAGAGTGAGTCTCCATCCACCAGGTAGGGGAGATCAGGTTCTCCTGAAGAGCAGCAAAGCCTCTATAGTGAATCATGTAGGGTATTTGGAGCTCCTCCTTCCATGCCTGTTTATATCAGGACTTCCCTTTGGTGCTGGGCTTCTTGGAAGGTATCCAAGATAGATCTGCCTTGTTGTCACATTCCCCTCAGAACAGTAAACAGTGTTTACTCGAATTGCAAGGTGTTAGTATTGGTGGGACCAATTGCTTCCTTGAGGCAAGATAGCCATTCTCTTTGCCCTGGTGCTTAAGCACAAGGTGAGTGAGAGCTTTGAATTCATGAACTAAGAGGGGCTGGGGTTTACAGTTCACTCAGTAGGAGACACTTCCTCCTACAGTGATAAGTATACAGGGTTGCCTGGCCAAGAAGCCCACTCTATCTGAGCCTGGCCTTGGGTGAGAGGGGCCATCTCTAAGCAGAGGGACCTGTTCACCATCTCAAAGCAGAAAGTAGCACCCAACAAGGTCAAGGGTGAAGGAGAATATTTAAATGCAGAATTGCAAATAAAGTGAAATCTCTTATGGTGTGTCTGCTAGGAGATGGTGAATGAGCAGTTCTGGAAGAGATTTTTACTGTTTGGGGACAGTAGGGAAAACACAGGGACATTAAGTGAGATGATGTACATAAAGCACTTAACATAGTGCCTGCTGCATAACAAGCTCTCCAAAACTTGTAGCTCTTATTTTGGTTATTAATATTTTCATTATTGTGATAGTTTATTTTTTTAAAAAAGGCTAAGATCTTTTTTCCTTAGCTTAAACAAGCAAAACAGATAAAAGCCAAAAGCCTTCCAGGTTTTCCTTCTGGCTTCCTCCATCGCCCCCTCACTCATCACCCTGATCACTGATGTATTCAAATCCATGTAATGAAAAGCATGCTCTAAAGACGTGTGGCAGTGTGAATGGGGAATAGCTCCAACTCTCACCCTTCCACCCTCATATCTAGGCGTAAGTGTGAGATAGCTTTGTCTTTCAGTAATATGCCTCAAGCACTTTTTGCCACTCACGGCTCACAGTGATTAAGGACTCCTGCCTGGCAGGGTCTTTTGCTGTAACACCCAACCTACATTGGAACACCAAGCTTTCTATTTTCACTTTTTTTTTTTTTTTTTTGGCCTGCCTTCTAATTTTAGCTATCATATGTGTTACTCCTTCTAGGTAAACGAATGCCCAAAGTCAATTAATATGCACACATCTGCAGATGGTTTTGAGACAAATTAATGGTAAGAATTTCAGTGGTTGCCAGTATTTTTAGTGCTCCTTTATCACAGATTTCAGACTTAGTACTCATCTGCTCTACTTAAAGAATAATCCCTAAACTTTGTACTTCCTTCTACCAACCAAGCAACATACCTAATGGCCTTACTTCCTGTATCAGCAAAATAACGCAGCATTGTTGCCTGGATGTATATGAAATTACATATTTTTAAAGAAAACTAGCTATTAAATTTTCAATAGAACTAGCTATTCAAAACATAATATCCAAAAAATTCTATAATTAATAAAAACAAGTAATAGATGAAATGACTGAACATTAAATTCTCCAGAGTTATGGAAGCTATTGAGGCGTCTGGATTCTTAGAAAACTGTATTTTCTTATAGTTTTCTAAATGTCTACATATAGTTTTATAAGAAAACTATATGAAAACTGTATTAGGTTATATATAGGTGAAGTAATGTAAGTCTGTCATGATACAGTATGTGCAAAGATTCTGCTCTGAATATTTTCTAAGAAAGAGGAAACACACCATTTCCATTTGAATTGTATCCTACCTATAATTTTGGTTCTTTTCAAAAATCACCCTAATAAGACAAATAAATATAGAATGTTTTCTTCCTGTAGAAATTTCTTATATATAGTAATCTTTTCTGGTTCAATAAAAATGTCAGGTCATTAGTATAAGGGCTAAACTAGTGATTTCTTATTCCAAGAATCAAAGTGTTTCTGGAACTATCAAAAACTATTACAAGACTATCCCTATAGCCCTTTGCATATATTCTTACTGTAACTCTTAACATCAAGTTCTTTTTGTATGTCTGACTTGTCTCCCCTAGGTTGGATGTAAGCCATTCAAGAGCAGAGATTATTTCTTTTTTATGCTCCTAGTGCCTTGTGAAAATAAGAAAGATGTATCTGTTCAGTAAATGTTTAAGGAGTAAATGACTGAATACATTGCCAAAAATGAATTTATGTTGGTAACACGTTGACTTTGAAATAGACTACCAAGTACCATGATACTTGGCATTCCTTATAGATGATGAAGTCAGTAGACACTGTTTTGTGTGTGATTATCTATAAATGGGAGTTGAGATGAGAAAAGCAAATCAGGCTTCTGTAGATAGTTTTTATCCCCATGGAAACATATATATTAAGCCCATTCTAATTTTTCTGGTTTAGAAAGCGAATTAGTTTTGGCTCAGAGTGTACTATTATTCAAAGGATAGATTCATGCTGGCCAAACTAATCCACCAGCATAATGTTCTAATGTATTAAACTTTGCCCCTAAGTAGGACGAAATATTTGGGTCAATCATGGTTAGAACTCTTTTTTGTCATCAAGAAAATCCAAAAAGCAAAAAGGACCACCCCCAGAACTTTACCCCCAGGATTTCTATTATAGCTGTCTTGAATGAAAGGGTCTAGTAAGAAGCTGGTTCTGTTTTCATGGATGGGAATTTGGGTGATGAGGAGTTTGTGGGGCAGAGGAAGGCTTAACTATGAACAGTCTCATCTCTGATCAAAACTACTCTAAGACAGGGAAAGGAGGATGAGAGGACCAGGGGATTGACATCCTGTTTATCTTTTATCTTTCATTCATTCATGCACCTAATAAAAGAGTTTATTAAGAATGATCATCAGAGAGAGAGAGAGAGAGAGAGAGATCCCAAAATAGAAGCTGCAGTCTTTTATAGCCTAATCTCAGAAGTAACAGGCCATCACTTCTGCCACATTTTTTCAATCATACAGACCAACCCTAGTACTCTCCTCAGATCATCTTAATTTTATCTTAATTTTAGGGTGATTTATGTTTCTTGCTGGGACCCTGACTGATACAGATCTCAAGAATCTCTTTGTTATTTATGAACTCATCTCACCCACCTTGGACCTAATGCTTGTTGCTATTTCATATGCTGTGATTTCCATATACCATGGTTTATAACCTGGGTTAATGCCTCATATGGCCCAGCCCCCAGGATCTATGCACATGTGTTGCTGGAGCTCCCACCTAGTTTTCCATGTTTGTACAAGTAGGACCCAGATACCTATCATTGATTCCACCACTGTTTGATTCCACCTCATGGTGCTATCCCAGTTATCCCTCTCGGAAGCCTCACTGGCAATCATGAGAATTGTGATTCAACCTCTCTTGGACTTTACATTTTGTAGATATTCTACTGTTAGCTTTTCCCTTCTGTAGACTCTGCCCTAATCCAGGAAAGGTAGGTTTGCAAAAGCCTATCTATCTCTTTTTCTCAGTCTGTTCCATTCTGCCAACATGGAACCATTCACTCCCAATGGTTGATAAATAGCATGACATATGTCTTTATTTTTATCATCTTTAAAATGAGAGAGCTGAACTAAATTACTCAATCATCCTTCTTTTTTTTTTTTTTTTTTTTTTTTTTTTGAGACAGAGCCTTGCTGTGTCACTCAGGCTGGAGTGCAGTAGAAGGATCTCAGCTCACTGCAACCTCCCCTTCCTGGGTTCTTGTGCCTCAGCCTCCAGAGGAAGGCTTGGATTATAGGCATGCGCCACCACACCAGGCTAATTTTTGTATTTTTAGTAGAGACAGGGATTCGCCATGTTGGCCAGGCTGGCCTTGAACTCCTGGCCTCAAGCTATCCACTTGCCTCAGCCTCCCAAAGAACTGGGATTGCAGGGGTGAGCCACCACACCCAGCCCTCAATCATCACTTTTTAATAGTCTAGTCCAGGGGTCAATAAACTTATTCTGCAAAGGACCAGATTGTATACATTTTAGGCTTTGTGGGCCATATGGTCTCTGTCACAACTACTCTACTCTACAGCCACAGACAATGAATAAAAGAATAAGAATGGCTGTGTTCCAATGTATTTAAAAAAAAAAAAAAAAAAAACAGGTGGTGGACTGGATTTGGCCAACAAGGTATAGATTGCCAACCCTGAGTCTAATTCTTCATTTTCCACACTTCATCTCGGCATCAGCAATGTGTTGAGTAGAAGGAACTTGAATCTTGCTTTCTGTCCTGCCTGTAGGAAAATAATAAGAACCATGAAATTGGTGCAGGAAATCTTAGTCTGTTGTCGGTTTAGGGGCTCTTCATCAGCAAGTGTGGTTTTCACACTATCTTAAGAATGTATTCAGAAAATTATTTTTTTTTCCTTTTTGTAAGGCAATTGGCTGTGTTTTCCACATGGAACAGTGGAACCAAGGGCAGCTATACTATTTTTAACCTAAAACCAACTTTTGTAGCCCTAAAAGTTCAGCAAGAGGAATATTTTCAGGGAATATAAAAACAATAGTGTGACCATGATACTCCTATTAAAATGGGGCAGGTAAATACATTCTAATTATAACTAGTGCTTTAGGAAAACTGCCTCTAAAGATAAACTCAACCTCAATAAAACAAATACATTCTTATACAGGCCCTAGTATAGGAGCAACACTTCTGAGTTGAATTCACACAAGTTGAGCTGCTGTCTGAGCGTTTTTCCACATTCAGCCCAAGTTATGAAATTCAGCTTATCTAAAAATTTCACTCAAATTTCACTCTGAGTTACAAATTCAATGCAATCTCTATCAAAATTCCAACATCTTTTTTGCAGAAATAGAAAAATCCATTTTAAAATTCATATGAAATCTCAAGGTTATTTTTGGGAACCCAAATAACTTGACAATTAGACAAAGAGACAATTTAGAAAAAAAAAAAATTGGAGGTCTCAAACTCCCTGATTTCAAAACTTACTACAAAGCTAAACAAAATAGGGTAGTAGCAGCCTAAAAACAGACATACAGACTATTGGGATAGAGGACCCAGAAATAAACCCTCACAGATATGGTCAAAATTATTTTTGACAAAGTTGCCAAGACCATTCAATGGGGAAAAGACAGTTTTTTCAGCAAATGTTGTGGCCAACAGGCACAATAATGAAGTTGGACACTTATACCATATACACAGATTAACTCAAGATGGATCAAAAACCTAAACACAGGAGCAAAAACTACAAAACTCTTAGTGGAAAAGCTTCATGACATTGGATTTGGCAATGATTTCTTAGATATGACACCAAAAGTGCAGGCAACAAAAGAAGAAATAGATAAATTAGACTACATCAAAATTTAAAACTTCAAAGGACACTATCAACAGAGTAAAAAGGCAACCCATAGAATGGGAGGATACTTGCAAACCATATATATCATATGTCTGATAAGGTATTAATATCCGGACTATATAAAGAACTACAACTCAACAACAGGGAAAAAACCAACCCAATTAAAAAATAGGCAAAGGAGTTGAATAGACATTTCTCCAGAGAAGATATATGAATGGCCAATTTTTCACCATGAAAAAATGTTCCACATCACTAAGTAAATCAAAACCACAATGAAATACCACTTCATTCCCATTAGGATAGCTTTTATTTTTAAAAAAACAGGAAATAAGTGCTGACAAGGTTTGTAGAAACTGGGACCCTTGGTCCAATGGTGGGAATATAAAATGGTGCAGTCACTATGATCATTTTTCAAAGAATTAAACATA
The DNA here is from genome assembly GCF_000951045.1 of Mandrillus leucophaeus. NCBI lineage: Eukaryota > Metazoa > Chordata > Mammalia > Primates > Cercopithecidae > Mandrillus > Mandrillus leucophaeus. The sequence goes on from NW_012103898.1 coordinate 2,653,127, forward strand.
GAATTACCATAAGTTCCAGTAATTCCATTTTTTGGGTATATACCCCTAAAAATGAAAGCAGGGACTTGGACAGACATTTGGAAACCCATATGCATGCAGCATTATTCATAATAGCCAAAATGTAAAAGAAATCCAAGTGTCCATTGACAGATGAATGGATAAATAAAATGCAGCATATACATATACATACAATGGAATATTATTCAACCTTTAAACAGAAGGAGAATCTGATGCATGCTATAAACCTTGAAGACTATGAGAATTAAGACAGTCACAAAAGTACAAATACCGTATGATTCTACCTATGAAAGGTACCTAGAATAACCAAATTCGTATAAACAGAAAATAGAATGGTGGTTACCAGAGGCTGCAGGTAGCAGGGAGTAAGGAGTTATTACTTATGGGTAGAGTTTCAGTTTTGGAAGATGAAAAATGTTCTTAAGATGGATGATGGTGATGGTTGCACTTAAAAATGGTTAAAATAGTAAATTTTATGTTGTGTATATTTTACCACAATTTTTAAAATTAGGAAAATAAATGTAATTCACTCCTTCAATTACTCCCTCCCAGCCAGTTTTCCCTCTCAAAAAGAATTATATTAATGATACCCATAATCTAGTAAAAACAGGATATTAGGCTGACATTGAGTTGAATTCCAGCTCTGTCAGGGAATGTTTTAGCTACATGCCCATAGGCAAGATACTCTAAGCCTCTTTTCTCATATATAAAATATGGAAAGTAATTTATCTTACTAAATCATGAGAAATAAGATAACACAAAAGATGTCTGGCAAGAAATTGACACTCAGTAAACAGAAGTTATCAGCAGCAGCATCATTCATGTTTCCCATCCAAAAGTCATCTTAAAAACTTGAGGTCATCTTTGTCCTCTTTTTATAACCAGTTATCATATTTTGTCACCATGACAGGACGATTCTTTTTTCAAAATGTTTCATGATTTTTTTCTTTCTTTTCTCAAAGCTAACATCTCAAGTATCATCCCAAGCTGGAGTGATAAGAATCTACAAATGGATTTTGGTACTTCTCTCTATATATTTTTTAACTTTCCTATAGGAATTAGACTATGATAGTCATTCATTCATCCTTCTTTTATTTAACAAATAGGTATTGTTTGTGCTAATGTAATCAATGAAATTGAGGTCAGGACCTCCAGATAGTACTCTGAACAAATCATGCCTAATATTCTGACTTTGTGGATTTATGTTATTTTCAATTTACAAATGTATTTGGTAAAATAGCAATTTCATGAAAGGTATAAAGGAAGAGCCTCGGGGACTTAGCTAAAAACAATCTTAAGGTGTTGCTTGAATAATATACTATAGTCACATGAATATTTTATGTGACCCACCTAACTTTGATATAGATATATGATTTTAAGTCATTTAACTGAAATGTTTTAAGACCATGGCTTCTAGCCCTTGGATAATTCCACAGCACTTTAATGGTAAATGATACATTAACTTAGCAAAGTGTCTAAACCACTCTTCTAACTAGGAAAACTGTCTCAGGAAAATTATTCAACAATATACCAAACTATACAAATCTCTTCATAAAATATCAATGATAATTAATCATTAATTACCAATTATACTATCATTATCAACAGATAACCTTCATCGTAATTAATCACCTTTAGTCCACATAGCTTGGGAAGCCAAAGATTCAATAAAGTTAAGTGTCTGTTGTTTTGGTTTGTGTTTTCCCCTTTTGGCCAGTAATGGTATCCGTATTTCCTCTAAGAAAGTGCCATTCTCTAACAACTAATCCATTTGTTTTGAGTAGGATTGAAAGACCTCTCCCCACTGTAAGCATGTGCATAGAATTCCAACCTATTTAACCAGAGTTTCCCATTGCTCTAGTCATTTTCTAAAACAGGAAAATTAGATTAAAATTCAGAACTTTTGTTCCCATGGAAGAAAAGCCTCTTTTATACTAGGATGCTAAGCAGTTAAAATGCTGTAAGGCTGGGAATGACAGAAGAGAAACCTTAACACAGTTTTGAATCCCTCATCCTACTATGCCCTAAAATATCACTGGACTTTTCAGTTACTTGAACAGTTAATTCGTTTTTTGCTTAAGGCATTTTGAATTAGATTTTCTTTCTCTGGCCCCATTGAAAATGTCTTTATTGACACATTCATTTAGCCATCTCTTTAAGAATAAAAATGGTAAACAAAAGGGAAAGCAGGCAAAGGATGAGGACAGTGTGTAAAGGATCCTTATGACCACACTGTGCCTGGTTTCTAGTCCAGGACATTTTAGGCAGTTTTTCACTTATGAGCATATATCTTATGTGTCCTCTTCTCCTTTCCTGAATTGCCAGAATCGGTGGCTGGCACTCCTCAAGGCTGACACCCACCATTAGACAGATGGAGCTGAGTGGGGCAAGGCAGAGGCCAGGGAGACCCTGCCAACTCATTTGGCCTCAGGCCCAGCCCTACTCTATAACCACTGCTGCTGTCAATATCCAGCTAAGGCTGGTCTGAGTTCTCTTTACTGTCAGTTTTTCTAGGCTTCTGAAGTTGACAGTGGCATTGCTCCTTCCAGGCCTGGTGGGTACATGTGCCAAATCACAGCTTTGCATGGTTGGTAAGGTATCCCTTGGCACTCAGGCAGGCTGAAGTTGCCTCTCATCCCAGGGGCTCCTGCACCACAGGGGTTGTCAGGAAGAATGCCCGGAACAGCTGTCACCCCTCTGCTTGCCAGACTGATGTGATTGGCTTTGTTGGTATTCTGTCCTTCCCCACACCTCCTAAAGTTGTCCAGTTCGTAAGCGTCAACTTTCCAGAGAAAGACGACTGTTCTTGGTTTGTCCTCCTCACCAGATTCATCTTTTATTCTGCATCTAGAAGGGATCTAAAATGTGATCATGTCACTCCCTGGCTTAACTTTTCAGGGGTTTTCCCAGCCTGATGCTCAGGGTCCTTCATGATCTTGACCAAGGATATATATCTGCCCCAAACTTCACCATTCACAACCCACCCAAATCTTGTCACCTCCAAGCCATTCCAAATGTGCCAAGTTTTCTTCTATCAGCACCTCTTGCATGCTGCTGTGACTTACCCCATCGTGTCTGCTTAAGTCTTTTCTGTCCTTCAAGCATCAGCTCAGATATACCCTCATTCAGAAAATGTTTCTGAATCCCCAAACATAGAGGGAAAATGAAGTACCCCTACTCAGTGTTCTCACAACCCTCTGAGTTTACCTGTATCCTAGAACCCCTCATACTGTATTGTAACTATATATTTATACACGGCTGTGGTTTGACTATTTTCATCCCCATCAAAATTCACAGTGAAACTTTTCATCACCATTGTGATAATATTAAGAGGTATGGCCTTTAGTAAGTCATGAAAATGGAGCCCTCATGGATAAGATTAAGGATCTTATAAAAGGGCTTGAGAGTGAGTTCATTCTCCTCTGCCCTCCCACCATTTGAGAATATAACATTCCTCCCCTTTTTGCCCTTCTGCTTCACCATGTGGGATCCAACAAGAAAATTCTCACCAGATGCCAGCACCTTGATCTTGGATTTCCCAGCCTCCAGAACAGTGAGAAAATAAATTTCTGTACTTTACAAATTATCCAGTTTCAAGTATTTTGTTATAGCAGCACAAACAGACTAAGACAATATGTGACTCCTTTTATAGCCTGTGAACAAATTGAAAATAGGAATTATGTCTCTTACCTGGTATACAATAAGTACTTCACTTATGTTTGTTAAATGAATAAATTAATGGCGTATAAATAGCTGTGCTTCCCTATTAGAATTAGAGCATAAAATAAGACAGTAAATGCCTGACTCCTAGGAGATGCTTCATTTCAGGAAAAATGTTACTGCTGTCTTCTGCTAGTCCACAGGAGTACCTGATTCTAAGTGAATGTGAATTGTACTGGCCAGGACATAGAGGAGCAGGAGGACTGTCACCACTGTTTCTTGCCTCTTGTAGGTCTAATAGAGAAGAACTCCTGGCTGTGGAGTTTCCCATCACCACTTGCACCAAACCAAATCCCTTTATCTCTGTGCCCACTCCCAAAGAGTAGCACATCATGGGTGTATACAGAGCAGCAGGGAGCACAGTCCTGCTTTGGCAATCAGTGGTACCAGTGTCCCTACACTGTCCATGACTGGGAGGGATACCTAGCAGCTACTGTGCCGCTGCATGCCCATGGTAATGAGTGTCAGCAATATTGAGGGCAGTGAGACTTCCATGTTACCTGCAATGCTAGCTCAGTGTATTTGTTTTCTCCCAAATATTAGGATCTGTGCTAATAATGGTGTGCTGCAGTGGCAGTTAAAATGTTGAAGCTCCCTTTTCTAGATTAGTAGTGTCCTCTTACCAGCAGCCAGAACTAGAAAATAGAAAATTAAATAAATTAAACCCAAATCAAAAATTAAAGAACAGAATATAGCTGGTAGAAGAGAGGATCTTTTCATCAATATTTGTGCTTCTACCTCATATAACATAGAAAACTGGAAGAAGCTAGACAATTATTTTTTTTTCTTCTGTCAATGAGACCATTTCCTCTAAACTAATATGGTCCAAGATAATATTAAAACTCTAGGTACTGTGTTGAAATAGAGCCCCAAACCTTGAGTTCAAACCTTGGTTTTGCTGTTTATTTATTTCTCACAATGATGTTGGATAAGATCCTTCTCAGCCTAGGGACTGTTATCTGTAAAAGGGACATAATGAAGACCCATCTCATTGGATTAATATATAGATTATGTAAAATAATGTATATCAAAGTGCTTTACAAACAAGGGGTGTGATCCAAAGTCACTCTGCAGGGCATAGTCCTTTACATATAGAAGGTGCTTGATGAATATGGGTTGAATTGAAATGCAAGGGAGCTATCACTAAACACAGCATTGAAATGTTGAAGGATACATTGATATTTCCTTACTCTCTCCATTACAGGTCATTCTCCTCAGTTTGGGAGAAAGAATTGACATTTACCAGATGATTTGCAACTGGGTAGGAAAAATAAATAGGAAGTGAGTCTTCATGTCAGTGAAAAAGGTGCCCTCAAGGTTCTGAAGCAGGAATCACACTTCCTGGGTATCTTTAGAGATTCTCACAGTTCCACAAAGCTCCTCCACATACACCCTAAGGAAGTTTGGGGGTGAAGAAGCTCTAGGGAGTGGTTAGCTGCATTCTCTTGACTATTAAGTGGAAGAGGGTTTTGCTAGTTGTGGGTAATGGAAGTACTCAACATTGCCAAAGGTACCAAAAAAAAAAAAAAGAAGCCACACATGGCTTCACCACCCACTGAGAACAGAAAAGGGCAGTCTTGGCTAATTGACTGTCAACAGATGCCTTGCTAACAGTGCTTCAGATAATGGGAGTCATGATTCAAGCAAAGCAGGAATCAGCAAACTCACAATGCCTGCCCAGTGGGCAATGAGAATCATCGAGGAATGCTAGGTATAGATGCAAATACAGACTTATGAGAGAAAGGTCCTGCAGTAGACCAGAGTGTATGCCCTTTTAAAGGAAGATACTCACAGTTGTCATGCAGAAAAAGGACACAGTGTTACCAGTTCTTGGTGTTTGGGTGAAGGAGAAAGGACAAGATGGAGGAAGGTGAACAAGAAGGCACAATCCATGTTGCTTCCGGGTTCTTCCTCACCAGCTTTCCCATGCACGAGAAAATGCAGCCTGCACTCGGAAGATGCAGATCAACCAAGCATGTGCCAGGTGACGTCAATCCGAAGAGATCGAAACTTACCCGGCCACGCCTATGGAGACGCCCCTATCACGCCCTTATCCCGCCCACTGCCCTCCCCCTTCCAGTACCAATGCATAAAAGTCCCCTGCGGGCAGGAGCCGGGGTGACATCTTCGGCCCCTCCTACTTGTGGACTAGAGAACCTCACCGGAGAGTGCTGGTGTGACTTCCCTGGCCCCATACCTGAGGTCCGGAGAACCTTGCCCAAGAGTGTGTGCATATTTGCAATAAAAGACTGCCGCTTTCTTATGTACTTTGGCCTCATGTTTAATTATTTAGCTCTCCTAAATTAAGTATTAAATTAAGTATTAAGACAATTATTAAATTAAATTAAGACACTTGGTTTTTCAAGAAAAGGTGCAAGTCAGGTTTTACGTGAAATCTCTGATTTTTTTGTAAAAGTTGAATGTTTTTGTTTCCCGAAAGGCAGACAAAGAACCCCTGTGTTAGTCAAGAAAATACATCTACAAGCAAGATTTAAATCATGGTCAGCCAGTGTGCATCTTCTGGTGTAGAGTTTCTCTGACATTCTTCAGAGATGTCTTGTTTTCATGAGGGTCATAGTCCACACAGTGGCACATCTTAAGGCCTGTGGATAACTGGATTATGCTGTAGTCACAAGAAAACCATGAAGTGCATCAGGATCCTTAGAAAGAGAGCTGTGATGTGGTAGGGCACAACATCTTGTGAAGCAGGGGCAGTATGGCAAATGAGGGGGTGAAGGCTTTCCTATGCAGCTTAAACAGCATAGAAGACACCAAACACACACACACAAACACACACACACACACACACACACACACACACACCAGACTAGATCTCACGGACAGCGTCACACAGGTAAAACCATGCAACAAACTCAATAGGAGAGCCCTGTAGGTGAATGGAAAGAGCATTGTGCTAGGAAACATAGACTTAACTGCAAATCACCTAGCTTATCATGATTAAAATAATGCACTCTTTGTAAGGTAGTTTAAAGGATTCAATGAGATTCTATGTTTGACACCCAGCATACCGTTTGGCAAATAGTATATTCCATTATTATTGTTATTATTAAAGAAGTTATGCCCTATTCAAACATAGACTTTTCCTGTAACACACATTTCATAGCACCCAACTCACAGAGTGATAGACCTCACAAATATCATCTGTGGTGGGTTGGTTTCATGGTTTTGCATATTGCTAAAGAGGAAAGGGTGAGGGAATCAACTCGAGAGGATTGGTTTGCAGAATTTAGTTACACTGCTGCCTCCCCCAGCTTTGCTCATTATAATTTTCCACTGGGCTGTGGGTGTAGAGTCAGTAATGTCACATTGGACAGGAGGAAAGCTCCTGGGTAGCAGAGCTTCTTGCTAATAATTAAGCCCTTTCCATTGTGGGAAATTCAGCTGAAAAATGAGGCTATCACCATTTTTATTATAGTTGACATATTTCCCTTTACCACTGCCTAAACAAGATCTTTTTAGGAACGGAGAAACAAATGCTTAATGACATTTTCCAAAGGAGTCTTATGTGTATCTGAGCTCTGATCTGTAAACATGGCTCCAGTTGAGTAGATGGAAGCTGTGTGTTTGCAGTTCTGAATGTGTCAGCCTGTTCACTTGTCGATTTCCATGTGCATTTCCTCATACCCTCTATCAGTCTTAAGGGTTAGTCCATTTGAGTGATTGGTATATAGATGAGCTATCATAAAATGGGCAATATGTATAAATGTCTGCAAATAAAAAATTAAATTGACAGACAATTCCTTGCTGGTCACCAGCCATGTGTATTCAAGGTGAACTAACTAGCCCAACAGGCAACATTTAATGAGGGGCTCATTTCTCACTGTCTCTCCTTGAAGGCTTGGATCATTGCACAATGGACTATAGGAATTGCTGCTGAGAAGACATTGTTATTATGTGAAGAAAAAGAACATGTGTTTTTTCTGCATACATTTTGATAAACATTGAAAATTTTGCTTTATATACAAAGGGCTACAACTTAATTTAGCATATACACAGTTTCTTTTTGGCAATAGATATAAACCTAGAAGCCAATAAACTGAATTTTGTCAATCAAATATAATGGATGTTCTAGATAAATAAAATAAATTACTTGAATTTTACTGAAAAACCTCTCTCAAAATGTCACAATTTTTACCTTCATGATGCATTCACATTGAAGCACCTTCCAGCAAGGGAGAGTTCCTGTAATTTTTTAAAAAACTAATAAAATACAAATAAACAGAGAACACCAGTATCACAGAAGATAGCAGCAAAGTCATATATTGGCTACAAGGATTAATCAGATTTCTGAACATGAGTCTCAAACCTTTCTCTATGTTCTTTGTATGTGTGAGCAAAAAAGCAAAACATGGGATGATCACACCATAGAAAAGAGAAGAAGCTTACCCATTTCTCAGGAATACAAGCTTTGGTTGATATTGTATTATTTCACTTATTACACAGTAGTTTTATTATGTTATTATTTCTACTAATATATCTATTAGATGAGTTTTAAAACAAAGATCCAAGCATGGTAGTTCCTCCATAATGTGGGAAGAATAACTCATGCTGTTTATTAGTAGAGCAATTCCAGTGTCTATTTTATAGACTCTTTGATTACTTTCTGCCTATTTTGCTATTTCTTAGTAAACTTTTGTAATCCACAGTTTACTTCATTGAGTATGTACATTGTTCAGTTTCAGCAACATTGTGATTAATTTAATAAGAAATATTCTTACAAAAGCACAAAAACAGGCAAAATATATTTTACAACAGTGTTAGGATAGGGAATCAGAAATTACTTATCATTAAACTATCATCATAATCTCCTTCTGTGATGATGCTTAGAGTCATTCCTTTGCCTTAGCTTCAATCTATGGAAAGTGGAAAGAATAAGACACACACTTGAATATTTATTTGGATGAACATTCCCCCTTCCTCATTCATGCTAGGGTTTTGGTAACTCTGCCTGAACCCAGTCTACAATCCGCATGTATTTATGCAGAAAGAAGGGCAGGACAGGTTTCATGTCCACTTTATGCACAGGTCGAACAGCATGATGGGAAAGATTCTTAAATGTAGACTGAAAGGAAATGTAAGGTAGAATACCTTCATCTTTCTCTATGTAGGACCATACTTAATTTTACAAGCACAAACCCCTCTGTGGAGCTGCTATGTGCATACACAAAGGGGATAATTTCAGTTAATTTATATCTAAAACAAAGTACCCCCTAAAGAAAGTAATTTTAAAAATTCATATTTTCTACTTCCTTCTGTGTCAGTTTTTGGTGAGTTGAATTTTTCTGGTATGTTCATTGCATTTATATTTCAATTTTATTGTGATAAAATTGTCCACAATGCCATCTTAACTACATTTTTACTGTTTGTACAATATATAGTGAGGTCCCTTCCTACTTACTATTCCTGACATTGGCTATTTGTATCTTCCTTTTTAAAAATCAGTTTTTCCAAGTGTTTCTCTATTTTAGTAGTCTTTAAAAAAAA
>NW_012103898.1:2662419-2674956 GCF_000951045.1 Mandrillus leucophaeus
CTGCTGAGAAGACATTGTTATTATGTGAAGAAAAAGAACATGTGTTTTTTCTGCATACATTTTGATAAACATTGAAAATTTTGCTTTATATACAAAGGGCTACAACTTAACAATTTAGCATATACACAGTTTCTTTTTGGCAATAGATATAAACCTAGAAGCCAATAAACTGAATTTTGTCAATCAAATATAATGGATGTTCTAGATAAATAAAATAAATTACTTGAATTTTACTGAAAAACCTCTCTCAAAATGTCACAATTTTTACCTTCATGATGCATTCACATTGAAGCACCTTCCAGCAAGGGAGAGTTCCTGTAATTTTTTAAAAAACTAATAAAATACAAATAAACAGAGAACACCAGTATCACAGAAGATAGCAGCAAAGTCATATATTGGCTACAAGGATTAATCAGATTTCTGAACATGAGTCTCAAACCTTTCTCTATGTTCTTTGTATGTTTGAGCAAAAAAGCAAAACATGGGATGATCACACCATAGAAAAGAGAAGAAGCTTACCCATTTCTCAGGAATACAAGCTTTGGTTGATATTGTATTATTTCACTTATTACACAGTAGTTTTATTATGTTATTATTTCTACTAATATATCTATTAGATGAGTTTTAAAACAAAGATCCAAGCATGGTAGTTCCTCCATAATGTGGGAAGAATAACTCATGCTGTTTATTAGTAGAGCAATTCCAGTGTCTATTTTATAGACTCTTTGATTACTTTCTGCCTATTTTGCTATTTCTTAGTAAACTTTTGTAATCCACAGTTTACTTCATTGAGTATGTACATTGTTCAGTTTCAGCAACATTGTGATTAATTTAATAAGAAATATTCTTACAAAAGCACAAAAACAGGCAAAATATATTTTACAACAGTGTTAGGATAGGGAATCAGAAATTACTTATCATTAAACTATCATCATAATCTCCTTCTGTGATGATGCTTAGAGTCATTCCTTTGCCTTAGCTTCAATCTATGGAAAGTGGAAAGAATAAGACACACACTTGAATATTTATTTGGATGAACATTCCCCCTTCCTCATTCATGCTAGGGTTTTGGTAACTCTGCCTGAACCCAGTCTACAATCCGCATGTATTTATGCAGAAAGAAGGGCAGGACAGGTTTCATGTCCACTTTATGCACAGGTCGAACAGCATGATGGGAAAGATTCTTAAATGTAGACTGAAAGGAAATGTAAGGTAGAATACCTTCATCTTTCTCTATGTAGGACCATACTTAATTTTACAAGCACAAACCCCTCTGTGGAGCTGCTATGTGCATACACAAAGGGGATAATTTCAGTTAATTTATATCTAAAACAAAGTACCCCCTAAAGAAAGTAATTTTAAAAATTCATATTTTCTACTTCCTTCTGTGTCAGTTTTTGGTGAGTTGAATTTTTCTGGTATGTTCATTGCATTTATATTTCAATTTTATTGTGATAAAATTGTCCACAATGCCATCTTAACTACATTTTTACTGTTTGTACAATATATAGTGAGGTCCCTTCCTACTTACTATTCCTGACATTGGCTATTTGTATCTTCCTTTTTAAAAATCAGTTTTTCCAAGTGTTTCTCTATTTTAGTAGTCTTTAAAAAAAAATCTTTTGGCTTTTTATTATCTTTATTGTTAATTTTTATTTTATTAATCTTTGTTATTATTACATCCTGCTAATTTCTTAGGGTTTAAGTTACTGGGTTTTTCTTACTTTCAAAAGGTAGACATGTAATGCATTGATTTTCAGCATATACATATATATATGCTCTCTCTATATATGTATAGTTATTTTTATATTTTTAAATTTTCAGATTGACAGATTAAATTGTATATAGCATGACATTCTGAAACATATATACACTGCACAATGGCTAAACCAAGTCAAGCAACATATGCATTACCTCACACGGTTGTCATTTTTGTGGTGAGAACATTTTAAACCTTAGCATTTTTTAAGAATACAATGTACCATTGTTTATTATGTAGTTGCCATGTTGTACAATATATCTCTTGAACTTATTCTATCTAATTGAAATTTTGTAACCTTGGATAATTTCCTCAACCCCCTCCTCGACCACCACTCCAGCCCCTGGTAACCATTATTCTAATAAGATCAACTTGTTTTAGATTCTACATATGAATGAGATCATGTGGTATTCGTCTTTCTGTGTCTGACTTGTTTCACTTAACAAAACGTTCTGCAAGTCCATCTATGTTGTTGCAAATGTCAAGATTTATTTTTTATTTGTATATATTTAAATTTATGCATATCTTAAATGCACAAGGACATTGTTATACATTCAGCATCTACTTCTATTTATCTATGTATTACCTTTCTGTTGTCTTTCGTTTATTTCTGCATCTCCAAACTTTCATCTGGGATCATTTTCCTTCTGTCTGAAATGTACTTCTGAGTTTCCTTTAGTGATGAGTTACCACCATTTTTGTTCATCTGGAGATGTCTTCATTTCACGTTTATTCTTGAAGGATATTTTCCTAGGGTGAATCATCCAGGTCACTAATTTTCTTCCAGGACTTTGAAGATACTCTTTTTTCTGGCTTCATTGTTTCTAGTGACAACTCAGCTGTCAGCCTTATTCCTTTAAAAGTAATGTTTTTTCACTGGCTGCTTTTAAGATTTTTAAGAAGAATGTCCAAGTGTGGATTTCACTTAACATACCTTGCCTGGAGTTCATGGGACTTCTTGAAAATGTGGCGTGATGTCTTTCATCAGTTTTGAATAGTTTTGGCCATTTTCTCTCAAAATAATGATTCTGGACCATTCTTCCTCCTTCCTTTTGGTTCAATTCCACATATATTAGATCTTGTAACCATGTCCTGCATATTGCTTATGCATTCTTCTGTATTTTCTATCATTTTGTCTCCTTGTGTCTCATTTTGGGTATTTTTTTCTAATCTGTCTTTCAATCACTAATTCTTTCTTCACTAATTGTTTCTAATCTGCAGTTAATTCTATCTATTAAGTTGTTAATTTTGGCTATATTTTCATTTTCAGATTTTTATTTATTTTTTAGTTTTCAATTCTCTACTGAAATTTCTAGTCTTATCTTTTATACCCTTGAATATACTGGGCATACTTATTTTAAAGTCTAGGTATTAACACTGCACTACTAGGGGTGCTATAAGTCAGTTTCTATTGTTTATCATTTCTGCTGCTTTTCATCTGCATTGTCTTGTCTCTTGATTACGTTTACTTTTATTGTAATAATTTAATTTCGGTTGTAGGAATAATTTGAGACCAAATCTCTTCCATGATTAGTTTCTACCTCATCCCTGGGGCACTAGCAATCTAGGATTCACTTTAATACAGTGAAATGATTGTTAATATATTTGCTAAGGCTGCCATAACAAACTATCACATATTGGGTAGCTTAAACAACAGAAATTTATTTTCTCACAATTCTGGAGGCTAGAAGTCTCAGATCAAGTTGCTAGCAGGGTTGGTTTCTTCTGAAGCCTCTCTTGTTGGTTTATAGATGGCTATCTTCTTCTTCCTGTGTCTTTACCTGGTCTTCCCTCTGTGTGTGTCTGTGTCCTAATCTTTTCTTCTTACAAGGACACCAGTCACATTGCATTAAGGCCCACTCTAATGGCTTCATTTTAACTTAATTGCTTTTAAAAGACTCTGTCACCAAATACTGTCACAGTCTGAGGTACCAGGGGTTAGGACTTGAACATATGAATTTCAGGGGGACATAATTCAGCCCATAACAATGAGTGAATGAGATGACTCAAAGCTACTGATATATTGGGAAGGGGTGCTGTTTACCTCTTAGTTCAGTGCTGCTACTCTTTAAGATCCCAAGACAAAGTCAAGGAGTTCACCAGGGTCTGTGCTTTTTTGGTGGTCCCTAGAATTCAAGTCCATAGCCCCTTAGTTTTATGAGATTCTCAAAATGTCACTCAGGTTTGCAATCTCTCAGCACTCGCCCTCTGCAAGCAATAAATTCTCAAAAAGGAAAAGCTCTCCTCCTCTAGCCTAGCAAATATTCAACAACATGTCGACTGTCTAGTATCTAGGAGTAGATATGCAATATATTTTATCCAGATTTTCTAGTTGGCCTCAGTGGAAGAACTGGCACATTTCTTTCTTTACATTGTCTATCAAGAATGAGAGATTTCCTTAGTAATGTGTATATGTGTTTGTGTGTGTATTTAAATAAACACAGTTGTGTATTAGTTTATTACAAAATAATGTTATGAAAAATTCAAGGTATAGAGATATGTTTACAGAAAAAATAAACATGGACCTCACTGCCATTTTCTACTCTCCCACCAATCCCACTTTCTCCAGAGGTGACAACTGTTGACATATTACTGTACATCCTTACATAAAATTTGCTGTACACTTCTATATGCACATAAAATATGTGCTCCATTTTCAATAAATGCCATCAGAGATACCTTAAGTTCACTTAACGCCTTTCTTTCTGTGTAGGTTCACATAGATCAACCACATTTTTTTAATTGTTATATAGAACACTAATATGAATATACCATCATTTATTTACCCATTGTTGTATGATGATCATTTAGATTATCTTTAATTTTTTGCTATTTTGAACAGTGTTGTAATGAACATCTTTGCACATGTCTCTTCCTGCACACAGATAAATATTACTAGGTAGAAGTGTGCATGCACTTCAGATTTTAATAATTACAAATTTCTCCCCTAACACTTTACCAGTCTATACTCCTGGAAATAAAAATGTATGAGAATGCCTGATTCACAGTACTCTCACAAACTCTAATTTCCCAAAATATTATGAGCATCTTTTCCTGTTACTGATTTTTCTTTTTATGTAAATTGCCTGCTTATGGCCTTTGCTCCTTTTACTATTTATGTCCCTGTCTTTTTTTATTTTATTTGTATCAGCTATTTAATATTTGCAATAGTATTTTAAAACACAATGCCAAACTGCTACCTGGTTTTAATTTTTGTGACAATTCAATATTTTTAAATTGTATGTGATTAAATCAATTTTTTCCTTCTGTGTTCCAAATTTTTATCACTCTTCTGCATTTTCTTATTAGATATTAGTTTTAAAGTCATCATCATAAATTTCATTTTATAATCTTGTATGTGTTGCACTGAATTTATTAATGTGGAAGAATTATCAACCTAAAATATTGACTCTCTCCCTCCGGTAAAATAGTACCTTTTCATTTATTCAGGTCTTCTCTTATGTCTTTCAGGAAAGATTTATAGTTTTTAATATCAGTATTATATATTTATCATTTGGTTTAGTTTTACATATTTGAAATATTTTATTGTTGCAAATGCTTCCAAATTTTTATGGGTCAATGTGATTTTGCTTTGTTTTCTTGTAGAGACACTTTTATGTTTAGAAATTTTCTTCTTTCTAGTTTACTATAAATTTTATCAAGAATGAGCATTTAATTAGATGAAATGCTTCTTTGGAGTCTTTTGGGATGATGATATGATTTTTCCTCTTTCAATCTGTTAGTGTGGTGACTTGCTTTAATAGAAATTATTTCATGCTTGACCATTCTAGTATTCCTGAGACTAAACCACTTGATAAGGATTTTGATTTATTATAACACATTATTAGATTTTTCTTAATATTTAAGGATTTTACATCTATTTAATAATAAAATTTATAATTCTCTCTCATTTTTATTTATCTGTCTAGTTTTTGTATCTAGATTACAGAAGCCTCATGTACTGAAGTGAAAAAAAATTTATCTGTCTCTGCCATGAAATGGCTTATATAGCATCGGAATAATTGGTTATTGAGAAACTTTTTGTTGTTATTTTTGGTATATCGTTTCTAAGCAATCTTTATTTGGACTGGTTTCGGTACAATATACACCTCTGTTTCAATGTGGAAATGTTTTTAAAACTTTTATTTTAAGTTCAGGGTACATATGCAGGATGTGCAGGTTTGTTACATAGGTAAATGTGTGTCATGAGAGTTTATTGTACATATTATTTCATCATTCAGGGATTAAACCTACTATGCATTAGTTATTTTTCCTAATTCTCTCCCTCCTCTCACCCTCCAGTCTCCAATAGGTCGCAGTGTGCATTGTTTCCCTCTACATGTCCATTTGTTCTCATCCTTTAGCTCCCACTTATAAATGAGAACATGTGGTATGTGATTTTCTGTTCCTATGTTCATTTGCTAGGGATAATGGCCTCCAGCTCCATACATGCCCCTGCAAAGGACATAATCTCATTCTTTTTTATGGTCGCACAGTATTCTATGGTGTATATGTGCCATATTTTCTTTATCCATTCTATTATTGATGGGCATTTAGGTTGATTACACGTCTTTGCTATTGTAAAGAGTGCTGCAATAAACACACATGTGCATGTGTCATTATAATAGAACGTTTTATATTCCTTTGGGTATATACCAGTAATGGGATTTCTGGGTCGAACAGTATTTCTGTCTCTAGGTCTTTGAGGAATCACCATACCGCCTTCCACAATGGTTGAACTAATTTACACTCCCACTAAGAGTGTAAAAGCATTCTTTTTTCTCCACAACCTCACCAATGTCTGTTATTTTTTGACGTTTTAATAATAGTCATTCTGACTGGTGTGAGATGGTATCTCATTGTGGTTTTGATTTGCATTTCTCTAATAATCAGTGATACTGAATTTTTTTTCATGTGATTGTTGGCCGCATGTCTTCTTTTGAGAAGTGTCTTTTAATGTCCTTTGCCCGCTTTTAATGAGTTTTTTTTTTTTCTTGTAAATGTGTTTAAGTTCCTTACAGATGCTGGATATTAGGACTTTTCAGATGCATAGGTGCAAAAATGTTTTCCCATTCTGTAGGTTGTCTGCCTACTCTGCTGATAGTTTCTTTTGATGTGCAGAAGCTCTTTAGTTTAATTCAATCCAATTTGTCAGTTTTTGCTTTTGTCATCTTCATCATGAAATCTTTGCCCGTGCTTATGTCCTGAATGATTCAATGTGAAAATTTAATCCATTCACATTTATTGTGATTGAAGATACATTGGAACCTATTCTTAGCATCTTATTTTCTTTTTACTGTGTTTGCTTGGAGGCTTTCCCCTTTTTTAATACATATTTTTTAGAATTGACTAATCAAATTTTGTTGTATTTTTCTTTCCTTTAATGGTTTGATGGTTTTCTATGTGCCCTTTGATGGCTATACTTAGTTTTATTTCAATTTATTTATTTCCCTCAATATCTAGGGTTAGTATTATAACCTCCTCTTGAATTAAACAATAATATTATCATATTTGTACTTCTCTTTCTCTATACCCTGCCACTTCCTTTGTTAGCTCCATGTTCTTACTTTTTATTCACTATACGTTGACAACTACATAGTTGTAACAATATAATTTTATTTTTATTTGTTTTATTGTATACCACTGTTTTATTTTCCCTTGTGTTCTTTTTGGATTGTATCTGTTTTACTGGAATATTTTCAGTTGCTATTTCAAGGGGTTTCCCTGAGTAATTATGTTTTTGAGGGTGCATGTAAGAGAGAGAACTTAACTTTTCCACTTATGTGCAAATTTAGCTGAAGTGGAATTCTTGATTCAAAATTATTTTCCCTAAGAATGGTTTAAGGCATATTTTCATCGTCTTCTAGAATCTAGAAAAGTCTGATAAAAATTCATTTTTTGTAGGAGAAATATGTTTTCCCCTCTGGAAGTTTTTAGGATTTTCTTTTAACTATTGTCCTGAAATTTAGTATGGCTTTTAAAAATCATTTATTCTACTTGTTTCTTGGGGATACATTAATCATATATTTTGCCACATAAAGTAAAATGCATTTGCTTAATAAGATAATACTCATAAGTTCCAGGCATTAATAAGTAAATTAATTTTGCAGGGGAGGACATGTTTTCAGCATACTACAACAAGGCAATCATAGTTCAAAATAGAATACATATCAGATCACATTTACTTCTCTTTGGGTTAAAATTTATTGGCTCATTGGATTGCCTAGACTGACTCTTGTGTTCAGTTCAACAAATGCTCAGTCTGTGAAATTGGCAATACAGCATTTAATTCTTATCTACTTTATTAGCATATGGAGAAATAAAATGAGATATGATATATAAAGCATTTTCTGATGGTATCATGGAAAGAATCAAGGGCCTATATTTTACATTATAGGTTCTAGAATCAGACATTGGAATTATAGCCAGAGTCTTGCCACTTAATAACTTAGTGACCTTGGTCTCTTCATTTATAAAGTGAAGGTAAGACATCTATTTTTACAAGTTTGTTGTCATAATTAAATGAGAATTCATGTAAAAATGACTGGCATGCTGCCTGCTGCTTGGCTCATAGTAAGATTCATCTTCCTCTTTCTGCTCTGCTAAAAAAAGGTTTTGTACACACTCTGTATTGCTAAAAGATGTTAAGATGCAGATAAGCTTAGATCAGCAGTTTTTATTTCAAGCAAGAAAGACAAACATAGATAATAACTATTTAAATAATTAATAGGCTGGAACAAACTATTCACTGATGCTATGCATGAAAAATAAGAATTCTCTGCCAGGACCTAATTCATGTCCTTGGTCAATACATTTTCCCCCCTCTTTGTTTCAGGAAAAATTAACAGTATTGTGCAAAAAATAAAAAAATTTTAAAAAAAGGCTAGTCAGGGCCTAGAAAAGTATAGACAAGTAAATTAAGTAAATTGTAGTAATTGCTACTAAGTTATTATCATTGACTTGAATTCTAGAAGATATTACTGGCAGTATTACTATTCATATATAAAAGCAAATGAGAGTGTGATTCAAAGGACTAATAAATTACTCTAACTTCACTCCATAGTAATTCTATTTCCCTTTACATCTCTGGCTAAATGGCTCCACTCAAATTCATTCTACAGACTGATAACATTGAGGCTGTGGATCTAGCTACTAGGTGGCCTTTTACTCATGGCCTCTGACAGGATTACAGACTGAAACCCTGATGTCAGGCAGACGACTCATAAATGGGGGCCTTTGACCAAAAGGAAGGCTTGATGAGGACCTGTTTATATTTAAAATAAACTCCTTCTTTACTCCTACCATTTAAGTGGTGGCATTTTTTCATGGCTTCTATATCTATATTCCTCTGTTCTGGGGGATGGTGGCAGTTCCCTGGGGAATCTTGCACAGTCTCATACATTCAGCTACATCCTATGACCTTCAAATATATAACCCCAACTCTAGCTCAGCCTTTTATTTTCTCTCTCTCCCTCTCTCCTGCATCAGGCCAGTAGCCATAGCTTCTAGTCTTTAGATCACTCAGGCAAGAAACCATAACTGTCTCTGTGATGTGCCCTTGGAGACTCTCTCACCAGATTTAAGGGGCAGCCACCACTCTCTTTTCTGACCCTCTGGACTCAGAGCAAGAAGAGGCAAAAAAAAAAAAAAGCAAGTTTTGGGGCAGGGGTAGGAAATTTCACACTTAACTGCTGATACAAATTATCTCTTGAGCCTGGTCAATGTTTAAAAATTACTCTAGCTCTTGAGGTGCTATTAGGATCCATTGGTGACTTCCTGCTGGCTTTTCCTAACCATAGTTCTCTTGACCTGGTAGGGGCTCTCCTTCAGCTGGCCACTACTGGTATCCTTCAGTTTCTGTACCCAGTGCTTCACCCTCAGTTTCTACAAGATTCCCCTTGTACTCTGGTAGACAATTTTTTGGGCAAAATGTTATTTTCAGTGATCTCAGGCCAACATTCTTGTGATAGCCATGGATTCCATGCCTGTTCCCCAGGATCTCCTTTGGCTCTCTGTTGGAGGAAAATGCATTGTTTTCAAAATTTAGCCTTCACTCTGCTTCCATGAGCAGCTTCAGTTAGCATCTCTCTCTTTGATAGTCTCTGGCACAGGTCAGGCATCAGTCCAGTATCTTCCAAATGCAGGAAAGAATCTGGACCTCATCAGTAGACCTGAAGTAAGGAAAACTCACTCATCCCATACCCCTCACCCCTCCCAGGTTGGTTAGGAATCAGAGTTCTACACAAAGAAATTTTGTCATCTTCAATCACCTTAACCTCTTATAGCCTCAATATGTATAAGTTGTTTAACTAAACCCACTCACCTTGGAACACATCATCCAGTCTTTATGCCTTAGTCAAAAGCTAAGGATGCATCCTGTTTCAACATCCAATTTTTCTAAATTGAAGGACTTACACAAGGTAACTGATAAAGTTTGAATGTTCATCCCTGCTCAAATATTATGTTGAAATGTAATTTCCAGTGTTGGAGGTGGGGCCTGGTGGGAGGTGTTTGGATCATGGGGTCGGATTCCTCACGAATGGCTTGGGCCATCCCTTTGGTGATAAGTGAGTTCTTGCTATGAATTCACACAAGATCTGGTCATTTAAAAGTGTGCAGCACCTGACCCCCCCCACCCCCACCACCCCTCAACACTTTCTCTTGTTCCTGCTTTTGCCATGTGACATGCAAGTTTCCCTGCTTGGCCTTTCGCCATCATTGTAAGCTCCCAGAGGCCTCCGCAGAAGCAGATGCCAGCACTATGCTTTCTGTACAGCCTGTAGAATCTTGAGCCAATTAAGCCTCTTTTCTTTATAATTACTCAGTCTCAGGTATTTTTTAAAACAATGCAAGAATGGTCTAATTCAGTAACATTCATGTTTCTCCCTCTTGCTCTTCATGTCACCATTTCGTGCCTACAAAGGTGAAATAGTGCCTGTCACGATTGCCACTTTGTGAATTCATATGTAATGAGACTTACTCAGCTTCAGGTCTTATGGATAGACTTCTTTTTTCATAAGAAGCAATATTTACTTTTGACTATTTTAAGTCATAATCTCATCTGACCAACAGCAAGATGAAAATAACTGGGGCTGTATAAATAAATGAGTTATTTGTGGATGTTCTCATTTTAAAGAAACATTAACTCATAAAGGATTATGCAGAGTGCGGTAATTGTTCTTGATTTTAATTATTAGAATATAGCATTTATAAAACTGATACCTTGTTGGTTTGCATAATTCAGTTGCAAAACAAGTGAGTAGTATTGGTTCCAGCCTAATTCTCCATCTCTGCATTCCTCCTTCTGCCAATCCATGTGTCTCCTTTTACCCCACCTACATTGTCAGCTCCAACCCCAGGTAAGAGGAGTGTTGCTATAACAAATTGCCACAAACAGCACAAATTTATTACCTTACAAATCTGGAGGTCGGAAGTACCAAGGGAGTTCTGATGGGTAAAATCAGGCTGTGCTCCTTTCTGGAGGCACTTAGAAGAGATTCTGTTTTCTTGCATATTCCAGCTTCTAGAGGCTGCCTGCATTTCTCATCTCATGGCCCACTTCCATCTTCAAAACCAGCAATGGCTAATCAAGTCTTTCTCACATTGCATAATTCTGGTCACTGTTTCCATAGTCTCGTCTCCCTATCTGATTCTAACTCTTCTGCCTTCCTCTTCTCTTTTAAATACATTTACGATTATATTGCACCCACCTGTGTAATTCAGGCAATCTCCTTGTCTTTGGGTCAATTGATTAGCTACCTTAATTCCATCTGCAACCTTTGCCACATTACAACATATTGACAGGTTCCTGGGGTTAGAATTTGGACATGTTTGCGTAAGGCATTATTCTGCCTACCACACAAGAAGTAACGCCAAACTGCAGCAGAAGTTGCCTAAATCTCTTGTTGCCTTCACCTTCCATCACCCCTTAGGAAGCAGGTGTCTACTATTCTAGCTGCTAATCTGACCCTGGCATCATAGCCAGTAATCTACTCAATAATACTTTCCAAAAAAGGACAGGATTCTGAGCCTGTTTTGCAAATACAGGAACATTCAGCCATGCCCAGGTGTTTACATACTGTCTATGTCTGCTCTCATGCTCTCACGCTACAATAGCAGAGTTGAGTGTGAAGCCTGCAAAGTCTAAAATATTTATCATCTGGTCCTTTATAGAAAAGCTAAAACGTTTGTTGGCACCTGCTATGCAGAGCTGCTCCCTTTTGGATTTATTCTTACTTTTAGATTGTAGCCTTTCATTGTCCCTACTGAAAACCAAGAATGTAGACCAGTGCCTCTCCCCATTGGTGGACTCTGAACTTCATTTATCACGCCACCAGCCCTGTTAGTCTGCTACAAGTTGAGATCAATTTCTCAACCTCTAGGCTGACAGTTTCAGAATCAGCAAACTGTCTTGAGAAAAAATGTGCCAAATGCAAGGTTAGCTTATTTCCCAGATTTTTTTTTCCTGCAAATCCCTTCTATTTTAGTAGTCCTCCAGTGCCTTCAAACATACATTGTTTTTACTTTGTCTAGCTTTTCTAGTTGTTCTCAGTAATAGGATTGATCCAAGCAATCTGGTCTGCTATTGCCAGAAATAAACTTTTAGTGCTGGTGTTATATTTTTGTTGCCTCCAAGTCCTTGTTATAGTATCCATATTCCTTTATATTTTATTCTGCTGTCTTTGGGTTTATCTTATGATTTCTTCATGGCTTTTATAATTTCCTGGGAACTATGTTTCCTTGCTTTCCTTTTTTTTTTTTTTTTTTTTTTTTTTTTT
>NW_012103898.1:2675176-2679775 GCF_000951045.1 Mandrillus leucophaeus
TGGGATTACAGGCGTGAGCCACTGCACCTGGCCTGTTTTCTTGCTTTCTAATGAGGAAGATAGGTCTTAGGAAATATTCTGAATTCTACAGTTATTTTCTCAGGTAAACTTATCTTTATTCAGAATAACACTTTTTCCCTTCCTGTGCACTGATTTACTAGAGCCCTCATAGATTTAGTTTTGTCTCTGTCTTTTCATCCATCTTCCAAGTAAGCAAAATTAATTTAGACTTGATAATAATTTGGTTGCTTTTAGTCTCCCTTATCAGAGGAATAACAAATCTGATTATTAGTTTTGTCCTCAACTAGAGGAAAAATAGATGCATTATTTCCATTCCAAATTTTGTCGTAGTTTCTTCCATCTTCTGGTGTATCGTGCATTATTGGCATCCTTGCTCTATTCAAGTGAAATATCCTATTCTCACTGCTCATTCTTTCTGATTCTGAATTGAATGCGTTCTTAACATTTTTTCTCTTTAAGCATTTACTGAAACGAAAGTTCTTACATCTCTCATTTTTGATATTTTTTTCCAGTTTCTTTTAATGAATAAATATGCAAAAGTGAGGTACAGTGTTTCTGCCATCCCATGGAGAAGCGCTGATGACCAGAGACAACTGGAAACTTTTCTGATTCAATGGTACAGTTGCTAGTTTTCTGGTTCCAGAGATGTACACAATTTCTTAATTTCTCAGATTGAGTCTGTTTCAAGGGGTGAAGCCTGGATAGGTTCTTCTCTATTCTGGCACTAAATGCATTTCTAGAAATCTCTCTCACATTCTTGTATTATATTTCCCACAAATCTTTAGTTTTGTTTTTTTTTAATGTTGGCTTAAAACGTACTTTATATAAGTATACTCCTGTTTAGGTAGTGTATTTGGGAACTGTGAATTAAAGGCCAGCATCTACTACCAATAACAGTTCTGTGGAATTAAATCCTGCAATTATCCAGGGACTGAGTCATTCCCTTCATTCCATAGAGTTAAATGCTTTTCATAAATATTCTACTCAGGTTTTTCAGATTCAAAGGAATGACGTGGTTTGTGATATGAGTCACAAAAATGTAAATTGATATCAATGTAAGTACTTGGCATAAATAAAACTTAATTTTCTTAAAAATTACTGATTTGTGATTTGATATCCAAGAATTTAGTACAGTCAAGGATTTCTTTTTGTTTTACGAGGAGTACTAATGAGTTTCAACTTGCATTTGGATATTTGGGTGTCTAATAGATAAACAATGTTGTACAGTGGGGTCAGAAGAACTGCATCTTAATCCTTTCTCTTGTGCCTATAACTCTGTGACCTGGAGCAAAGCACATATCTCTGAATCTCTTGTCCCTCTTCCATAAAATGAGAATAATGATGATACAATCTTACCTATTTTCCATGTTGATTGAGAGAATAAATTGATATGTGATGTAGAAGAGCTTTTATAAACTATTAAGCCCTGCTTATACTTATTTTTGAAACTATTTCAGAATGAAAACTGAGAACTACTCTTTGACAAGGTTTAATCTGAAATACTTATACCTCTGCTAATCTCTAATTATTCATTCAGTCCAGAATTGACATAGAACATATTTAGTACTTATTTTCTGTATGATAACGAGAGTATTCCAGGGTAAATAGAGAAGCCTATGAGAAATGAAGCTAGTTTAAACTTTAAAGGTATTTTTCAGAAGGGTAAATCCATCCTTTCTTCCCATGATAACATGTCAGACATCAACTACTAGCACATTTCTCAGCCTCAGGTGCCTTGGGTCCATTCTCTGAATCTTTGAGCAACTTGGGGAAAGTTAAGACAAAACATTAAAACAAAAAACAAAATAACTAAGAGCAAAAACCATAAGAAATTGATTCAGATGTTTATTTTCAGTTGTTTTCAAAGGAATTTCATGTTAGGCATCACAGTATGTTAGAGATTTATTTTGTACTATCAGAGAATTAGAAATAGGCATTCTTTCCACCAGTGAAAAAGACTCAACCCTGAGAATACAGTTCATGGTTAAAACCAGAGAAGAGCAGATTACAGGGGAAGATTAGCTCGCTAGAATTAACAATTTTTCTGATGCTTTCAGTAGGAAACATCACTATCTCAGGGACAAGACTTGGATAATGTGCATACACAGAAAAGGGGATGGAGGGTATTCCTGTAAAGGCTGCTGTTATAATGATAGTACCAAAACTGAAGAACATGCTCAATTGATTTCTTCTAATAACATTGTGAAAATCATGGTGAGTAGATTATTACTTTGAAACATGATTTCATTTATAATATGATTTTAAAAATGTAGTATAACCCCATTCTGTCAAGAAATGTGAGAAATTATCTTTAATTAGTATAAAATTATAAATCTTTACACAGTTTTTACTAGTATTAGTAGTTGTAAATTTACTTAGCTTAAGGGTTGCAGCTATGAAAATTAGCAGTAAAAATTTGTAAGTTCTATGTTTCCTCCTAAATTTCATTATGTACATATAGAATATTCATTTGATCCTGCAAAAAATGATTATTGTTACAAAATCCTTATTGCTCTACATTTTTATTGTTAATGTTATTTGTTATTAGATGGCTTTCCTGGACATCAATGAATACATGATAAAGATTTAAAATAATTAGAAAGTACAGAAGAATATAGCAAAGAGAAAATATTCATAATGTTACTACCCAGAAATAATTATAGTTTAATATTTTAATTTTTTTATGTATCCATTCACCTTTATATATACTGTATTTTGAAATTTTTAGTCATAGTTTGTATTTAGTTTTACTTTTACTTAATAATTTGATCATTTTTACTTAAAATTTTGTGAGCATTATCCAAGTAATTAAATATTCTTCAAAAACACTTAATTTGAAAGGAACATATTATCATAAATATAGTACTTACATAATTCTCTATTGTTGCACATTTTAGTTGTTTTCAAGTTTTTATGGTTATAAATAATGCCATGACTAGCATTCATAAACCTAAATCTTTGTTAGCAGCTTTGATTAATTTATTCTGTTGAGTTCCCCTCAACTATAATTATTCAACCAAAGATATGAACTCTTTTAAAAATCTTACACAAATGACCAGCCTATTTTGCAGAAAGGTCATTTCGATATTCATTTCTATAACAGGATGTTAGAGTGCCTTTTAAACTATGTCTGCCACTGCATTTAAATATTTTTTAAAGTATATATTTATTAATTGATAGGTGAAAATGGCATGGTATTTTAATATTTATTCCTGAATTACTAATGAAGATAAGTTTTTTTTAATCTTTTGAAGTGTCTGCTTATGTTCATTGCCCATTTCATCTATTGTTTGTTACTGTCTTCTTCTTTGTTGGGCTTCACAGATATTGAGGTTTTAAAAATATTTTTATTGTTCCCTAAAAATCTTTTCCCAGTTTGTCAAGGATCTTTTATTTTTGTTTGCTTTAAGCTCATAATGCTATTTTTCCTTTCCAACTTTTATTTTAGGTTCAGGGGGTACATGTGTAGGTTTGTTACAAGGTGTAAACTGCATGTTGCAGGGGTTTGGTATACAGATTATTATCCAGGTAATGAGCATAGTACCTAACAGGTAGTTTTTCAGTCCTCACCCTCCTCCCACCCTTCACCCTTTAGTAGCACTGGTGTCTATTGCTCCCTTCTTTGTGTCTGTGTGTACTTAATGTTTAGCTCCCACTAATAAGTGAGAACATGCAGTATTTAGTTTTCTGTTCCTTCATTAGTTCATTTAGGATAACAGCCTCCAGCTGCATCCATGTTGCTGCAGAGGATGTGATTTTATTCTTTCATATGGGTGCATAGTATTCCATGGTGTAAATGTACCACATTTTCTTTATCCAATCTATCATTGACGGGCATTTGAGTTGATTCCATGTCTTTGCTATTGTGAATAATACTGCAGTGAACATACATGCATGAACCTTTATAACAAAATGATTTCTATTCCTTTGGGTATATACCTAGTAAAGGGATTGCTGGGGCAAATGGTATTTCTACCTCTCTACGTTTGAGGAATCGCCACAATGGCTGAATTATTTACACTCCCACCAATAGTGTAAAAGTGTTTCTTTTTCTCTGCAACCTCACCAGCATCTGTTGTTTTTTGAGTTTTTAATAATTGTCATTCTGACTGACATGAGATGGCAACTCATTGTGGTTTTGATTTGTATTTCTCTAATGATTAGTGATGTTGAGCATTTTTTCATATGCTTCTTGGCCACATGTATGTCTTCTTTTGAGAAGTGTCTGTTCATGTCCTTTGTTTTTATTTTTGACTTGCTAATTTGTTTAAGTTCCTTATAGATTCTGGACATTAGGCCTTTGTCAGATGCACAGTTTGCAAATATTTTCTCCCATTCTGTAGGTTGTCTACTCTGTAGATGATTTCTTAAGCCCATGACTTTTAAACAGTTAAAATTTTCTACGTTTTTGGACTTAATATGTACTTTCCTTTACATCCCTTGTAAGTTGGATTCCTAGGTATTTTATTCTCTTTGAAGCTAGTGTGAATGGAAGTTCATTCATGATTTGGCTCTCTGTTTGTCTGTTACTGGTGTATAAGAATGCTTGTGATTTTTGCACATTGATTTTGTATCCTG
>NW_012103898.1:2682325-2730139 GCF_000951045.1 Mandrillus leucophaeus
GGGATTGCACTGGGAGTTATACCTGATGTAAAAGACGAGTTGATGGGTGCTGACGAGTTGATGGGTGCAGCACACCAACATAGCACAAGTATACATATGTAACAAACCTGCACA
The DNA here is from genome assembly GCF_000951045.1 of Mandrillus leucophaeus. Classification (NCBI taxonomy): domain Eukaryota; kingdom Metazoa; phylum Chordata; class Mammalia; order Primates; family Cercopithecidae; genus Mandrillus; species Mandrillus leucophaeus. Next base: position 2,682,440 of record NW_012103898.1, read on the forward strand.
TTATGCACATGTACCCTAGAACTTAAAGTATAATAATTATAATAATTTTAAAAAAAATGTACTTTCCTATCTCAATGTCAGTTCATACTCATCTACAGAAATATCTGGTTGTTTAGAGTGTTATTTTGAAATACTTAATTCTATTTAGTATGAAACACAAATAAAACGTTTTCAGTATCCTGCACTGAATAACTTGTTCTTTGTCATTTATAATATTTATTATATAATACATTTTTATATATAGTAAGATTTCTTTTAGGTCTAACTCTACTGCTCCTTTGCTGAACCAGGCTTTTCTTACTCAAACCCTACACTATTGTAATCTCTGTGATTTTATAATACACTTTCCTAATGGTCAGAGAAAGTTCTTCCCCTATTACACATATTTTTTTTCTAGATTTTTTAATTATTTTTTTAAGTTATACAAGTGCTTCTACTTGAAATGCTATAAAACTACAAATTAGGGAAGAAATAATACCTTTAAGATATTTTCTTTGTCTTCCCATACTGGAGCTAGTATAATTCTCCACAAATACAAGTATGACTTTAATATCATCAGGTAAATATTTGTAATTTTCTTTATGTAAACTTTTCTTGAAAAAATATTACTAAATATTTTCTGATTTTTGTCACTATTTATAATGGGAAATATTACCCCCATTCATCTCCTAATTGCTTACTTGTAGTATATAAGAAAGTCATTGATGAAAAAAACACTCATCCTATGTCTGATCCCTTTGCTGAATTATATTTCTTAATTCTAATAATTGGCTTATCTTCTTCCTGTATATGTATACATACAGATAATATGTAGACATATTATCTACAAGTAATAATAATTTTGTCTCCTCAAGTATTATACATTTTATATCCATTTATTCTTTTACTGAATTGCTATAAATTCAAGAGCTATGGTAAATGGCCACCATGAAAAAACAGTAATAAGTAGCTTTGCTTTCCTATCCTCCCAATCTTAGCTTAAATGATACCTCTTTAGTGAGAACTTCTTTGGCAAACACTCTACATAGCATCCTACAAACCTCCAATTACTTTTCTTTCATTATCCTGTTAACTTTCTTCATAATACTTCTTACATGAAAATTGTATTTATGCAAATGAAAATTATATAATTTCCTATTCCTTTATATGTTCTACTGTAGCGCTACACTGGAAGTAACATCAGAGCAGGGATAACGTCTGTTTTGCTCCCCTCTGGTATACCCAGCATGTTTCCTATTCCCTATCATAGAATTGATTAATAAATAGTGTGTCTGTTTCTGATTTAAGTGGAAAGGTCTTTGGTGTTGCATATTTTAAAAAAGTAATTATTGGTTCCAAATAAATATTGATGTCAAGAAATACTTCTATTCCAGCTTTTAGGATTGTTTTATGAAGAATAAATGTTATGTGTTATCACACAGCATTGCATTTTCAGATTGCCCTAAAATGATAACATATTGTCTCAAATCTATTTATTCTCATTAAACCTATCCCAATTATTATATAAACATATTGTCTAATACTAAATCATCCTTGAAATTATCACATGAATCCTACTTGTCTGTGGGTGGACTTTGAATATACTATCGAGTTCAACTTTCTGGCTTTTTTTTTTTTCTTTGAGACAGGGTTTCACTCTCTCACCCAGACTGGAGTGCAATGGCATGATCTCGGCTCACCATGACCTCTGCCTCTTGGGTTCAAGCCATTCTCCTACTTCAGCCTCCCGAGTAGCTGGAACTATAGGTGCATGCCACTACCACTTGGCTAATTTTTGTGTTTTTAGTAGAGATGGGGTTTCACCAGGTTGGCCAGGCTGGTCTTGAACTCCTGGCCTTAAATGATCCACCTGCCTCAGCCTCCCGAAGTGCTGGGTATTACAGGGGTGAGCCACCACACCCAGCCCTTTCTTGCATTTTATTAAGGATTTTTGCCTTTCTAGTCATAAGAAAAATTAATCTATGTTTTTTTCATTGCTGTTGCAAACTGTCTCATGTTTTCATAGTGTTATTAAAGAATTAATAAATTGGATACTTTTTTATCTATTTCACAAATGAAACAGTTTATATATGATGGGAATTATTTGTGTTTCATAACTTAGAGAAAATTTACCAGCTAAACAGTCTGTAAGTACTTTTAAGAAGTAATTATTGTGTGACTGTTATAATTTCTTCCGTAAATATAGACTTTTTTTCAATTTCTATTTTTTTCCTGAAGCAATTAACGTATGGTCTCATTTCTTAATGTAAAATTAGTTTCTGTTCTCTGAAGAATATTCAGAAATATATATAGAAGTAAATGAATATCATCTATAGGTTCACCACCTAAAGTTAATTTCTGTTGATATCATATTTCCTTCTAGGCCTTTTCTTATTCATTTATTTGTAGCTATACACATATTTATATAAGAACTTGATATCATTTTGTACATAGATATAGCTATATACATATAGTGTCATGTTTTCAGTTAACGCTATATCATGTTCATTTTCTCACATTCGTGAATTTTCTCTGAGAATATGACTTTTTATGAATGTACAGTATCCAGTATTTAAAATAAGTTTCCAATATTTTACTGTAATAATGCTTTCATAAGATTCCTTGATATTTGCAAGTATATCTATATCCTTAGCATCAATTCTTAGAGATAAAGTCATTTTATATTGAATACCAAAGTGTCTATGCAAATTTATCTTTTACCAAAGTGTTTGAAAGGGCATATTTCACGGAGCCATTTGAAACTTTATATATATATTTTAAACTATACCATTTTGAAAAGCAAACCATGCTTCATTGTTTGTTTGATATGTCTTTGATTAACTACTGCAAATTTTTCACATATTTATTTGTAATTTGTCTTTCTATCTTATGAAATTTATTCTCCTAATGTGACCAATTTGGTTTATAAATGCTGTATACATACTGGAGATATAAATCTTAACTTGACCTTCAGAAATTGTAAGCAAATTGCTCAACATTAGTCAATAATGAAGTAAAGCAAAGATTATAACCTATTTTATTTTTCTTGCTACTTAATTGATGTTTCTTTACACTGCAGTAAATTATTAATATTTCCTAGCCATGTGGTCTTCAGCAAAATACTTGACCTTCCTGGACCTTGTTGATTAATTATTATACATATTTTAATATATTTATGTATATTAACATTATACATGAATCATATTTATCAAATTTTTCAAATAAAATGTTGAATTTTGCTTTTTCTCCTCACACCAAAATGAAACAAATCCTGATTCTAAGGATATTTACTGATAATCCAGTGATGTCTGCAGATGGGTTTGAATAAGCTTTTTGAACTTTATATTATAAGTCTCCGAGAATAGGATACCTTCCTTCTAGCCACATCATCACTGAAGCTGAAGCACTTTTCTTTTTCCTGTTCAGCGTTGAACACTTTGAATATATTATGGCAATGATGATTTGTTTGTGCCATCGTGTGTGTGTGTGTGTGTGTGTATGTGTATTTATATGCCAATAAAACGTTTCCATTAACAAAACTCATTGAAAACAAATTCTATGTCTACTTGTGATTTATCTTCCCTGAGGCCTCAAATATCTAGAAATATTATTTGCACTTATCCTTGTCATACTTCAATATTTTATTGTCAATGTTGAGTGTAGAAAGAGGTGGAAAAGGAAAGTAAATGATAATTGTGAAGCTGATCACTGAATGAATTAGTAGACGCTAGAAGAAGGCTGTGCAAAAGAAGCTTGAAATAAGAAGGAGTGACATTTGAGTAAATAAGTCAATGGTGAGTCTGTCTCCTTTTTTTCTTTCCTATTCTTTAGCCTAAAAGATTTGACTTGCTGGCAGGTGTAATAGCTACTATGATTCTTGCCCTTCAATCTCAGAGTGGTGTGAAGCAGTGAGAGAACAACTGGAATTGCTGAGTCTTACAGAAGATTTGATCTAGCAAAATTAACAATAAGGAGGTTTATTCTTAAAGTTAGTGTCTCCAGGGATAGATGATCCATAAAATTTCTGCCTCTTTATCAAAAAGGGGCCAACAGAACTTGATAAGGTAGGCCTGGCTATAACCATTCTCATTCTCTTACCAACCCGAAGAAACTAGACCCATTTTCAAACTGTCAAGCTTCAGAGAGTTGCTTTTAATTTTAGCTCCTCCCCAGGTCTCATGAAAATTGTCCCCTCTTCATGGAGATATAAGATTATCTGGGGTTGAAACTTAGCTTTAAATAAGTTGCTGGTCCTTCTCATCTTTGGTCATGATTTGAGAATTAAGGTCCTGACACAACATCTAATTCCCCATCCCAAGTCTATGACAAAGTCTAAAAGGTAATGTTGCTCCCATCTAGGGAAGTTATTTTTCTATTATGAATGCAAATAAATAAAAGAAGCAGGAGAAAGAAAGCACACCCATGAAACAGAGAATTTTCAGTTAGATCCTGTTCCTTTCAAAGACCAACTATACTTTTTTGCCCTTACATTCCATGAGAAAAAAAAAACCATGCATTCTTTTAATAAATGCTCTTCAACATAAATTAGCTCTGAAAAGTTTCTGCTAGTTTCAATCAAAACAACTTAGGCTAAAACTAGCCAGAAAAATTGATTCCATATCTACCTACTAGACCCCAGCTATGATTCAAACATTCTCTTTTGCAAACATTAAATCTCTGAACATCCTGTTTGCCCCAAGAACACTTCATGCCCCCAAACTGCTTCTCTAACTTTCTTTCCTAAAACATACAAACAAGCAAAAATTCCTTTATACACAACTTCCTATTATATTTATACAATATTTGAAATTGTGATTGTTTTTAAGAGGCAAAATGGTCATATTGAGGTATTACAGGTTAAAGTGTGAATGACCAATAGTTTAAGTCCCCCAAAATTTCTCTAAGAAGTACAACTTTAAATCCTACTTGTTGAATTTTATGCATCAGAAAAGGCTGAAAATGACATTTTGATTCCTCTCCAATTTAAATTAACCCAACAGAATGAAATTATTGTCTTTGGAACCATATTTGAGTTCAACACTAAAAGTAGCTAACTTCCTTTATCTTAATTTCCTTATCCACAAACTAAAGACAAATATATATCTTTCAGATTTGTAAAGACAAATCAGATAATATTTGTAAACTACATAGCAAAGTTTATACTATTCAAGTCACAGCTGTGACTAGTTACATTAATTAATTTATTCAAGAACGTATTAAATTTGCCTTCTAATAGAAGTCTCCCGCTTGGCCTCATATTAAGAACAATCCTCAAGGCATCAGTGAATTTGTTGGCTAAGGTTGGTTGGTCTCACAGCAGAGTGGAAAAATAAAACCCTTAAGTAGAGAATTCCAAATACTTGGCACAAGTGTCACCAATCCTAGCTTCTGTGTCTATAGCAGACATTGTTAATAGATTCCTGCACACTTTCTTATCAACCAGAGACTCAGAGTTTTCAACACAGTAAGTCCAGGCAGCAATTCCCGACCAATTTGAGCTCACATCAAGATTAAGGCATGTTTCTATTAATAGTCTAGGACAAAGGTCAGCAAACATTTTTTGTAAAGGGCTAAAAGGTTGTTTTGTTTTGTGGGTCATATGGTCTCTGTTGCAGCTACTCAACTTGGTCTTCATAGTATGAAAACAGCCACAGACAATATGTAAATACATGGGAATGCCTGTGTTCCAATAAAACCATGTTTACCAAAATAGGCAATAGATGGCTTGAAACTTGCCAAGCCTAGGTTTAGAGGTTCTCCTAAAGTCAAGGGGAGTCATGATAGTGGCAAATCCTGCTGAAGTCATTTCAGGAGAGTTTGCAAAAGGTGTTTTTAGCAGCCTGGCAAGGGGAGGGATATAAAAATGGTCCTTAGACCTGGGGAGTTCCCTTGCTCAATTTTTTATGAAATCCTGTTGATTCAACTTTTCTCTCAACTCTCAGGGATTGCAGAAGGCTCTGTGCCCCATTTCTCTTGCCTGATGCAGTGGTGCTGTCCTTGGTATTCACCAGCTGATGTTTCCTACCCAGGCCATTTACTAGGAGTCCAGTTATGTTACATTACAATACTGGTTTTAGCCTTGAGTTTGAGGTTCCTTCATACTTATACTCATAATCCAAAAGATCATTGGAGATTCCCATTCCCTCAGTATTTAAAGTAACCCTACAGTGTTGGTTCCCCTATGGAGTTACAGATTAGCAATACCAGAACTTTCTACTCTTTCTTGGAGAATTCTCATATTGAGTCCAGTGTTTTATTTTCTTTTATAGAGAGACATATGGACAGCTGAGAGTACAACCCTAGGGAAGTCATTTTACCTTCCAGAGCCACAATTTCCTCATCCACAAAATAGAGGTGATAATAATACCTTTGTTACCTACCTCAAGAAGTTATATGAGGCTCAATGGATACCTTTCTTTTTAACTAAGTTTCAAAAACATTATCCTTTAAAACCCCTTTCAAACTAGTTTTAAGACTGCCATTAACTCCCACCCACATTACCATAATTACTCACATCCTGTGACAAATATCAGGGTTAATATTGGAGGAAGAAGTCTATACGCAAATCAAAGATGTTTGTCCCCATGAGTGTCTTCCTACCTTCATTCATCAGCCTCTTGAAATAGAGAGTGTGTAAAGGTCTCCAGATGGATCCTAGCTTTCATTTCTTTTTTTGGCATCCCAGCATCTGCAATCAGACACACACAAAGTTATGTAAATCCTACACGACTATGCCAAGGAAGGTGATAATAAAATATCCTAAGACATAATGGACTCAAGTAGTGACTATTGCTGGGAAGCATTAGGTAAGAATCATTTATCATAACAGCTTTGACTTGGGCAGAAGAGCCCTTCAAATTTCAACTGAAGTCCTCTTCAAGAAAAATGAGTAACTAATAGCCTTATTGTAAAATCAAAGCTGTTGCTCTCATTCTAAATTCCCTAAACTTTATGGGAAGTATATATTTGACTTCTTGAACCAATTCAGACATGAAAATATTCCCATAGAACTTTAAAAACATTCATTTCAGAACAATCTACCTTTTCTTCATGTATACATTTATCAAATGATGGTAAATGCCACCTTTTTTGTGTCAAAAGAAATACATGACAAGAGATTTTTCCAAGGTCATTTAGTTCCTTTGTTTGCCAGTTTCCCCACAGTAGAAACTCTACTTCTGCCTTTGTAAAGTAAAATTTACAAATATCTGCTTTCCTTCTTTGTGAAGGTATAAAAAGGAACAAATGGAAATATACAAATAAGAGTACTTCGAAGTTGAAAGATTCACGTTTAAAAGTTCTACAAACTTTTAAAATGATCTCCTATAAGTTAAATAGGAACGATAATCCCCTTTCCAGCAATGTTTTTCTTGAAATTATTTCTGCAAGGAAAAAATCAAATAATTCATATTTTTGTTACCCTCTCTTTTCCTCCAAGAGTCTGCTGCCTCTAATTAAACATAGTCTCTGCTGTTCAACAGTTTTACTACCACTCTATTGCCTCCTAAACTGATAAGGTGACCAACTGTGAAAAGCAGGACATACATCATTCTTACAAAGTGCATAATGTTTCCTCTTCACAGAGCATGATGGTTATAATTTGCATAGTCCAAAACTGACAGTTTCTGTTCAGCTGCATGGGTCCAGATGCTGGGTATCTTACAGTGCACAATAGTCCCAGTAGTAAATTCAGGATCCCACTGTTTTTGTTCAGGAGATTATGAGTGTCCTGCGTTGTTGAAGTGGAGGATTTTCCACACAAATTAGTTTAGATGGGCCAAGTGAAGTATCGAGGCCCAGGCAGCATCACTGCTGTCGGAGGGTCAATGGGTCTGTCTCTAGAGAGCCCTCACAGACATGATGAGGGCGCTAACAGCACCTTGGCAGGAACCATCACACACTGTTATAGACAGTCTGCAGGTGAGGCTCATGCCCACAGCTTCATGATTCTGGCCATGAAATGTGCCCACCCTAAAACACTAGGCATTGTCTCCTACATGAGGACTTTCCACTCATGGAGCCCACTGGCCTCCTCCCTATTCTCCCTCCTCTCTTTCTCTTTACTCTCTAAGCCTGGGCTTTCCAATCCCCACCCTCCCTTTACCCCCAGGTCAGAGTCTTCTGACTGGTCACCTATCTTATTTTCAATTTTTATTATGTAGGGTTTCACCGTTCCTTTAGGGCTTTACTGGTGGACTTCTGAAATGCTGTTTTCCTCTCCTGGGTCTTGCTCTCAGAGCTTGCATCAAAAGCTTTGTCTTTCACAACGCTTTCTCTGAATTGGGCTGCAAGAGTCCACTTTGGAAGACAAAAGTTAAACAGTTTCTCTTTTATAATAGTCCAACCATTCTCAAAGTATTGAGTGTCTCTGGTTGAAATGGGGAAAGGTGATAGATGGGATACAAGCTAACTGGCATATTCCAGTATATTATCTCCTTACATCAGCCAGTGCTCTCTTGAGTTTTCTCTAAAGGCAGGTGACCCAAACTGAGGTGAGCTTCTGATTTTCATCTCTTCTGCTCAGGGACTTGCCCACAGACTACTTCCTACTCATAAGGAGACCAGGAGAGAGCCAGGACAGTCACTGGCAAGGAGTCATTTCCTCTATTACCTAATGTGTCATGTTAAGCAATATATTGCTGTGAGATACTGTTTTAAGAGTTTCTCTGAAATCATGTCAAGGTGCTAATGGAAGTCATAACGAAAAGTAGACCATAAATGTATCTCTTCTTGAATTAATGAGAAGGCACAGTTCCAAAGTAGGCCAAACTGTAAAAATTATAGTGTAATGAATACCTTCACGCTCCCACAAAAATACTTTTCAAAGAGAGTTATTTGAGCATAGAAAGATTTTGTCAACTCTCCATAATAATAATAATAGCAATAGCTTCTCTTTCTTAAACGTGTACTCTGTACAAGTGCTTCACATATGACGGCTCATCTAATTCACCCACAACCCTAAGTGGTAAATATCTCCCCATTTTACTGAAGAAATTGAGGCTTAGTGGGATTAAATAACTTGTCCAACTTCACATAGTCAGTACATACTCACACAGTCAGAATTCAAATCCTATGACTCAAAAAATGTACTTCAGAATAAACTACAGAGCTGGTAACAATACAGATACCCACCACCTAACTCCAGTGATTGCTGCCAAGTCTTGAGGGTGCAAGTCACTATGCAACTTATGTCCCTAGAGCTAAGCTGCCTTGGTTTATAATCCTGAGCACTGATTTGGGTGGTTGTGTGATCCTGCAATATTTGCTTCTCTGTGCCTCAGTTTACTCATTTTTTTAAAATAGAGAGGAAAGGATTGTAGTAATGTCTTCCTCATAAAGTTATCCTGAGGACTAAATGAGTCAGCATATGTAAGTTGCTTATAATAATATCTTCACATAGTAAACACAGATATTATTGTTTATCTGATGCATTATTAATCTGATCCTCACTTACCCAACATATCACATTAAGCAGCATGTTTCTGTGATATATGGTTTCAGATTTGAGAATGATTGTGCTGCACTCTTCTTCTGACCGCAGAAGAATTTATGAGAATAAGCATCTAATCATATACAAAAATTTCAGAGAATTATCACTTTTTTACACTGCTAATTTAATATAAAAATCATATGAACTAGCCACAAGACACCTGAAGAATATATTCCCAGCTGTACTGTAATATAGAATAACATCTGATAAAACAATTACTTTTCACCAGACTGTGAGATATAAAGCAATTGTTCAAATGTAATGAGTCAAAATTGTTACATTTTAAGTCTCAAACATGTTTCTAACAAACAGATGACTTTTTATTATAAAATTAGAGTGAAGGCTGCTGAATACATGAGAAAATATTAGTGCAGTTCAGGCAAGTAGCTTCTTGCGCAAAGCAATCTATCCCAGGTGTGCATAATAAAAATAGTCTGTTCACAACGTGTCACCTCTTTCATCAATTATTTCCTCATTATAGGTAGGCAGAAGCATGTGTGCTTTGAATTCCTAAAATAAAAATGGCCCAGATAATCCTGTGTTCACTCTCAATATATGTAATTCAACAATTAATTAGGTTTGTTTGGAGTTCTTTTGAAGAAAGGAGCTACTTCAGCCATTTCAAACATGCTGATTGCATTAGTCTGTTTTCACACTGCTACTAAAGACATACCCAAAGTCTGGGCAATTTACAAAAAAAAAGAAAGAAGTTTATTGGACTTACAGTTCCACATGGCTGGGGAGGCCTCACAATCATGGTGGAAGGCAAGGAGGAGCAAGTCATATCTTACATGGATGGCTGCAGGCAAAAGAAAGAGCTTGTGCAGGGAAACTCCCCCTTATAGTACCATCAGATCTTGTGAGACTTATTCCCTATCATGAGAACAGCATGGGAAAGACCCGCCCCCATGATTCAATTACCTCCCACCAGGTCCCTCCCACAACACCTGAGAATTCAATATGAGATTTGGGTGGGGATACAGCCAAACTATATCACTGACATAAAAAGACAAACTTAAAAGAATTTATAATATATCTTTATTAATTCATCAAATTCTTATTGAATATCACCAGCATCTTCATCTTTGCAGATGTTCAAGGTCCAGGTAGTGCACAAAGTCATGTTAATATAGGTACATGTTGCAGTAAATGTATTCCTTTTCAGATTCTAAGTCATTCTCATAACTGCAATTGTTACTACATTTTGCTATTAAACCCTAGTTAATTTTAAACCACATTAATGTAATGCATTTTATTTTAAAATGTGATAAATCTCTTGATTAATTTGATTTATAATATAAATATTAAACATTACCAAAATGCTAAACAACTTGTTTTTGGAATTCACATGTAAAGCATTTAAACCTTATTTGAACTATGCTTCTATCTATTCAATTCTTGCTACCAAATGCATTCTTACATTCACAACCTAGAGTTAATATTTTTATCTCAAACATTTTAAACTAAATCATTTATATTTTTATTGGAAATCAAATCCACTGTAGCATTAATTATGTTTGTGTTCAGTTTTCAAGCACGCAACTGTTTTAGTGAGAATTTTAGAGCTAAAAGTGTATGCCTGCCCTTTCAATACCTCCATTTTCTGCCTCTGTGAGGAACCATTAGTCATCATTAGGATAGGATTCTGATCAAGGAAAGAAGCATGTAGATAATGGAAATACCAGTATAAAGATGAGCACTGTGACATAAAATACTATATTTATTAATTACTTCCAGCTAACACTACAGAAATAATATAGTCCTCTGCTGAATATCTTAGAACTCATGAAAGAACATGTATGGAACCTGAAATCCTGATCTGAGGAATGCTTACTTCAGAAACTACATTATTAATTTATTGTCAAATATACTGGCATATAATTTAATAGCTTATATACTATGTAACACAAACTGTGCACACTGTAAAATAGCAGACATCTAAGGCTCGTGACTCAAACAAAAATCCACAATTATTGTTATGATATAAACTGCTGAGAAAATTATTAGAATTTTATAATATAGGGTTTCAAACCTGAACTGCAAAAATAAGAGCATGAGACCCATCTATTGGGATATGATGAATTCAGTTATAATTCAGTTATAATATAATATATGGTGTTATATTATAAATTAAGAAATCAGTTTTTGTACATTTATTACATAAGTATTTACTGAGTGCCTATCGGTAGGCTGAGGGTTGGATATCTCAAAGATAAATAGGGTATATTTCTTATCATCAAGATGCACACCATGCATTCACCAACAAATATGTATCAATAATGACCATTCTGTTTGAAAAGTTTTATCCTACACGAATAACCATTTACAAATAACCATGAATGCAAGGAAAATGGAGTGACAAACTTCTTGGATCACTCTGAGCAGTATCACAAAAGAGATGATATTTTGAATGTGGGTTTATAGAATAAGGAAGTGTTCTCTAAGTGGGAAAACTGAGAAGAGGTATTTCAGAAAGTGGGAGGACCAACTGAAAATTAGACGCCTGATGGAACAGAGTGAACTTGCAGAATTGCAGAGGGTCTGGGAAGGCTGTCACAGAGGGCATGGTGGTTGGGAAACAGAAGCAGCTGAGTCCAGAAAGGCACATTCGGAGGAGATTGCAGGGTTTGGCACTGGAAACCATGTTAAATAGGTTGTATTTAATCCTGGGGGCAAAACAAAAAAATAGACCACTAAGGGTATTCACCAGGAAAGTCACAGATTTGTTTCAAATATATTACTGCAGTAGTCACTCTCCTTCATGAGTGCACTCAGTGGTTATGGGTCCCTTAGCATCTAGCACCTTGCAGAATGATTTCTCAGTGGAAACTCAAGAGATAGTGTCAATTAATCACACGAAAGTGCCTTGGATTGAATGGTCCTAATATAAAATATTGTCCTGGTGAGAGGTGAAGCCAGCTGGGCTTCTGGGTTGGGTGGGGACTTGGAGAACTTTTCTGTCTAGCTAGAGGATTGTAAAAACACCAATCAGTGCTCTGTGTCTAGCTAAATGTTTGTAAACGCACCAATCAGCACTGTAAAAATGCACGAATCGCCTTCTGTGTCTAGCCAAAGGTTTGTAAATGCACCAATCAGCACTCTGTAAAAACAGACCAATCAGCACTCTGTGTCTAGATAAAGGTTTGTAAACACACCAATTAGCACTCTGCAAAAACGGACCAATCAGCGCTCTGCGTCTAGCTAAAGGTTTGTAAACGCACCAATCAGCACTCTGTAAAAACAGACCAATCAGCACTCTGTAAAATTGACCAATCAGTGCTCTGTAAAATGGACCAATCAGCAGGACATGGGCGGGGTCAAATACGGGAATAAAAGCTGGCCACCCAAGCAAGCTGCAGCAACCTGCTCCTCTGGTGTGTCTGTGTGAGTGTGTTTGTGTGTGTGTGTGTGTACACGCTTTGCCTAACTCTCATTCACGAGTTAATTCATTAATTTAAAAACATTCAGTGTAGATTCACTATAACCTATGTATTATAATAGATTCTGGGATACGGGGAAATAAAACAAAATCCCTGACAAATTATCCAGTACTGTTTTATTTATTCATTCCTTCAATGACCCAGCTATTATTTGAGTGTCTCCTCCAAAACTCACATTGAAATTTAATTGTCATTTCATTGTCTACATGGGTGAGATTAATGCCTCTATAGACAGGTGAATTCAGCCTTCTTCTCTCTTGCCTCTTCTACCCCTTGATATATGAGTATCCAACCTTCCTCCCTTCTGGAAGACTTCACATGCAAGGCACTATCTGGGAATCACAATCACCAAACCTGCAGTTGCCTTGACCTTAGAATTCCCACTTCCAGAACTGTGAGCCAATGCATTCTTCATACATTACCCAGTCTTAGGTAGTCTACTATAGTGGCACAAAACGGACTAAGGAGACCACTTTAAAAATATCTGAGTGCATAATGTGTGCTAGCTACTGCTTCAGGAGATATACGGATAGGTAAACAGGTAGATAACTGTGTAGGGTAAATGCAAAATAAAACAGGAAATCACTGCTAGTTCTGTGGGACAGTTCTAAGAAGTTTTCTACTGGAAGTGAAGTCTGAAATGAGGGAGAAGAATAAATACAACTTACCAGGAGACGAATGGGAAAAGCATGGTGGCCTGAGACCTCAGAGAAAAGATAGTAGCACTTCTTAGGCCTGTGAAGAAAAAGAACTTTGTACACCCCTCAGTCTGCATACAGGAGGTCAACATGGTTGGAGCAGAGAGTATAAGGTGGGGGAAAGGGAGTTGGAGCTGGAAGAGGAAAGCAGGAGCCAAGTTGTGAAGGGCCTTGTGTTTCCTACAAGGTTTGGATTTGACTGATGGTGAGGATATAATGGTAAATCAGACAGCTGTGATCTCTTGTCTGTGAAAACCTACAGCCTGGTGACATTGACTGGACATGGTCAAATTTGCATTTTAGAAACATCACTCTTCATCTCTGTAGTGAATGGGCTGGATGGGGAAATGAGAAAGTCAGAAGTAGAGAGACCAGTCCTGCTCATGGACATATTCTCAACAGCTAACACAGGGTCTGGTGTATAGTAGATGTTCAATAAATACAAACATCAGGGGGAGTGGGGGCCAAAGATAACCCCTGTTTGTTAGCTCTGTAGTACACCCATCAGCTGCATTCAAAGAAGCCAACCATAAATTTCTAATAAACACTCAGTCTGTGAGGTTAAATCTTTGCATGTTTTCTTAAATCTCTAGGCTAGTTATTTTCTGTTTCCAAAGTCTATTAATATATGTTCCCTTAGGGACCTATAAGAACAATAACTAACCTCACACACTATTAATCAAACTCACTTTTGTTGACTTTGTCAATATGTACTGAAATTACTGATTTATTATTTTATTACCTTATTCGAAATGTCCTACACAAAATCCATAGATCTACTTTAAAGCCTTTTGCAAACAGCCAGAGTGATCTTTGGGAAAAGCATATGATTTAGAGGCATAAAACCCAGGTTCTACTTCTAGTTCTGCTTCTTACTGGTTCTATGATCACAAATAAATTATCCAACTTTCTGAATACAAATTTTCTTACTGGCAAAATGAATGTAACAATATCTAATTCATGTGGTTGCAAAGATTAAATGAGATCATATACATGCAAATTACTTTGTAAAATCTATGGAATTATGCCACCAAAAGGCTCCTAGAACTGATAAAAATGACTTCAGTAACGTTTCAGGATACAAAATCAATGTACAAAACTCAGTAGCATTTCTATACACTAATGAAATTCAAGCTAAGAGGCAAATCAAGAACACAACCCATTTGAAATAGCCACAAAAAAAAAAAATAAAATAAAATACCTAGGACTACATCTAACCAAGGAGGTGGAAGATCTCAACAAGGAGAACTACAAAACACTGCTGAAAGGAGTTATTGATGACACAAATAAATGGAAAAACACTTCATGCTCATCAATCAGAAGACTCAAGATCATTAAAATGGCAATACTGCTCAAGCAATCTACAGAGTCAATGCAATTCTTATCAAACTACCAACATAATTTTTCACAGAATTAGGAAAAAAACTATTCTCAATTTCATATGGACTCAAAAAAGAGCCTGAATAGCCAAAGCAATCCCATGCAAAAAGAAAAAGCCAGACCCATTACATTACCCAACTTCAAACTATACTATAAGGCTACAGTAACCAAAACAGCGTGCTATTTTGGTACAGAAACAGATACATAGGCCAATGGAAGAGAATACAGAACCCAGAAGTAAAGTTGTTCACTCATACCCATCTGATCCTTGACAAAGTTGACAAAAATAAGCAGTGGGGAAAGGACTTACTATTCAATAAATGGTGCTAGATTAACTCGCTAGCCATATGCAGAAGAAAATGGATCCCTACTTTTACCATATATAAAAATTAACTCAAGATGTATTTAAGATTTACACGTGAGATGTAAAACTATAAAAATCTTACAAGAAAACCTAGGAAATACCATTCTGGACATTGGCCTAGAGGAAGAATTTATGACTGAGTCCTCAAAAGCGATTGCAACAAAAACAAAATTGACAAGTAGGACCTAATTAAACTAAAGAGCTTCTGCATAGCAAAAGAAACTATATTTTTTAAAAAAGAGTAAACACACAATCTACAGAAAGGAAGAAAATATTCACAAACTATACACCCAACAAAAGTCTAATTTCCAGAGTCTATGAGGAACTCAAACAATTCAACAAGAAAAAAACAAATAATCCCATTAAAAAGTGGGCAAAGGACATGAATAGGCACTTCTCAAAAGAAGATATGTAAGTGGTCAACAAACAGGAAAAAATGCTCAATATCACTAATCAGAGAAATGCAAATCAAAACCAATCTCACACAAGCCAAAATGGCTATTTTTTTCAGAACAGGGGACTTCATTGATGGTATACAACAAAGTATGATTCCCTAGGCCCCTCTCTTTTTAGAAGGTATGACATGTAAACTGTGGCAAGGGAGATTCTCAGTGTGGTGCAGGACTGAGGACATCTCTCTTCCTCTGGAGATCTTGCTGGGGCTGGTGGCCTGGAGGTTCTTATTCCTTGGAGCTCATGTAGACCATGAGGTTCACCACCTTGTTGCTATAGCCAAAATCCTGATCATACCAGGAAATGAGCTTGGCATAGTGGTTGTCAAAGGTGATGCTGGCCCCAGCATGTAAGATGGAAGAGTGAGTTTCATTGTTAAAGTTGGAGAAGACAACCTGGTGCTAAGTGTAGCCCAGGATGCTCTTGAGGGTGCCCTCTGATGCCTGCTTCACCTTCTTGATGTAATCATATTTGAAAGCTTTCTCCAGACAGCTAGTCAGATCCATGACTGACACATTGGTGATGGGGACATGGAAGGCCATGCCAGTGAGCCTCCCATTCTGCTCAGGGATGACCTTGCACACAGCCTTGGCAGGGCTACTAGATGCAGGGATGATGTTCTGGAGACCCCCAAGGCAGTCCTGCCACAGTTTCCCAGAGGGTCCATCCACAGTCTTCTGGGTGTGGCAGTGTGGCAGTGAAGGCCATGGACTGTGGTCATGAGTCTCTCCATAATGCCAAAGTTGTCATGGATGACCTTGGCCAGGGAAGCTAAGCAGTTGGTAGTATAGGAGGCATTGCTGACAATCTTGAGGCTGTTTTTGTATTTCTTATGGTTTATGCCCATCACAAACATGGGGGCATCAGCAGAAGGGCCAGAGATGATGACTGTTTTGATTCTCCCCTCTAAGTGAGCTCCAACCTTCTCCATGGTAGTGAAGATAATGGTAGACTCTACAACATAATCACTGTTGGCATCACCCAATTTGCTTTTGGTGGGATCTCACTACTGGAAAATGGAAATGGGATTTCCATTGATGAGAAGCTTCGCATTCTCAGCCTTGATGGTGCTGTGGAACTCGTCATGGGTGGGATCATACTAGAACATGTAGGTACCATGTGATTGAGGTGAAGGAAGTAGTCATTGATCATGACAAAATCTAAATCTACTTTTCAAGAGTTAAAAGCAGCCTGGTGACCTGGTGTCTAATACAGCCAAACTCATTTACTCCACCCTTCACTTTCTCCATAGCGTCTCAGGGATGTGGCTGGCACTGCACAAGAAGATGTAGCTGTCTGTTGAATGGGAGGAGCAGAGAGCCAGAATGGCTGCTATTAACAAATCAAAAAATAACATATGCTAGCAAGGCTGTGGAGAGAAGTGAAGACTTATAAACTGTTGGTGGAAATATAAATCAGTTCAGCCACATGGAAATGGGAGATTCTCAAAGTTTAGAGATTTCTCAAAGAACTTAAAACAGCACTACCATTTAACCTAGCAATTCCGTTACTAGGTATATACTGAAAGGAAAATAAATTGTTCTATCAAAAAGATACACATACTTGTATGTTCATCATGGCACTATTCACAATAGTAAAGACGTGAAATTAACCTGGGTACCCATCAACAGTGGACTGGAAAAGGATAACGTGGTACACATATACCATAGAATACTACACAGCCATAGAAAGAACAAAATAATGTCTTTTGCAGCAACATCGATGTAGCTGGAGGCCATTACCCTAAACAAATTAACAGAGAAAACAGGAAACCAAATGCCATTTGTTCTCACTTGTAAGTGGGAGCTAAACATTGGGTACACATACACATAAAGATGGGAACAATACACACTGAGGATTTCTAGAGGATGGAGGGAGGAAAGAGGGGCAAGGGCTGAAAAACTATCTATTGGGTACTGTGCTCACTATCTGGGTGACAGGATCATGTGTACCCCGAACCTTAGCATCATGCAATATGCCCATGTAGCAAACTTGTACATGTACCTCCCAAATCTAAAATAAAAGTTGAAATTATTTTTAAAAATCTACAGAGCTGTTAATATATAGTGTCATTGAAGTTATTAAAAAAGTAATTAAGAAAATAATTGTACATTATAATTAAAATGAATATGCCACCATTTCTTGACAAGTAGCTCTTCTCTCACTAGTATGGTTTACCTAGGATTATAGATTTACTTACATCCAGACTCTAAAGGGGTGACTTAAGGGAATCATAGTAAGACACAAGAATTGTGAATATGCCAATTTCACACTCCTGGGGTCTAATTTGGTCTCCCTGCTTAGACCAAACCTGGAGGACGATTAAGAAGATGTTTACCCAAGGAAAGAATGCAGCAACAGGTCCATAGAGAATACAAAAGGTTGTAGTCTGTGTCAAGGAATCATACCCTGGAAAACATAAGGAAACTATGAGGGTAAAATCACTTGTTGAAATTTGAGGAGATTCTTCCCTGTTAAATCTAGAATGACAGAAAAGTGAGAAGCCATGAATACTGGTCCGAGAAGGAGTCATATCTTGTTTATATAGTCCCCATGTACAAGTGGGTATTTATGAACGCTATACGCTGCAAATACAAACGAGGAATTGAGGCGAGACATGATACTTTGAGGAAACACTATCCTTATCTCAAAAGGAAAATAACCCACAAAAACAAAAAAGGAAGCTTCTTAGCCTAATTCTTCATTGATTTCTAATTCTTCATAATTTACATTTTCATGGAATTTGCACATAATATTGCCAGAGCCATTATGTTTACTGCTACAAATGGATTGAATCTGTATAATTTACACTCTCTTTCCAACATCTTTTATTCACTCCTCAGAGCATAACTGGCTGAGAAGAGTAGTCAAATGTTCCTGGAGAAGCTGTTCATGATTCCTTAGCACTTTCTTGAGAAATGTATAAGCCTCCTAGTCTCCAATTATACATAAATATATTATGTCAAATATATATATATACACATATATTCACTATGTAGTGCTATTTTCCATAATTAATATACCTTAGTCCACCCCTCAAGAGAAACATTTACTAATTCATCCCTTGGGAAGGCATATTTCTAGTCAAGGAATTCCTACACTTAACCACTATTGCCTGTAAAGTTCTAAGCACAGGGCCTGGCACAAAGAAAACCCTCAATAAAAGTAAACTATTATTACTGCTGTTGTTTAATTGCACCCTTCTTAAAGTGTGAAGCAGAAATTCGTGCATGGTAAGAGTATGCCCTTCCTTTCCTGAGCACCTCATTAAAAGCCACCTTATTAACACTTGGCTATCTCCCCGGGTGCTGCAGTCCTGCAACTTCCCACATAATCAGGGGACCAAATTTTATTCTGAAAACATTTCCTTTGTGTGATGCACTAGTTTCCAGATGACCTAAATTGAAAATATAAAACTCTTTCCCAAAATGCAAGGCTGAGCCTTGTGAGAGTTCTACTTTATGGAATAGTGGAGCAAGCTTAGGCTATGGAAAACTGGGTTCAAATTCTTGTGCAACCATTCACTTAGAGTAACCTTGTGTAAACTATTTCTGTCTCTGAACTTCGAGTTTATCTTCTGTAAAATGAGGATATTAATACTTGTTAATGGTTGCTGTGAAAATTAAATAATGCATTTTTAATAAATATATATCCTTTTATATCTTGCCTGGCATAAGGTAGGTGCCCATCAAATCCTAGCCTTCTTCCTATTTGAGTTTCTTGAAATTATGAGGTTGAAAGCTGTAAAGACCTTCTAACAGGTCTTAAAGAAGTTTTATTTGCTGTGTACTAGAAGTCAGCCCAGGATTCAGTCTAGTTTCTCCTAAAGCTGGGTTATATCAATTTCTGAGTGATGATGAGATGTGCCTGTGTTTCCAGCTGATATACCTGGGCTGGCGGATCCTCATTGGTTTACTTTTCCAAGTGAATGCTTGCTTCAGGCAAACAGTATCAACTCAACGTAAGTAATCTCTGTATCTCTTCTTCTGTGGATCTTGCCTCCAGGTCCTGCTGCAGATTTTTCAGAATGGCTCCTATGCCCTCTGAGGGTCCATTTCTATTTTGGAAACAGCCAAAAATCATTTGAATCCAGACAACAAGGCAGGGGATCAAACTCGAGTAACAAATTCAAAAATTGTTTTCAGCATTGGCGATAGGATTGCCTCCCAGGAAGATGACTTTAAAAACCCACAGCTGGGTGTACCCATGGGTGTGTTTAAAAAATAAAAGAGTCTCTATGTCTTTTCAAAAAGTACTTTCCAGTTGTGAAAATAAATGCATAACATTGTCAGTACATTAGGATGATATTAAAGTGTTTTCCAAGAATTTAGAAATAAAAATCACACACAGCGGCTATGACTCATATACAGTGGATGTGAACCAGAAGAATGCTTGTGAGAGAAACAGATGTGACTTGGATGAACTAGGGGAAGCAGACCTAGATTGTGATACTATTTGGTAAGTGGATATCTAATTAATTACACATGAAGAGGAGGGAACTATGAAGAGCCAGAAGTTGGCAGCGTTTTACTCATCCCTGTCCAGGCTGACAAGTATATACTCTCCCATCATTGGAAAGGTGATTTCTGCTGCAGAGATGGGTGATTTACTGGGTTTCCCCTTAGCCACAATAAAATGTCTCTCAAGACTCACCACCTTCATTTGCTCTGATTCTCAGCAGAAAAGTGTCCTTCTGATAACACTGATGTGCTATCAGGGTGCAGGCTAACCCAGGGCCACAGTGAACTCTCCCAAAAAATCACACATTATAAAGACTCTCATAAAATCGCAGCCCATTGTCGGTCAAAAGTCACCCTTTTTGCCTACAAAATATGCCCATTACTGGAAATCTAAGATTGTAGAAAATTATTCAGAAAATCAAAATCATCTTAAACTCACAACCCAAAGATAATCACTGTTACCACGTTGGTGCATTTCATCTGAACTATTTTTTTTTACATTGCTGAGATCAAATTATACATTCAGTTTTCTATGTTGTTTTTAATTAAGCATTAAAATAGATATTTCTTGAATTATCATAAAATATTCATAAATATAACCATTAAAATTGTATAATACCTTATCGAGTGAATTTTTCAGTATACTTATTAATCCTCTATTGCTGGATATATTGGGTGGTCTCTAAATTTTTGTCGTTGTCCTTTTGTAAAGAACACTGTGATAAGCATACTAGTGCAAAAAGCCTTATTCTCTATTTGGGAGTATTTCCTCGGTTCAAGTCCTCACGGTTAATTTTTAAGCTGACTTACCTCCTTCTTTCTATATTTAATTGCCTATTGGACTCCTCAATTCTAAAATTAACATGGTCAAAGCAGAGCAGTACTGAGGGGGAGACCATCCCTTGCCTCAGTCTAGGCACATTATAGTGTTTTCTGCTTCGAGAGAGACCAATCTTAAAGCACGAGCCAGAAAATTGCTGACAGGGGAAAGTGACAAGGATTGATGGGAGTGGGAAGTTGGTGGGGGACGGAGAGATGGCGGCCCTCATCTCATCCTTTAAAATCTGGGCCTATAGATCTTGGCTATGTAGACTTCGACACCAGTCAGAGCATGTAACACTTCACTCTATTTCAAAATGTATTAGCTCCTTTATTACCTTGTCAATCCTCAGAATAGTCCTGATTCTGGAGTATAGTAGCTTCTAATATCAATCCCATTTTACTGAGACTCAGAAAATGCTTGTCCAAAGCCAGATAAATAATAAAGTTGTACTCAAATCCAGATCTGTTCACTGAGTTTTTAACATTTCTACTTCACAGTGACGTTTCCTCTCCGTAGTTGTGTTGGGGTGGAAGGGAAAATAAACCAGGCTACTAGATCTTTAATTCTTTGTGAATGTGTTCGAGGGGCAATGATGGCAGGCATCAATCTGTAATTCTAAACAAACACAGTTTAAAATCCCACATGGACTATCTCACAGATTGATCCACCTGAGACCACCAGTTTGAGTGATGATAGAAGCAGATAGAAATTTGCAGTAGTTATGGGAGATTATATATGTTCTGGGAGCTCAGAAGGTCTAAGTACTCCACTATCTATAATTGAAAGTGTACTGGAGTGAATGGAAGCTTGTGATCCCACATGTATTTTATCAGATGCTTTGGACATTAAAGGAATTCTTGGGAAAATTATAAATTGGAACACTAGTCACGTAGCTTTAACAGAAAAAAAATCATACTTAGACTTTGGAAAGAAAAGAATAAATTGACCATAAAATAATTCATAATAGACTTGCAGCTAGAATTGGTTATGAGAGAGTAATATGGTATAAAAGATAAGAAATAGAATTTCAAAAATGCATGGGAGCCACTGCTAATTCTTTACACAGGAGCAAGAAGAATTATATGGTGACAGTTAATTATTCTGAATGGAATGCAAAAGAAAGACAAATATAAGCATTAAGAGCATAACAGAAGGCGCATGAGGGAGAAATAGAGGAAATATATTTTTCTTTATCTCCAATTCTATAGGAAGGAAATTCCACTCTAAGTAAAACCCACAAATTGCTTTCACAATAAAAAGTACTATGTAAACATAAAAAAGTGCCACCATTTTCTCATTTCATAAAGAGAGGGACTCTTACACAAAGAACTTGAGAGCCAATTTTAGTAAAAGTGGAGGTATATTATTTAATTAAATACTGTAAAGGTACTTTCAGACAAAATGGTGGCAAGGGCTGTCCTTACCCCAAAATTCCCAATAAAATGTCCAACAAAGTGTAGAAATAGAGTCTACACATTAGAAATCAGCAGTGAGTTCCTGACAGAATAGACAAAGTGGACTAGATTAACGGAACCCATTAAAGACCGACCTGAGATGAATTACTGAGAAAGAATGGCACACTTGGAAAGCGAACGGGGGAAAGCCCCAGCTTGAAGGGTAAGAGCTTGAGAACAAGAGTTGTCTGTGTTGCTGGTGGGAAATGTACACGTGAAACATTTTGTGGACCAGCAGCAAGGGGCACAATACTGAAGACCACTATAGAGATTTGTGCTGGGTGAAAATGTGTAAAAAAATAGAGATGTGGGTTTTGCGTGTGGTATGGTATGTGTGCATGTATGTGTTGCAGAGAAGACTTCCTTGGGGTTCTACTTTATAACAGTAGTAAATAAAAGAAAGTTCAATTTTTGTCTAGAGCTGATAATCTGCTTTTTCCCTCCTCTTTGTTCTTGTTTCCTATCCGCACCTAAATTTCCATCCATAAAAAATTTAGACAGGAACACACAGGCTCTCTAATGGAACCACCTGATTTCCATCCCCAGTAGGGGTAAGAATATATTAGCACAAGGGGGCTACGAAAAAAAATTCCACTGTTCAAAGAAAAGGGGAAATCGGCAGGTATTTTTCTTTTCTTATGCTGTCTTCATCAGGTTTTTGCGTCAGAGTTATCTTACAAAATGAATTGGAGAATTTATATCTTTTTCCATGAGCAAGAACAGTATAACTATAATAGCATAAGAATGACCCATTTAAAAGGTTGGCTAAAAGCTCAGTTGTTAGAAAGTCTACACCCAGTGTTATTATAGGGGAGAACTCTTGGACAATCTTTCCCAACTTTCCTTCTTTTTAAAGTTATTTAAATTTCTTTTTAAGTTATTGTGTCTTTTCGATTTATTGCATCAAATTCGTGTGGGACTTACCTCAAAAATAGAGTAGAGATCATAAAAGCACTGTTTTAAAACTTTTATTCTGAAATTGACAATCACTTTTGGAGACCCCACCCTATATCACATCACACATTAATTTTGAGTGGGGGTAGTAAAATAACTGGCAGAAAAGATTTTTTAAAAGTTTTTCTTAATTTTTATTGTAATTTTAAATATATATATTTATTAGGTTGGTGCAAAAGTAACCGCAGTTTTCGCCATTACTTTTTCTTTTGCACCAACCCAACACATGTTTCCAAACTCAAAAGATTCAAAAATGTATGAAGTCGTCACTTGACATTGTTGATAGGTTCTTGGATATTGTGACTTTAAGTAAAATAATAAAAAAATGAAACCAGTTTTTTTCTCATAAATGTTATAATGAAATAAGTTAAACAAAATGACAATATTCGAGAACCTGTTGTGCATCATTTTGCTTAAAGTCACAGTTTCCAAGAACCGTCTACAATGTTAAGGGAGGACTTTCTATATACGAAAAGTCCCATATTTTTGTCCACAAGCTACTTGGTTCCATTACCAAGACACAACTGATTTATTGTATATTCTGAAATGATGTGTAAGGTTTTATTTTTTAACATTAATAGTTGCAGTTTCTAATTAATAGTTGCCTAGCTTACTTCTCATTCTTTTTATTTTCAAGTGCATGTGTTTCCATGCTTACAGTCCTTCAGGATGCCACAGGCTCTGGGTCTAATCACTGCTCATAGTGCCCAATTAGCAACAGGGTCCTAGAGCAGATGTTTTTCTAACAACTCTGCATTCCATTTGCACCCCTCCCCAGTGACTCCCACCAGCAGCGACACCACCACTACACCCTCTCTGTGCCCTGGGAAGAAAATGAGCCAGAAAAATTTGTGACTTGGATTTTTAAAAAAATCTCAAGGGCCATTTCTTAAAGAATGATACTTCATATCTGCTGTTCTTGGTCAAAGTTTTATCACCTCTACTCCCCTATTTCCACAGAAAATGTTGGAAGATTGTAGAAATTGGCATTTGGGAGTGTGTGAGGTTAAATAGGTTTATAGGATTTACAGTACTCACATTCTTCCCAGAGTAAGCACCAGTTAACCACCCCAGAGTTCTCTTGCAGAGCATTTTGCTTAAAGTTACAATTTCCAAGAACCTACCAACAATGTCAAGTGAGGACTTACTTTATACATTTTTTAATCTTTTGAGTTTGGAATCATGTATTAGGTTGGTGCAAAGTAAAAGTAATGGTTATATATAGAGAGAGACAGAGAGAGAGCGAGAGAGAGACCCCTAAATATGTGGTATGTTTGGAATTATACTCAACAAGATCTTAAAAGTGATAGCCCCTGGATTACAGAATTATGGCTGTATTTTTTCCTTAATTCTACATTCTAGTTTTTCCATAGTAAAAATGAATAACTTGTGTTTAAAAATGAATTAAAAGAAAAATGTGTTCATGCTTTAAAGTAAAAATTATGCAGTAAGGATTTATTCAGAGGTAGTAATTAATAGTGAGCACAAAAGCTGGGATATAGGGATGTTTATCACAATATTTGTCTTTTTTAGTTTTAATTTAAAACTACTTCAACACAAAAATTTCTACCCAGAGTACATACATACCAGTTACCTGTGCATAGATAACAATTACCTATAGACCCCTGCACCCAGGTTAATCAGGTATTAAGATTTTGCCATTTTTGCTTCAGATCTTTGTATAAAAAATAAAATATTACATTCAAAATCAACACTTAGCCATCCAAATTCCCTGCCTCCTCAGTGATAACAATCCTCATGAAGTTGCTGGGTAGCCTTCCCATTCATGTTTTTGTACTTTTTATAGTAGGTGTATATCTCTTCAACAGTACATAGTATTTGAGGGCAACTATAAAATGTACATGAATCATGTCTTTCTGTATAACTATATCCATAATCATATTCATATCCATGAATCATGTCTTTCTGTATGACTATATCCATAAGTTCCTTTTTAATAAAGCATGTTTCATTTTTATCCATATTGATGTATATAAATTTATTTTGATGGATATGTTACTCTATTAATATATCATAATATATTTATCATTTTATTAGTGCAGAGTTTAAATTACTTAACAGTTTTTCATTATTAAAATGATCACTGAAAGACATCCTTGTACATGTCTCTTTGCACATATGCCAAAGCTTATCTCCGTATATACCTAGACGGAGAATTGCTAATCCCCAGGTAGATACATCAACTTTCTAGACATTGCTAAATTACTCTGCAAAGTTAGTGAAGCAATTTATACTCCCACCAACTACATGTGGGAGTTCCTGCTTCCCCATATGTTCATCAATAATTGATTTCATCTTTTTTTTTGGCCAGGCATATGGGCATAAAATAGTAACCCATTTTAATTTCTCTTCTTCAATAGCTAAAATGTTATTTATAGTTTCATATAGTTTTTGACCATTTGGGTCTCATTTGTACAGTTCCTGCATATATCCTTTACATATTTTTCTACTGAGTTATGTTATCTCCCTTTTAAATATGTAAAACTTTTTATATATTCTGGTTACTAATTATTTGTCAGTTATAGGCATGAAAGTGTTCTTCCAGTGGTGATTTGACCTTTCATTTTGCTTATTTTTTTATATACGATTTCATTTTAGTCAAATACACCTGTCTCTTTCTTGATAGTTGTGCTTTTGGTATCTTAAGTTATCCAATATCCTGCCATCATTTATTTTTCCTGTGTCTGAAGATAACTTTACAGAAGGCAGTGCTCCCCTGCTCCCTCTGCCAGTGTACTGAGTTGGAGAAACCACTCTGCCTGGTGCAATGCCTACTATATCTGATTGTGAAGACATCAAGGCTCTCGGGTAATGCAGCTCTCTCCTCCTTCATTTATAAAGTATCTCCTCAGAGAGTCTTACTTATTATATGGCATTTTGTGACTTTAGAACATTTTGTAAATATCAAATGCTAAGACTTTTGGAGTAGTAGAAGAAAAGCAGTTGAGGGTCAGGAGCCCGGTACTCAGCTACCACTCTTACGACAGCAGAAACTATGACACAAAATACAACTTTTATTAGTATATATTTATACATTATAATAAAAATAAAATATTTTATTTTTATTACTAATAAAAAAAAGGATGAGTTCATGTCCTTTGCAGGGACATGGATGACACTGGAAACCATCCTTCTCAGCAAACTAACACACGAACAGAAAACCAAACACCACATGTTCTCACTCATAAGTGGGAGCTGAACAATGAGAACACATGGACACAGGGAGGGGAACATCACACACCAGGGTCTGTCAGGAAGTGGGGGCTAGGGAGGGATAGCATTAGGAGAAACACTTAATGTAGATGACGGGTTGATGGGTGCAGCACACCACCATGGCATGTGTATACCTTTGTAACAAACCTGCACATTCTGCACACATATCCCAGAACTTAAAGTATAATAAAAATAAATAAATAATATCCACCAACTATAACTCCCTCACAAAAGATGTAATGCAAACTTTAAATTCGAGCATGCTTTAGAGGTTCAAATAGTTCTACATTTACCTAGAACTATTAATATTCTTATTTAACAAACACACATGAAGAGTTGACATTTATGTAAAGATAAAATAATGTGCCTGTAGGAACAAAGAAGTTTCAGCATTCTGAAATCGTTGATTTTTTTCTTTCAACTATTTTAAATAAACATAAAGTTATACGAACAATATTATAAGGATAAAAAAAACAGTAAAAGCCAAAATCGAACAATATCCAGATATTCTGCCCCTTGAGAAAATTTATAGAAGAAAAACTTTAGGTGACAAGTACCACCAAAGGCTCTTAGAATTAACTCCAGCATTATCAGGATTCTTCTGCAATCACCACCAAAATGCAGCAATCATTGTATGATCTCATATGTAGAGTATAAAAAATTCAAACTCATAGAAATAGAGAATAAAATGGTGGTTACGAGAGATGCTGGTCAAAAGACTAAAATTTTCAATTACATACGAGGAATTATTTCAAGGGTTCTGCTGTACAAATGGTGACTAAAGTTAATAACAATATATTTGAAAATTGCTAGAAGAGTAGATTTAAGGTGTTCTTACCATAAAAAATAAGTAATTCAGATAATAGGTATGTTAAATAGCTTGATTTAGCCGTTCCACAATGTATACATATAACAAAACATCATGTTATACACCATAAATACATATAATTTTACTTGTCAATTAAAAATAAATACATACATACGTATATAAAACACAGTAGTCATAAGGGGGAGAAAGACATTGAAAATACATAAAATTCTTGAATCAGAAACAACCACTAAGTCTCTTTGCAGTCAAAGTGTAGTTGATAATTACATTTAGAATGACCGTGAGAGGGGTATTTTCATAGTGAAGAAAATATGTATGTCCTATCATGCCTGGAACAGAGTAAATATGTAACAAATGATAATTTTCATTATTTTAAAAATTATTACAGTCAACAAGGAAAAACAGAGCTAAATTTGAGGGAGCAGAGGGCAAATTATTATACCAATTCTGCAAAAAACAGCATTAATTCCTCTGACATAGACTACACAACAAATGAAGATTCTAAAACAGATTCTATTTTCAGTGAATGTATGAATAATGGTTTTGATGTCACTCTAAAATAGAGACAAGTGAAATATAAGATGAGTAAAAGAAGGATGAAACCTCTCCTAAATCCAAATTTAATATTATGACTTTAACCAGTCACTTAACTCTATTCTGACAACTGTCACAATAACAGTTCTGTCCATTCTAAAGGTAGAGCATAAAGCCACATACACATCTCATCTTTAGTTGCAATCCAGAGGACCCCGTGCACTCCACTTTCAGTATAAAGAAGCAGATGGCTTCTTTAATTTAGTTTCCTAATTATACACTCTGTCCTCAAGTATATAATTTGTCCTGTTTATCAAGAGTTAAACCTCTGCATCCAAGTGTTCCTTCCAACTAACAGAATGAAAAGGAAATCTTCTCTCATTAAGGAAATTACAGGTTTTGAAGTATGTTGATGTTTGAAGAGAATATTGTAACATAATACAGTTCTTTAACATTTTATGTAAAAGTTTCTAAATTATTCCGTAATTATCTTATTTAAAAATTAAGAGACAATGATGAGATTTGTAGAAATATTTCCTAATTTCCTTTTCTAAGTCATACAGATTTTCTCATTTTCCATCAATGATATCACAAATACATCTTTCTAAATACCACATCGGTTTAACTTACAAGAAATCCTTTCACATAGTCATGGCAATCCTAAGCTGTACTTCCATATTTGCACTAAGTTTTAACTTCTCAAGATCTTATCAAACTAATGATAAGGAATTTACATAGAAATGGAAAAGTAAAAGTTACTCTTTTTATTTTTATTTTCACAGATCCTTATAATCTTTTATAACACAAAATAGATGTGGGAAATACTGAAGCTTCCAATATGCTGCCTAGATCTCCCCTTACTATATAATACACATACAATTACTAAGTAGAAAATACATTCTGATCCATAACTGTTCTAGAAATACAAAATAAATCTGAGTTTCTATTACAAAGAATATTCTGGTTAAAATATGAAAAACCTATTAGGTGAAACTTATAATTGACTTTAAAGAGCCCTAAATATTTGAAAATTGTCCTAGAAACAGAAGGGAATGGGAAACACAAAGATGATTAAAAAGTTGATCTCTTGGAATCAAATGACATTAAATATTTACTCTCTGAGATTCACAGATTCAAAACTGGATTAGGCATAGAATCTGACCTCAATGAGTTCACATATAATATGTAAAGTAAGAACAATACTTATACATTTTACATTTCTAGGTATTGTCCACACTTCCCTTAACAGCTTTTTTTTTTTTTTTTTTTTGAGACAGAGTCTGGCTCTGTTGCCCAGGCTGGAGTGCAATGGCACAATCTCAGCTCACTGTAACCTCCCACTCCCGGGTTCAAGCGATTCTCCTGTCTCAGCCTCCCGAATAGCTGGATTACAGGCGTGTGCCACCACACCTGGCTAATTATTGTATTTGTAGTAGATTCGGGATTTCAACATGTTAGTCAGCCTGGTCTTGAACTCCTGATCTCGTGATCTGCCTGCCTCGGCCTCCCAAAGTGCTGGGATTACAGGCATGAGCCACCACGCCTGGCCTTTTTTATTTTCCTTTTTTCTTTTCTTTTTAACCAACCAAGGGCTTCTGCTTCTGCTAGCAGTTTTCTGCAAGGCTCCTCCCATCCTGGAAAACTGCCTGGGAGAACATTTCCAGGCATGGCCTCTGAGACACTCAGTTGATCTTGTGTATTTCTGGTTTCCAAACCTTTTCCTGAATGCATTTCTCTCTTCAGTCTCCCCTTGGTCATGACACTTTGAAGCATCTCTGGATACCTGAGCTCATCCTTGCCGAAGACTTAGATTCTGGCCCCTCTTCACCCAATACCTCAGAGCTACCTGCTATTCTCACTCATTCCTGACTTGGGTGGATCCTGGAACTCCAGCTGGCCCTGAGTTTGGCACTCTGTTGCTCCTGCTGAGAAGTAATGGAATCTTTCAATGAACTCAAGTTAATGTAATAAAGTTTAGAAAGATGCAGGACCACCTAAATTGATCCCACAAGGACATTAAATTGCCAAGTGCTTCAGCAACTGCAAATTATGACACTGATGATAGCCATCTTTTATCCTTAGGTACTCTATCCCTACTTACAGGTGAAGAAACAGGTTCATATGGGTTAATAACTTGCTTGAGTTCACACAGTTTGTAAATGTGAAGAACACAGCTAATATTTGATCCCAAGTTGTTGAGTTCCAAGGTTCCATGTAAGACTATATAGTTTTATCTTTATTTATTTATTTATTTATTATTGATTGATTGATTGATTGATTTTTCTTTTGACTAGAGATTTTTGTGTTTTATATATAGGTTAATATGTATATATATTTTCATCTTTTATATTTAACGTATAATTTTTTTTATTATACTTTAAGTTCTGGGGTACATATGCAGAACATGTAGGTGTGTTACACGTGCCATGGTGGTTTGCTGCACCCATCAACCCGTCATCGACATTAGGTATTTCTCTTAATGCTAACCCTCCCCTAGCCCTCCACCCCCTACAGGCCCTGGTGTGTGATGTTCCCCTCCCTGTGTCCATGTGTTCTCATTGTTCAACTCCCACTTATGAGTGAGAACATGTGGTGTTTGGTTTTCTGTTCGTGTGTTAGTTTGCTGAGAAGGATGGTTTCCAGCGTCATCCATGTCCCTGCAAAGGACAAGAACTCATCCTTTGGGAGAAAAGTTTTGCGATCTATCCATCTGACAAAGGGCTAATATCCAGAATCTACAAAGAACTTAAACAGATTTACAAGAAAAAAACAAACAACCGCATCAAAAGGTGGGTGAAGGATATGTCTTTTGAGATACCTCAAAATGAGACATTTATACAGTCAACAAACATATGAAAAAAAGGTCATCATCACTGGTTATTAGAGAAATGGAAATCAAAACCACAATGAGATATCATCTCACGCCAGTTAGAATGGTGATCATTAAAAAGTCAGGAAACAACAGATGCTAGAGAGGATGTGGAGAAATAGGAACACTTTTACCCTGTTGGTGGGAGTGTAAAATAGTTCAACCATTGTGGAAGACAGTGTGGTGATTCTCAAGGATCTAGAACTAGAAATACCATTTGACCCAGCAATCCCATTACTAGGTATATACCCAAAGGATTATAAATCATTCTATGATAAAGACACAGGCACACATATGTTTACTGCGGCACTGTTCACAATAGCAAAGACTTGGAACTAACCCAAATGCCCATCAGTGATAGACTGGATAAAGAAAATGTGTCACATATATGCTACGGAATACTATGCCGCCATATTTATTTATTTTTGAGACAGAGTCTCACTCTGTTGCCCAGGCTGGAGTGCAGTGGTGCGATCTCAGCTCACTGCAGCCTCCTTCACCTTCAAAGTTCAAGCAATTTGCATTCCTCAGCCTCCTGAGTAGCTAGGACTACAGGTGTGTCACCTCGCCCAGCTATTTTTTTTTTTTTTTTTTTTGTATTTTTGGTAGAGATGGTGTTTCACCATGTTGGCCAGGCTTGTCTCAAACTCCTGACCTCAAGCAATCCGCCTACCGCCTCGGCCTTCCAAAGTATTGGGATTACAGGCCTGAGCCACAACGCCCGGCCCATTTCATTTTTAATGACAGTATCTGCAATACTGTCTGGATTGAATCAAGATGGCAAATACTATAATGGAGGAACTGGAGGCCACTGCCACTTAATAATTGCTGATATTAAATGTTTACTATATACCGGGAACTAGGCTATACACTTTAAGGAAACCATCTCATTTAAACCTCAAAAATAACCCTACGGGATATACAATGTTCTTATCTTCATTTTAAAAAAGAAAAGAAACAGCTATGGCCCAGAGAAGTTTAGTAGGCCCCACAGCTATTAAGCAGTAGAGTTAAAATACCTTGAATCCAGAGCCCATGTCACTAGTCATCATACCTAACCATTCTATCATCCATTCCGACCATTTGTCAACTTGACAGATGTGGGGATTTGTCCCATTCCTCCTTGCTTAGATGGCATCTCTCCCCTCCTTACCATTCTTGCAGGTTCCAACTCAATCCTTGCTGACACAGTAAAAGCTTACAAATAAGTATAACTAGTAAAATGGGATCCCAAAGCAAATTCTGAATTATACCTTCTTTACCCATTTTCTGCAATGGCTACCAATGTCCATTAAAGATATATATCTCTGTCTCATAATCCCAGGATGCTATAATCTCATCCAAAGCCAGAGGGGATATGTGTGTTGTATGTTTAAAAGGTAAGAACTGGCACAAAAAAAGGAAGAGGGTAACTCTACATTAGCAAAACTGGATATGTTTGATCAGTACAATGATATATTGTGCTATTGTTTAAATAAGGGTTACTCAAACTGTACCCCTTTGACCTCCTTGCTTAAGAATTATTTGGAATGGTTTTTAAATGCAGATCTGTAGGCCTCCCTCAGCCTGTCTCCAAAAATTCTGGAATGGGTATGGAACTCAGTAATCTTTATTTAGCAATTCACAAGCTCCCCTAGTATTTTGGATATGGATGCACAACAAAACCCCTGACCCCATTGTGCTTATTTATATATTCTTCGGTATTACATAATTTGGTTTTGCAACTGTTTGACAGATTAAAGATCAGGATTTATCTTACCTCAGAGCTTACAGAATAATTTATTACTCCAATCATTATCAGAATAGATCACTCATATTATAGATACACCCAAATATTTCAAGAATTGTATGTGCTTTATTGTCACAGAGGCCCAGTGTGCAATGATACACACACAGCATGCCCCTAAAAGTAGCAAACAAAATTTAACTTGAGTACTTTTTAGGCACATTATGCCATACTGATCTTTAATTGCGTTAGCCCAAGCACTGCAGAAAGATGCTAATCAGTACTTTGAGTATAAAGTGTTTTACATTCAATAAAAGCTTAGGAAACTGCTTTATTAAATCCTTCTCCTGAGGAATTGCAGTCATACTAAAATTTTGAGATGCTCCAGTGTGAAAAAGAAACTTGTTAACTTCACGTAGTATTTCACACAAAAAACTTATTTGTGCAGAGGATAAGCTTTTTTCCCTTCTTTTCTGCACATTTCTTACCACCAATTTGCTTAGTTCTGAATTCATTTATTCAACAAATATATGTTATAAATATATGCAACAACTATAAGCTAGGCAGCTATGTTAGATCTGAGGATAAAATGATGACTAAACTAGACAGACTTTTCAACAGCCACATTCATTATCATTTGAAACTTGTAAAGTCACACAGGTTTCTCATAGCCCAAGGGGCTCTGATGCAATGTAATCAGCTACATTGCCTCAGTTCCATTACTGACCTTACTTTAGTTACAGCTTTCAAGAGGCTTCGGGAATCTCCAAACAAACCCAGAGCTGCTGCTGAGTTGGGCTTGACAAGCAGAAGAACTCCCCAGTTGGCTGCATATCCAAGTTAGCCCTGTAACATGTGGAGTATTATAGAATCTGTTCTGGCATACATAGTGCAGTCAGTGGCTGCTTTGAAACAGGCATTTGAACTAGATGTTGAATCAAAATTTAACCTGCAAATTTTTGTGCTGGGCAGGAGTTTTTTCATACCATGAAATAATGCTAATTATTTGCAAGGCCATTTTGAACATCCACTGACAAATAATGCAGATAATTGAGGTATTTATTTGATAATGCAGGTGGACAATCCTTTGTAATTATACTTTTGTTGTTATTGGCTTATTATTTTTCTGCTGAAATAAGGAGCACAAATGAGTTCACTGAAACAGCAGATCTTCCTTTTACCCATAATCCTACTGCTTTGAGAATGACTGAAAGCATGATACATAACTGACACACATGAATTGATTTCAGAGTTTTATTTATTTTAATGGTCATGCCAATGATACATACTCCTAATTCTACAATGCTATATAGATCCCCATAGCTGTTATAATTCAGGTGATTATAATTTTGTATTTGCAAAAGATCCCTTCCAACATGGAGAATTGTAACCTATAAAGGTTTTATGATTGTGAAACATTAAACTCTGCTTTAGTTCCCTCCTATGGCAGAGGAGATAATACCAGAAATTTAGAAATTGAAATAGGATCAAAAATTAGTGGTCAAAAGGCTCCTAGTCTTCAATGCACATAGCACAGTGCTATTAGAGATGTACTACTGACATATAGAGGAAAATACCACTTCACCTTCACAGTTTCCTGATGCATAGGATATTGTCCAAACTCTTCAATGTGGTTATCAGAGCATGCCACAATTTGTGCCCAATCTACTTGTCTTAAACTGTTACTTATAACCGACTGCATGTTAAACTTAGGCTCTATGTTCCATAATATACTGACCTTTCCTGCCTCTTGGCACCTCTAGTTTATCATTCTGGAATGCCTTTTCAGCCTCAATCCTCACCCTAGTCATCAAAATAAAACTTGAATCTCATTTCATAAAACTTTTCTAGATCCATCTAGCAATTCAATACATGTTTTATTAGAAGCTTTGCTGTGTGCCATGTACTAAGCTACATGTTAGAGATTTTTAAAATAACTTTTTCTTTAAAATCTCCCAAGTCAGAAAGAGATGTTTGCAATATAACATGATAAATGCTATAATCAAGAAAAAAACCCAGGTCATCTATTCATACATGCAGTCATTCTTCCACTGTTGCATCTTCTGCTTCACTCAGCTGCGGCTTAACTGCGTACACCTAAACCTTTAACACCGTAAGACTCTTGTAATCCTCAGGAATAATAACATGACTCACTTTGGCACCCTGTATTCTAGACATCAGCTGGATCCACTCTGCTCATCAACACAGTGACAGATATTGCTGCCAAATCTTGCACACATCCACATTATAACTACTAGCTTTCAATGTCTTGCTGTTCCTATTTTTATCTGACCAAGTAACGGAATGCTTTGCTTTGGAATTTGGACAAAACTGACAAAATCAGACCTAGACTAAATCAAATATGTTTGTTTTTTTGGAAATGTTTGTTTCTTCAAGGTAGCAGAATTAGCCTTCATCTATTTAATCAAGAAATAGTTAGCAAATGCCTACTGTCTGCCAGATACTCTGCTAGGGAGTGTAGACGCAGCAGGGAAAATAAGACAACGGCTGGAATTAAAAGTACATTTTCTCGAGCCATATGAGGTTCCATTCTGAATATGTAAAACAATGTGCAAAATTAAAATAGCTTCTTCGTTTTGAAGCTGTGTGATCAATTTGGGTCATATAGGCCAATAACCTCTTCCAGGCTCACTCCCCAACCCGCCCAGCCACCACCTACCTCTGCCACTATGGGGCTATTGATGGAATCCTAACTTTCAGCTGAAGAAGTTTCAAAAGGACTACTAAGTAGAAAACATGAGGGAAAAAATAAAGCTCATTTGGGAGGTAGAATTAATAAAAAGTATTAAAATATAATTGAGTGACCTAAGTCCCTTGTGTAAGAGAATATAGTGTACAGTTTACATGTAATGGTTGAGAATTCTCTCCCAAAAGAAAATTATCAAAGATACCACTCTGGCAATGTGAAGTTTACCATTTAGCACACCAAGAAAAAAAATGCAAGTTGTATTATGCCTTTATAACCTGAACTTGGGAAACTACCATCTGATTTAAAAAGAGAAAATAAGAGTGAGTAGGAAATTAACATTCTGTTACCAAAAACCTAGACTTCAATCTCTCAGTAGAAAATTTTACAATTTTTCTATTAATCATTTATTTACCTTTTAACATGAGTTTCTTATTTGCCTGTATTTATTATTACCCATTGAATAAAATCTATCAGTCTTCTAAAATCTGTCACTCTTAGAGAGCATAGTATAACTAGATATGGAATACAAATGCAATATGTGCATGTATATTTGCATACCAACAAACTCTAGCACTAAACAATTCATTTGGGGAGCTTGTTTGTGATAGCACTTTATGAGGTGGCTTTAAACAAAAGGTAGAAGAAACTGGAGCTATTTGTGTTTGTCTCAAGAGAATAAACGCTTTTTCTTTGAGTTCTCTGATGCATGTAATGTTTGTGATTTACAGAAATAGCATCCTTCTCTCAAGAGAATAAAAACACCCCCGGGCAGAAAAATAACCCTGCAACATGTAACTAGGAGGTAGTCTGTTTCATCAATTACTCAAATAAAAGATGCAGAAATTTGAGAAAAACAATTTTAAACTCCATTACAAAAGCACATATTTCCCTAACAGAGTTGATAGTCCATTCTACTCCACCAAAAGAGATGGCATAGAATTAATCAAATTAATTCTTTCTGCTTTGCCCCTCTGCCCTCCCCAGTTCCCTCTTTTACCCCACAGAAATTCTAAAGTTCCAAGGGAAGCTTTACAATCAAGGATAGCTTTTCACAGCGTCACTAGTCAGCTTGTCCTGCTATCTACATTGCTGGAAATCTCACTGAATTCTCCAGGTATTCAGGAACATTCTCTGACAGGTGAGGGGAGAATGAAATCCTTCCTTCTTTCCAAGAAAAGGCTTCTTCATCACCAAAGCCCTGAGTTTCCTTCTGACTCTCTTTAACTCCTGCAGGTTGCCTTTCCCCCCACAGGACATCAGAGTCCTGACATCCTGTTCAAGGGATGCTTTCCCCTGTAATGGCACTAGATTCTTAGCTATTCCCTTCTTCCTGACCCTCTCTCTTCCCGTGGCTTCTCCATCACTTCTTGAGCCTGGTTTTCCTTGAACACATCTGACTCTCCTTCTCAACTTGTCTTGTCTTCTTATCTTTGAAATGTTGGTGTTCCAGATGTTTCATCCTCAGTCCTCTTTTGTGTCCTATATTCTCTTCTAAGCCAGGTGTTTTTAGGTAAGTCGTTTGCCCTCTCTGATCCCCAGTTACACATATGTGGTAGGGGTGAAAGAGAGTGCACTGGATAGTTTCCAAAGTTTAATCCCATCCTAAAGTTCAGTGATAATAACTCAGAAGGAAGAAATGACAGTGGAGATAGCTGCAATCCTGAATGAAAATAGATGGGTTTGGGAGAATGGATCTTGGTAAGAATATCTTGAGAGAACTGGATGAGAGAGAGAGCGAGAACTGGAGAACAGGACGCCCCAGTAACCCTGTGGATCCCTCTCTCTTTGGGATCCATCGAGATTCTCTAATAAATGTCAAGGGCAGTGTGAAACAGGGAAATAGTCCCAAAAGGGAAACCAGAGAAGTGTCTGGATAAGGGGACGGATGTGTGGAATCCTTTTCCTTGCTTCCTAACCTAGAGAAAAGCAAAGTAGAAGCAACATTCTCTAAGAGGGGAGTTACTGCTTACCTGGTTTTGCTCCAGGAAGCCCAAGCACAAGATATTTTACTCTGATACTCAATTAGAGCTCACCCAGGATTCAAAACAGTAGTCAAAGTACTCTTTTTTTTTTTTTTTTTCAGACAGTTTCACTCTTGTTGCCCAGGCTGGAGTGCAATGGCGCACCATCTCGGCTCACCGCAACTACTGCCTTCCGGGTTCAAGTGATTCTCCTATCTCAGCCTCCCCAGTAGCTGGGTTTACAGGCATGCGCCACCACACCCGGCTAATTTTGTATTTTTAGTAGAGATAGGGTTTCTCCATGTTGGTCAGGCTGGTCTCGAACTCCCAACCTCAGGTGATCCCCCCACCTTGGCCTCCCAAAGTGCTGGGATTACAAGCTGAGCCACTGTGCCTGGCCCAAAGTATTCTTTGATCATGGGTTCTATTAGGACAACAAAAGGTTTTCTTAATAATTCCAGGTATTCTGGAACGAAAACTCTACACACATGGTTTATGGTAACTTACATGTAAAAATGATTTTTCGATGCCTGGACCACAAAGTCACACACAAAAATTATAAAGAGTATTCCTTTGGGAGCTGATATAAATGTCCAGCTCTTCCTCACTAGGGACCTGGTAAAAGGCATTCACCAGGCATGGCTCAAGGCTATAGCTCTGTCCTGGTTGAGTTCACCTTCCTTCACTGTATAAGTGTTGTTGATTCCTATCTGTGAAACTTACCCTGCCTACATGGGATGCCTCTTCTTGTTTGGGAGCCCTTAATGCTGTGTTCCACCTTCTACCACTGCTCAAGAAGTTTGTTTGTGCCAATAAGTCTACAAAATGCCTGAAGTACATACTTGTTACCCAGGTGTAATGGATCTGGCCTGTTCAACAAGACTCAGGTTCAGATAATGTCTTGTCATTTTCTCACATTTGTTTTACAACAGTGGTTCTCAATTGGGGAACCCCAGAAAACATTTGTCCATGTCTGGAGACCACTTTGTCACACTGAGGGTGCTATTGGCATCTCACAGGTAGTGGCTAAAGATGCAGCTAACCATCCTACAGTACACAGAACAACCCGCACAGCAAAAAATTATATGACCCAAAATATCAATAGTGTCAAGACTGAGAACCCTCAATTAAGACCCAACTCAGAGTGCCACCAGTCAAAATTCATGGAAACTCGCCTAGGGACTCTCTCCCCCATCTCTCCCTCTCTTCTCTTTGGGGGTTTATTAAGTCTGAAAAGACCCTGTGTGACCCCGAGCTGGGCGTGGGGGTTGTGCCTCTCAGCCTATCATTACCTAATGTTGTTCCTAGTGGCCAGATGGTACCACTGATCTGACACACCAGGAATTTGTTCTTACCTCTCGTTTCCCCATAAGAGCCCCTGATTCTCATTAGAAATATCTTGATGTCTCAGGATCCAAGACTAACAGAAACTTTTTTGCCTTTTCTGGAAGAAATGAAAGCCAGGGCTTTAGGCATACGATGCCTTCATTGAACTCTCAAGCGGGGAATCCACATACCTTTCAATTCTTGCTGATAGGACCACAGCAGTGGAAACAAAGCACAAGGTAAGTTCCCAGTAGGTTCCCCTGCTCTATATAAATTCGTAGTAACTTAGTCTGATTCTGGTAATGGCACCTCTCACTCTGCCTGCCTCCTCTTAGTCTGTGACTCTGCCTTTCTTCTCCTGAGCTGGGCCTTCAGAGTCCTGAATTCTGCCCCTAGAAAGGCTATACCCTCATCTACACCCTCACTATTGGGCACATCTGTACCCTCACTATTGGGATGGGAGAGGGCAGGAAAGTGCCACCCTTTAGACAAAAGAGTAACTCTCTGATAGGACCTCAGAGCTACAAATGGGTGCCACAGGATGCTAAGCATGACTCTTCCTGTGGCCTACATCCTATGTCTCATCCTCACCATCAGTAATGGTCTGAGATTTTCCTGTTTAACCATTTCATACTCGATGTGTGTAGATGCCAAGTGACATGGTTTGACTGTGTTCTCATCTTGAACTGTAGCTTCCATATCTCGTCTTGAATTGTAGCTTCCATAATTCCCATGTATTGTGGGAGGGACCAGTTGGGAGGTAATTGGATCACAGGGGCAGGTCTTTCAGTGCTGTTTTCCTGATAGTGAATAACTCTCATGAGAGCCGCTGGTTTTGTAAAGGGGAGTTTCCCTGCACAAGTCCTCTCTTGCCCACTGGCATGTAAGAAGTCCCTTTGCTCTTCCTTCATCTTCCACCATGATTGTGAGGCCTCCCCAGCCATGTGGAACTGTGAGTCCATTAAACCTCTTTTTCCTTATAAATTACCTAGTCTTGTGTATGTCTTTATTATCAGTGTAAGAACAGACTAATACAAGTCTTCATCACAATACTTATATCACAGAATTGTAATTATCTGTATACTCATTTGTTTTCCCACTAGGCCTAGAGCTCCTTGAGGAAAAAGACTGTTTTAGTTATTGCTACAAAGAAAGCACAAGACAGAGTGCTTGTGCATAAGAAGCACTTAGCGTTACAGAATTAAAAATGCATTTAACTAAAATATTTTCCAGTGAAATATTTGTAAAGATTTATAAAGGAAAGTATTAATAGGGTGAGACTAGCTATCTAGAATTTACAAGGTGATATTTTATATAAACAAGTTAAAATACCAGTACACAGCTCTTCTGAAGCTTTTAGCACAATGGAATAAAAATCAGAAAGATTTTTTTCTTTTTTTTTTCCTGTTATTTGGAAAATGTGGCAGCAAATAAATTCCTCTGTCTTTTATTTTTGGAAGACACTGATAAAATTTCACACATCATCATTTGAATTATTTATTTCACAAGGTTAGATTAAAAACTTACCTGCAAGTTAAATAGAAGAGATACCAGAGTGAGCTTTCACAGGCTTGCTGGCTCTCATACTCTCAAGAGAGAAATGACTAAAATCAAAGTGTTCTATGGACCTATAAGCAGCTTCTCTCCAATGCCTGCTGTGATCTAAAAGCTGCCTGCTTTTAGAGATAGTTCTGAGTTATATAAACGATCTTTCTATTGGTCTCATTTAGCCCAAGGTCAGGTAACTAGCATGCATGTGTATTTCATTAAGAAGAATTCTGGTTTTGTACCATTTGGTATACTTGACTCATAGGAAAGAGAAATGAATGAAGTAAAGTTTGCACTTACATTTTTTTTTCTGGCTCTTGGGTACTTGTTACTAAACTGTTGAACCACCTGAATTAAGTCTATGGGAATAAGTTTGAAGTCTTTATAATAGCAAATTATAACCTACGTTTTAAGCTAGCTACGCTCCAACTACCTTAAAAAGTGGTATAAAATTATCAATATAATTTATTTTTATTTATTTTAAAAGATTAACCTTTATTAAGAAAAAGAGGGACTCAGATGTTGATGTGAGAATAATTATTATAACCAATGTAGTTAATATTAATCTCAGATGTGCAAATAAGTAGACCATTATAGTAATATTAACAACTTGACCTAATACATACTTTGAATTTCCATTCCACCAAGATAGGATAAACTTAATCTCACATATTTTGGGGTTCCTATACCTCAAAATAACAAAAGCCACATATGACAAACCCACAGCCAACATTATACTGAATGAGGGAAAGCTGAAAGCATTCCTCCTAAGACCTGGAATAAGACAAGGATGACCATTTTCACCGCTCCTATTCAACATAGTACTGGAAGTCCTATGATTGTCAGAACAATCAGGCAAGATAGAGAAATAAAAGGCATCCAAATCGGAAAGGAGGAAGCCAACCAAATTACCTCTGTTTGTTAATGATATACCTAGAAAATCCTAGGGACACCTCCAAAAGATTCCTAGATTTGATAAATGAATTCAGTAAAGTCTGAAGATACAAAATTGTTGCACAAAAGTCACTAGCATTTATATACATCAATAAAGTTCAAGCTGAAAACCAAATGAAGAACTCCATCTCATTTACAATCGCTACCAAAAAAAAAAAATACCTAGGAATATACTTAACTGAGGGGGTGAAAAATCTCTATAAGGAAAACTACAACACACTGATGAAAGAAATTATAGATGACATAAACAAATGAAAAAGCATCCCATGCTTACTGATCATAAGAATCCATATAGTTAAATGACCATACCGCCCGAAGCAATATAC
Source organism: Mandrillus leucophaeus (assembly GCF_000951045.1). Classification (NCBI taxonomy): domain Eukaryota; kingdom Metazoa; phylum Chordata; class Mammalia; order Primates; family Cercopithecidae; genus Mandrillus; species Mandrillus leucophaeus. Next base: position 2,723,952 of record NW_012103898.1, read on the forward strand.
AGTTTTGATGCAATCCCAACAAAATACCAATATCATTTTTCAGGAGTTAAAAAAAAAATTAAATTCATATGGAACCAAAAAAGAGCCCAAATAGCCAAAGCAATCCTAAGCAAAAAGAACAAATCTGGAGGCATCACATTACCTGACTTCAAATTATACTGCAAGGGTAAGGTAACCAAAACAGCTGATAAAAATAGACACCTAGATCAATGGAGCAGAATAGAGAACCCAGAAATAAAGCCACATAACTATAGTCAACTGATCTTTTGACAAAGTTGACAAAAACATACACTGGGAAAAGGGTACCCCATTTAATAAATAGCGCTGGGAAAACTGGCTAGCCATATGTTGAAGAATGAAACTGGACTCCTATCTCTCATCATATACAAAAATTAACCAAGATAGATTAAAGACTTATAGACCTGACACTATAAAAATACCAGAAGAAAATCTAGGAAAAACTCTTCTGAACAATGTCAAATAATTCTTTGCTAAAATCAAATGCAACAAATACAAAAATAGACAAATGGGACTTAATTAAACTAAAAACCTTCTATGCAACAAAAGAAATCATCAACAGAGCGAACAGACACCCTGAAGAATGGGAGAAAATATTTGCAAACTATACATTTGAAAAATGACTAATATCTGGAAACTATAAGGAATGCAAACAACAACCACAACAAAATAACCCCATTGAAAAGTAAGCAAAGGATAGGAACAGATATTTTGCAAAAGACATACAAATGGCCAAAAAACATGAAAAAAATGCTCAGTATCAGTAATCCTTAGAGAAATGCAGGTTAGAACCACAATGAGATACCATCTTATAGTAGTCAGAATGGCTATTATGAAAAACATGAAAAAATAACAGATGTTAGTGAGGATGCCGGGAAAAGGGAATGCTTACACACTGCTAGTGGGAATGTAAATTAGTACAGCTTCTATGGAAACACAGTATGAAGATTTCTTAAAAATAAAAATAGATCTACCACTCCATCCAGCAATAATCCCACACTTGGGTATATACACAAAGGAAAAGAAATCATCATATCAAAAAATACTTGCACCCATATGTCTATCACAGCACTATTCATGATAGCAAAGATATGGAATCAACCTAAGTGTCCATCAACAGATGACTGTATAAAGAAATGTGGTGTGTGTGTGTGTGTATATATATATATGTGTGTGTGTATACACACACACATATGTACACACACATTTTCTTTATTTTCTTTATACACACACACACACACAAAATGGAATGCTATGCAGCCACAACAAAAGAATGAGCTCATGTGTTTGAAGCAACATGGATGGAACTGGAGGCCATTATCTTAAGTGAAACAACTCAGAAACAAAGTTAAATGCCACATGTTCTCACTTACAAGTGGGAGTTAAATAATTTGTACATATGAACATATGAAATAATACATGTAAAATACTCAGAAGTGTGGAAAGGTGGGGGGGTGAGGAATGAGAAATTACTTAATGAGTAAAATTTATATTATTCAGGTGATGGTTGCACTAAAATCCCAGACTTCATCACTACACATATAGCTATGTAATAAAATGGCACTTGTACCCTCTAAGTCTACAAAAATAAAAATTTAGGGTTCCCTCCCCTTGCCCAAGAGTGTGTTTAAAATCTGGGTGATTTATACAGTGCCATGCCATTTTGACATAAGGGGTTGGGCTCCCATCTGATGTTCAATATCATATTTCTATGCAGTTTTCCTCTGAGAATACCATGACCCCTTTTGGTTCTCTGTTATCAATCCGCAGAGATCTCCACTAAAAGAAATATCACCAGCTTCTCTCTGACTGCCCACTTCAAGTTGGATGGCTTTCTCCTCTATTTCCTTTTGTTTTACGGACACATAATATATTCTAACCTTTCTGTGTCATATGAGACATCTAAATCTCCATTAAACTGGCTAAGACCCATTCTCTCTAAACTTATCACACCTATTTCCTCTCTGAACTCCAGGCTTCCCCCAGAAAGCAAGATACAGGATCCATCTTCCTGGACCAATCCGTTCACCTTCTCCTACCTGGGAGTTAGCAAGGTCAGCCTCTTTTTCTTCCATCCCAAACATTTTGGCTGTGCCTAAATTTCTCTCCAGTCACCTAAGGGCCTAGGTTTTTGGAGACAAAGTCAATAAGACTCCTTTTTTTCTATCTTTTATCCTATCCTGTCCCTGCCTTGAGCAAGGAGCCTAGAACTGCCCAAATCGTTGAATGGGGTAGGGGTAGGAAGGAGGTTGATGAAAAAGTGAAGAACACATGGGAAAAAAAACATATTCGTATCTCAAAATGTTATCTCCCCACACTTACCACATTTATTGAGTATCCTTCCCTGGTCAGTATTTTTTGAATTGCCTTCTGTGGTTTGCTTTTTGGTTTTGTTGGTTTTGGCTTTTGGTTTTGGGGTTGGTTTTTTTTTTTTCCTGTTTACTCATCTTTCAATCCAACTCCGATGTTTGTCCTGAGTAAGCTTGGGTGGATTGTCACTCCTTCTTACACCCCATTCTGATGCTGCCACTCTCCTTCATACAAGGAGTCTGGGGTTTTCTGCACAATCCACAGCTTCATTTGTGATTCCTAGCAGATGGACTAATGAGCTAAGGTTGGATCTTCCCTTCCTAAATCTGGTCATTTCTTTCATCCCTCTCTATTCACTACTCTCTCTGTTCCACATGTCCCTACCCGTTTTGATTTTTTTTCTGACTAAATATCCCACAATACAGGACATTTCTTTCATAGTATACCATACAATGCAGTTTTTTTTCTGAGCCTCTCTTCCTCCTGTGGCATGTGTCTTTGACGTTGTATTTACCTCATGGACTGGAGAAACAGAACTGCCATTGGAGCATTGATGGGCTGGGGCACTGTCGCAGAGTCTGGGAGAAAAGATTCCAGCTCAGTCTGGCTCAGAGGGGAGCAGTGTGTGCATAACTTGCAAAATGACCCTGGATTTTTCTAGTTGTGTGACCCTTCATTATCCTGAGTTGGGTATAAAGGGAAGGGATTGGTTAGAGTTTTTCATCACCTTCCAAGGGACTAGATTAGGTAAAGCACATGGCACATCATCTAGGAAAGTGCTTCCTAATTCTTCCCCCTCAATGATGCAGTTAATGAAAAGTTGGTCCAGACTTTGAACTACATTCTTTTCTCTGCCAGTGCCACTGTTAATTTTGTTATTTTTTCATATTCTTTTGGATGTTCAGTGGAATTTTCATGGCATGTCTATTAACCACATCCAATATACCACCCTGCAAACACAGATGTCCCAAAGTTGAAATTTTCACCCATGTGCATCTAACTCCAAAGCCCCACATTTTCTGCTACTTCGTGGTGCCACCTTAAATGTAGTACATTCAATTCTGCTCCTCGAATTCATGCGGTTGTTTCAAAATAGATTCTAATACTCTATTTTTATCCTTGATTTCTGTTTCCTGAATTCCCTCAAGTTATTCAGTAGGAAAAATGAGCTTTGTACACTGTGTGGCCTATATCTCAAATAATATCAGTAGATGGAAGTACTTCTAGAGAGAAGCCAGCAAAAGGCATGAGACACATGGAACACAGAGCTTTAATATAATATGACATAAACAGAAAAAGTCCAGGCTTTGGGATTTTGATAGAAGCAAGTCCACCACAAATCTGTCTGTTCTGTTACGTTGAGCAACAATTCTGAGCCACAGCTTTCTAATTTGTCAAATGGAGATAACTATGTTTACTTCCCAGGATGGTATAGAAATTAAATGAGTTTATGCCTAAGGCTTTTGACAAGCACAGGAGGTAAATGAAAAATAGTGGTTGTCTTAGGTAAGATACTATTGACTTTGAGTAAAAGAATACCTAACAAATTGACTTAATTAATAATGAAGGTGATTTATTATGTAGATGAAAAGTTAAAAGACAGAGTGGGCTTCATATACAATTTAACATGGCAGTTCCTGATGTCATTTCAGGATGCCAATAATTCTGTGGGCTTGCCTCTGTTCTGCTCTTCTCCTTGGGTCAGCTTTGTGTCGAAGATTGCTTCCCCAATATTAATAAAATGCTTCACTGCAGTGAGAGAATGAGCACTTGTTCCACAATTACTGGCAGGAGTCATGAGATTCACCCCAGTACCAAGTTGTCAAGAAGATGGAATCCACTGATTGGCTCAACTCAAGACTCTGAGTTGGGAGCAAAATACAAGCTTATTCTCTTTGATCTTAAAATACCTGTTTCATTTTCTGTCAATTTCTTCTACATACCCTCAGTACTCCTTTTAAAGAAACCTTTTCTAGTCTCGGTTTGAAAGATGAATAAAGGGTACCCCCTCTTCTCAAACTATGCCTAGAATTCTGTACATATTTCTAAAAACTCAGGTATTTGGAAATCAAAGCTAGAAAGTTCTCTTTGTCTCTGTGTTTTATCCATGCCTGTCCCTCCTTTGTGACAATGCTCACTTGATTCTTAATTATTCTTTTCCTCAAGTCAAAAAAGTTAGAAAGTCTTACAATTATTTAAGCCACACACTCATATTTGTCTGTGGAGATGAGATATATTACACACGTAATACTTATTTCAGTAATCATCAGCAGTTTCATCTTGATGTGATTTTTTTGCAGCTGCCTTGGTATTAGCAATAAACTCTAAGGACAATCTTGCTGATACTTTGAACAAATAAATAAGAATATTTCTAATCGCTAGCCCACAAACACAAGGACTTAAGCATGCACAAAATCTTAATATACTCCCCAAGCACTACTTGTGAGAGTTACACTAACTCTTGATTTGGATTCCTATTACCAGATATTGTTGACTCTAGGTATTCTAGTTTTCATCAGGTGTTTGGGGTTTGATACTGAACCTAACAATCTTTGGGATTCTCTTCTTGATCTTATAGTTTAAAAATAAATCAAGCAACATCACCAAATGACTGAAAACAAAGAAATTCAGCTTTTATGATTCTAGACCAGTGGAAACATAAGTGCATCTAGTTGCATATCTTGATATATTTTGCCTATTGTTTGTCCAAACACAACATTACTTCACTAGAGCTATGAGTAAGTATCAAACAAATCTACATACAGAAAGACAAACAAGCAAACCTATCTGGCTTCTAGGATGGCTTTCTTCTTTTCCTCTCTAAACCTAGAAAGTTGATTTGAGAATTGGTGACAACACAATTTACATATGGCATTTAGCACGTATTCAATTCATGGCAACTTTACTCCTTACTATCATTATGAGAAGAAAGATATACAGATGGTCCCCAACTTACCCTGGTTTGACTTACAATTTTTTTACTTTACTGTGGTGCAAAAAGGATAGTCATTTCGTAGGCTTCTTGACTTAAGATGGGACTAAACCCATCAGAGGTTGAAAATATTATTAAGTCAAAAATGTACTTTCAACTGATGATATTTTCAATTTATGATGGATTTATCAGGACATAATCCTACTGGAAATTGAGGAGCGTCTGTGTATTATTCCCAAACTCCTGGTCTGGGTCTTCAATTCTGTTTCTCAGTAAGCCCCAGAGGGTGGTAGAGCGGTTTTGTAAAAGAATCCCTAATTGAAATTAAATACATGGGGATTTTCAGTGAAGCTGCAAGTAGGAGATCTGTGTTTCTTAGATTAATCTAAATACTGTTCTGTGTTGTTAAAGTCTTGTATTGTGCTAATGTTGGATTTGGCTGAAATTTTAAAGATAGTGCCTTTTGTCTGAAGGCATTTTTTAAAAGAAATGAGAGCAGGCATGGTGGCTCATGCCTGTAATACCAGCACTTTGAGAGGCCAAAGCACATTGATGGCTTGAGCCAAAGAGTTCAAGACCAGCCTCGGCAACATAGAGAGACCTCATCTCCACACGTAATTTTTAAAAATAGCCGGGCATGGTAACATGTACCTGTGATTCCAGCTACTCAGGAGGCTGAGGTGGGGGGATTACCTGAGCCTGGGAGATCAAGACTGCAGTGAGACATGAGTGTGCCACTGCATTCCAGCCTGGGTAACATTGCAAGAGAAAGAAAAGAAAAGAAAAGAAAAGAAAAGAAAAGAAAAGAAAAGAAAAAAGAAAAGGAAAGAAAAGAAAAGAAAAGAAAAGAAGGAAGAAAGGAAGGAAAGAAAGAAGAAAGAAAAGAAAGAAAGAAAAAGAAAGAAAGAAAGAAAGAAAGAAAGAAGGA
>NW_012103898.1:2730189-2730690 GCF_000951045.1 Mandrillus leucophaeus
TTGACCCAGCCATCCCATTACTGGGGATATACCCAAAGGATTGTAAGTCATACTGCTATAAAGACACATGCACACGTATGTTTATTGCGGCACTACTCACAATAGCAAAGACTTGGAATCAACCCAAATATCTATCAGTGACAGACTGGATTAAGAGAATGTGGCACATATACACCATGGAATACTACGCAGCCTTAAAAAAGGATGAGTTCGTGTCCTTTGTGGGGACATGGATGCAGCTGGAAACCATCATTCTCAGCAAACTATCACAAGAACAGAAAACTAAATACCGCATGTTCTCACTCAGAGGTGGGAATTGAACAATGAGATCACTTGGACACAGGAAGGAGATCATCACACACCTGGTCCTGTTGTGGGCGGGGGGAGGGATAGCATTAGGAGATATACCTAATGTAAATGACGAGTTAATGGGTGCAGCACACCAACATGGCACATGTATACATATGTTCTCACTCATAGGTGGGAATTGAACAGTGAGAA
>NW_012103898.1:2730740-2731854 GCF_000951045.1 Mandrillus leucophaeus
AGGAGGGAGGGAAGGGAAGGGAAGGAAAGAAAAGAAAGAAAAGAAAAGAAAAAAGAAAGAAGGAAAGAAGGAAGGAAAGAAGGAAAAGAAAGAAAGGAAGGAAGGAAGAAAGAGAAGGAAGGAAGGAAGGAAGGAAGGAAGGGAGAAAGAGAGAAAGAGAGAGAGAGAGGAAAGAAAGGAAGGAAGGAAGAAAGGAAGGAAGGAAAAAAGGAAGAAAGGAAGAAAGGAAAGGAAAAAAGGGAAGGAAGGAAATTAACAACAAACCAAGGGGAGATTAATAAAATTTTGAGGAATGAAGGAATAATCTGGTAGTTCATAACTGTGGTCCTCATGTACTATTGAAGATGTTTAACCATACCCAGGAGTCACCAAATCCCAGGTGGGAATCCAAGTAGATAACTAAAAATCACCTAGGTAGACAACCCATAAGAGTAACAATTCCTGACACTGGACTCAAGTCATCTTCTACACAGAGTTCTTCTAACCAGGATTCTTCCTTTAATAATAGTTTGCCTATGACAGTGCCTGGAACAGAGTGGGCATTTAATATACAGGTGTACCTCACCAATATTGTGGGTCTAGTTCCAGACCATCCCAGTAAAGTGAGTATCACAATAAAACAAGTCATGCAAATTTCACTTCCCAGAGCATATAAAATTTATACTGATACTATATTGATATTATAGTCTATCAATTGTACATTATGTCTAAAAAGATGTACATACTTACTTTTAAAATAAGTATTGCTAAAGAGTGCTGACACAGAGACAAAAACTGAGCACATGCTCTTGAAAAATGGCAATGGCACTAACACATGTGCTCAATGCAGAGTTGCCACAAACCTTCAATTTGTATTTTAAAAGAAAAAGGCAGTATCAGTGGAACACAATAAAGTAAATCACAATAAGATGATACATGCCCAGACCCATCTCACATGCAGAGACACACATAGGCTCAAAATTAAGGGATGGAAGATCTACTAAGCAAATGGAAAACAAAAAAAGCAGGGGTTACAATACTAGTCTCTGATAAAACAGACTTTAAACCATCAAAGATCAAAAGAGACAAAGAAGGCCATTACATAATGGTAAAGGGATCAATTCAACAGGAAGAG
>NW_012103898.1:2731904-2733713 GCF_000951045.1 Mandrillus leucophaeus
ATAGCATTAGGAGATATACCTAATGTAAATGACGAGTTAATGGGTGCAGCACACCAACATGGCACATGTATACATATGTAACAAAACTGCACATTGTGCACATGTACCCTAGAACTTAAAGTATAACTAAAAAAAAAAAAAAAAAAGAAAAGATGATATATGCCCAAATATGTGTTGAATGAATGAATAATTAATGAGACACCTTCAGGTTTCTGTGGGCTTTGACACTCCAATCCTTCTGCACAAGCAATGGTCTTCAACATTAGAGATGTTTTCAGATAGATATGCAAAGACTCCAGGAACCAGTGTTAAAAAAATCAGTCTTTTTTCCCATAACACATTAACCCAGGAGAGATGTAAGCATGAAGACAAACCGTCAAGACTGATCCCTACCCATTTATTAATTTAGGAAAACCAGAGTCTTTTGTGGGGGTAGGGGAAGGGCATGTAAATGTAAAACTGGGAATCTTGGAAAGAAAAATGCAACATGTATTTCCCTCCAAATGTTTTCATATTATATTTTAATCTGGGACAGTCAAATGCAAGACTACAAATAGTGAGCAGGAAACAAGCCCTTCTAAGCAGACAAACCAAAGTAGTGTTTTCTGTCACTCTGTTAATCCAACCTTATCCATGCTGTTGTAAGGTCCTGGAGTAGAAAGCAAAGTCCCATCTCTGTCAGCCTTCCAGACTACATCAAGCTTCCCCAGTTAAAAAGGTCTGCATTCTCTACTCTCTCCTTCAAGAGCTACACTCCAGTCCTGCAGCTGCTATGGACATGTGGAAGCTGCAGACCAACAGTTTTAAGAGTAGACAAAGTATTAAATAGGCTGTCAAAATGAACCACTTTCTCAAGGAGTGCACTAAACCAACTGTATATCTCACAAATTAGTTTTTCCTGACAAGGGTCAATATTTATAAAGTAATCAAAACAAACTAAATTTCCAGGAAAAACTCCAGATAATTTGCAAATACATGGAAATTAATCAACATGTTCCTGAGCAACCAATGGTTCAAGCAAGAAAGTAATAGGGAAATTTTAAAATATCTTGAGACACACAAAAATAGAAACATAAAATACCAAAACTTGTAAGATGCAGCAAAAGCAGTTCTAAGAGGGAAATGTATAGCAATAAACGTCTACATCAAAAAAGAAAGAAGATCTGAAATATACAATATAACCTTACATCTTAAGGAACTAGTAAAACAAGAACAAACTAAGCCCAATGTTAGTAGAAGAAAGAAAATAGTAAAGATCAGAAAGGAAATAAATGAAATAAGGACTAGAAAAAAATCGATGAAACTAAGAGTTGTTTTTTTGAAAAGATTAAATTCATAAAACTTTAGACTAAGTTTAGACTAAGAAAAAAGACAGAAGACCTAAATAAATAAAATCAGAAATGAAAAAAGAGAAATTATTACTGATACAAAAGAAACACAGATGATCCTGGGAGACTATTATGAACAATTATATGCCAATAAAATGGGTAACCTAAAGGAAATTGACAAATTTCTAGACACATGCAACCTACTGAGACTGATTATGAAGAAACAGAAAATCTGTACAGACCAATAATGAGTACGAAGATTGAGTCAGTAATTTAAAAATCTCCCATCAAATAAAAGCTCAGGACCTCATGGCTTCACAGTTAATTCTACCAAACATTAAAAAAATTCTACCAATCCTTCTCAAACTCTTCCAAAAAATTAGAGGAAGGAATATTTTCGAACTCATTTTTTGAGGCCAGCTTACCCTGATACCAAAGCAACATGAAGACATTACAAAAAGAAAAAAAAAAAAAAAAAAAA
>NW_012103898.1:2733763-2735881 GCF_000951045.1 Mandrillus leucophaeus
CACACACACACACACACACACACACACACACACACACACCCCCACTGGCAAATCAAATCTAACAGTACATTTTTAACATCATTCATCATTAGCAAGTGGTATTCATTTCAGGGATGCAAGGAAAGTCAAACATACACAAATCTATAAATGTGGTAAAACACATCAACAGAACAAAGGAAAAAAAAAACATATGACTATCTCATTAGATGCAGAAAAAAAATTTGACAAAATTCAATATTCTTTCATAGTAAAACTCCCAACAAATTTGGTACAGAAGGAATGCACTTCAACACAATAAAGGTTATATATGAAAAACTCACAGCAGACATACTCAACAAGAAAAGTTGAAAGGTTTTCCTTTAAGATCCAGAACAAGACAAATACACCCACTGCAACCAATTCTATTCAACATAGTACTAGAAGTTCTAACCAGAGCAATTAGACAACAGAAAGAAACAAAATACATCAAATGGAAAGGAAGATGTCCCTGTTTACAGCTGACATAATCTTATATACAGAAAATCCTAGACACTCCATCAAAAAAACTGTTAGAACTAATAAACAAATTTAGTAAAGGATATAAAATAAATATACAAAAATGAGTAGCATTTCTATACACTAACAACAAGCAATATGAAAAATAAATCAAGGAAACAATTTTATTTACAATGGCATTTAAAAACCTTAGGAATAAATTTAATCAAGAAGGTGAAAGATCTCTACACTGAAACTATAAAACTTTTATGAGAGAACCTGAGGAAGACACAAATAAATGCAAAGATATCCTGTGTTCATGGATTGGAAGAATGAAGGAAAATGAATATTGTTTAAATGTCCATACTACCCAAAGCAATGTACAGATTCAATGCAATCCCTATCAAAAATACCAATGATATTCATCACAGAAGGAGAAAAAACACTCCTTAAATTTGTATGGAACCAAAAAAGACCCCAAATAGCCAAAGTAATCTTAAGCAAAAAGAGCAAAGCTAGATTTGAAAGTCTACTATAGAGCTATAGTATTCAAAATATCACGATACTGGCATAAAAACAGATATACAGATCAATAGAACACAATAGAGAGCCTAGAAATAGATTGACCCATTGATCTTGTCAATTGATCTTTGACACAAATACCAAGAACATACAATGGGGAAAGAGCCAATCTCTTCAATAAATGATCCTGAATATCCACATGCAGGACAATGAAATTAAACCTCATCTCACACCATATACAAACATCAACTCAAAATGAATAAAGACTTAAACCTAAGACCTGAAACTTAAAACAATTAGAAAACATGGAGGAAAATCTCCTTGACATTAGTCTGGGTAGCAATTTTTTGGATATAACTTCAAAAGCACAGGCAACAAAAGCAAAAAAGTAGACAAATGGGATTGCATCAAACTGAAAAGCTACTGCACAGCAAAGGAAATAATCAACAATAAAGAGACAACCTTTGGGAGGCTGAGGTGGGCAAATCACAAGGTCAGGAGTTCAAAACCAGACTGACCAATGTGGTTAAACCCCATCTCTACTAAAAATACAAAAATTAGCCAGGTGTGGTGGTGCACGCCTGTAATCCCAGCTACTCAGGAGGCCAAGGAAGGAGAATCGCTTGAATCCGGGAGGCAGAGGTTGCAGTGAGCCCAGGTCATGCCACTGCACTCCAACCTGGGTGACAGAGTGAGACTCCATCTCAAAAAACAAACAAACAAACAAAAAAAGACAACCTAAGGAATGAGAGAAATATTTACAAATCATTTATCTGATAAGGAGTTAATATCTCAAACATATAAGAAACTCAAACAACTCAAAAGCAAAACAATAAATAATGTGATTTAAAAATAGGTGAATTACCTAAATAAACATTTCTCAAAAGAAGACATACAAATGGCCAACAGGTATGTGAAAAAATTTTCAACATCACTAATCATCAGGGAAATGCAAATTAAACCACAAAGAACTATCACCTCATACCTGTTAGAATAGCTATAATCAATAAGACCAAGATGGAACGTACCTCAAAATAATAAGAGCTATTTATGACAAACCCACAGCCAATATCATACTGAATGGGCAAAAACTGGAAAAATTCCCTTTGAAAACTGGCACAA
>NW_012103898.1:2737836-2758338 GCF_000951045.1 Mandrillus leucophaeus
ATTGTCAAGGATGTGGAGGAAAAAAAAAGGAATCTTTGCACATGCCAGTGGGAATACAAATTAGTACAGCCATTATGGAAAACAGTATGAAGTTTCCTCAAATATAAAAAATAGAATTGCCATATGACCTAGTAATACTACCACTGGGTATATATCCAAAGGAAATGAAATCAGTTTGTCAAGGAGATATCTGCACTTCCATTTTCATTGCAGCATTATTACAATAGCTAAGAAGTGTCAATCAACAAATGAATAGATAAAATGTGATATATATATACACAATGGAATAGTATTCATTCATTAAAAAGACAAAAACGCTGTCATTTGCAACAACACTGATGAACCTGGAGGACAATATGTTAAATGAAATAAGCCAGGTACAGAAAGATAAATATCAAGTGATCTCACCTATATCTGGAATATAAAATTGCTCTCAAAGAAGTAGAGAGTATAATAGTGGTACCCAGAGGGGGAAAGGAGAATGAGGAGAGGGTGGTCAAACAATATAGAATTACAGTTATATAGAAGTCATATATTCAAGGATATCTAGTGTAAAGTGACCATAGTTAAATGACTGTTTATTGTATTATTGAGAAAAGCTAAGAGAGTAGATTTTAAGTGTTCTCATCACTAAAATAACTTTGTGAGGTAATGCATATGTTAATTAGCTCAATTTAGTATTTCTTTAATGTAAATATTTCAAAACATCATGTCAGACATGATAAATACATACAGCTTTATCTGTCAATTTAAACAAATAAAAAACACTAAGGAAACTAATTTAATGTTTAAAATAAGAAATGAAAAGGGAGAAGGTAGTACAAAAGGGAAGGAAGAAAGCAGAGAGTGATTAAGTAAATAATTCAATTGTTATTTTATTTTCTACTTAAAGAACAATATAAGTGATACCAATCACCATTTTCTAAAAGGCTGAGTAATTTAACCATGACTCGATTTGATTTCTATAGCTATAATTTGGAAATGAGGACCTTTGTTTCTTTAAAACTAAGTACTGTAAATAAAGACCTCAAAGTAAACAAAATTAAACCCATGAGTTGAAGTTTTTACAAAATACAAATTGACTATTTTTTATGTAATTTTATTTTTCAACTTGTATCCTTTATGTCCCTCAAAGTCTCTCTTCCTTGATAACAGTCATTATCCAGCTGGCTGTATCCTTGTGAAAACACCATCAGCCAACTTAGCTGCTGGTGGGAAATCCAGGGCAAATTTCCCCTAAGAGATTTCAAGAAAGTAGGCAGACTAATTTACAAATTATTTTCTTATGCTTCCTTACAAATTAGTAGTGACTGTAGGATAAATGAATTTATATTTTAAAGAAAAAGGAAAGGAAAAATAAATTTTCCATCATTTCTTCATTTATGCAAGCTTTGATTGGATTTCAAAGGCCTCCACTTAAAAAATCATTGACTCCCTGGGTTTAAGGGATTATTGTCTGTGGGATTTTTAATTACTTTTTGAAGCAAAAAGGTAATTGGATTGAGGATTTGACCAATAAAGAGAAACTGATTTGATTTTTAATTGTGGGGATTTTAATTAAAATCTATCTAGTTAGTGTCTGATAAGTTTTGGCTCAAAGGGTCACTCTTCCTCCCGTGTATAAAGTCAGTCACATGAGCACATACACCTCTTTAGACTTTTCTATACTATATAGTAAATACGTCTATTAAATGAAGAAATAAATACATGACAGCTCAAGGTTTGGAAGCTGTGAGTGGCAGTGTGTAAATGTCTGGACTCTCCAGTCAAATGTCATAATTCACATGCCATGTGCATTTCAATCACTCTTTGTCACTGTCAAATAGATTTTTGACACTGTGCAGGGCCCTGAACTATATGGGCGCTACAGGGACAGAAAGATCAGCCTACATAAAACCACATTGTCATCTTTCTAAGCATACCTGTATCTATCCTTCTATGGCCTACCTAATTCTTTATTTAAATTTTACCATTATTTATATTTATGTAAATATTATCTATATTCCTATTTTAAGCCTCTTCAGATACTTAAACTCACATCAAACCAACCAACCTACAAGGTATTTATGTTTCTCAAGATTTTAAAGACATCTCTAAGCACTAATGTTCTGAAGGTACAATCCCCATCTGATTCCTTAGGAGTTATATGTTCTTGGGAAGAAACAAAACATTGTATGACTTTCATTCATCTCACCCTCTGACGATGCTGAGGGCACACCTGGGTGTGGCTATTACATGTGATTCAGTACCACTGCTGGTGACTTTTTGTTGTGTGACCACTGGTGCTGTTTTCAAAGCCTTCCCTCTGTCTTTTTAATTCCCCCAGTCACATGTGCCCAAACTAACCTTGCTGGAAACTATCCTTTGGAATGATCATGTTTCTTTCCTATCCTTGCTCTTGAGCTAACCCCATTTGAGTTCAGCCAGGACAAGCTGGTTTATCCTCTGATGTCCTCTCCACACATGGCTGGTTCAATTATGTTTCATCACTGCAGTCCTAAGAGGGATTCCCCAGAATTGGTTTTAGTTTTAGTTTCATACTTAGGTTTAGGGAACAACTCAAGTACTCCCAGTGCAACATCTTGGAGCTGATATAGGTTTTCCAACTATGTAGCACATAATAAATTCCCCTATTGGACATATTTGTGTTTAGTGTTGAGTTGGATACCACATCCATTACACTGTCAGAGGCCTTTCTTCAATTCTTAATCACATTCCAAATTCTTTTGTCCTCCAGTCATTGCTGACAAGAGTGTTACTTATGTAGCAGAAAGAACTGGGAGCTTTCTACTGTCTCAGCCAGTCTACGTAAGACTTATGAATAGCCTCTGGGACTTTGATTTTGTTTTTCCAGTTTATTTATGTTCATGACACTCTACCAGTTTTCAAAAAGTTAGCCTTTTGTGTTTTATATTAGCAGTACTAGCTTGGCATACACTAATAATAATTAATGAAATATTAATTGTTGCATTTGTTTGTATAATTACCACTTTTATTATTCTCAGATCATCCTTCCTAAACTTAATGACTTTGCTCTTAAGAGAGCAACACCCAACTTTGTGATTAAAACAGGTTTCAAGAGGGATAAGCAATTGAAGTCAAACTCTTGTCCTTAAGACAAACTCAAAAGTGTATATACTTAAAAGTACACGCTTAAATTATTTTATGCAATACAAAATAAGTAACAAACATTTACCATCAGACAGAGTAGAAATTCTAAGTTTGATGTAAAAAAAGATGAAAATTCTTCCAATCAGTTACTACATGCTTGTCACCATCATTGGTATTTACCAATCAAAATGAGCAGGTTCTAGAAGCTCAATGGATACTTGTCCACACTATGGCTGCAGTAATAGTGTGAAAACCATGCCCAATTGGACACCCAAGTGAGTGTTTACATAGATCAAGAACATAGAAAATTGACATTATGCTGGACAAGCAGAGCTATCCAGTGTAGTTAAGAATGTGACGATTACTGTAGAATTAAATTCAAGATGGCTGACTAGAAGCAACTAGTGTATGCTGCTCTCATGGAGAGGAAACAGAATGGTGAGTAAACACTAGCTCTTCAAGTGGATCATTAAAGAGACCACATCAGGATTCAACCAAGGAAGCAAGGGGACCTACAGAGAATAGAGGAGTGAAGCCAGGAAGCTGTCTACCCAGAACCAGCCTGGAGCCAGGGGAAGCTCCCTAATGCAGAGAAAGGGTGAATGAGTGAGAGTGCCTAGGGATCCACACTTGCCACATGGACCTTTGCAATCCTGAACACAGAAGCACCCACCACCACAGCACCCAGGGAATCTAGACCACACAGAGAACTGCCTGGAGTTTTTCCACAGGCACTGCTCTGGAAACCCCACAGACCCTGGATCCCTAAGCAGCCAAGCACCAACTGCCATGGCCCCAACAGAGGTCAAAGTCATGATACTGAAGAGTAGTCAGACTGCCCCACTCCTCCCCTCCAGGCAAGGCTTGGCTTGGGCTTCCAGCACAGCAACCCTACCCCTGCCTGAACTCTGCATTCACCCAGGAATCACCTGGACAGCAGACCATCCACTTCCCATGCCCACTGCTCCTAGCAAGGCAAGGCTTGCGAGCTTGGGCTTCCAGTGTAGCAACCCCATGTGAACATTACCGTCAGTGACAGCTCTGTGTTCCTCTAGGGCAACACTCCCAGAAGTAGCAGACAATGCTTGGCACCTTTGTGTACCCCCGACTGTAAAGTTCAGCATCACTTGGGTGGGAGGGAAGTATGAGCGTGCCATGTTCCCTACAGCCACCAGTCTCCATTGCCCCAGCTAAGGGGTCCTGCCATCCCTAGTGAAAGTCCCACAGCACAGCTGCCCTGCCCCCACCTGGTCATTTCACCTACAGCCCAGAACCCTTCTGAAAACCCAGTCCCCACAGGCCTGTGATCTTCCTTCAAGCTCTCACCACCTAAGTGTTCCACCAGCCCCTGTCTGAGAGTTTAACCAGTTACCAGGGCACCAGCCTGCCTGCCCCCATAATAGCCACCACCTCAACTCTGGGTTAGCTGGACCCTAATCAAGCCCTTTCAGGACTCATACATGCTGTGTAGTGGGCCACATAGTGGTGCCTGGGAACTGGGGATCTACCTAACCCAATTCAAGTTTCCTGGAACCTGACTACTTTCCCCAGAAACTAAGGCTGGGCTGACTCAAGCAGCTGATACCACCACAACTAACACCTACTCACACTGGCCCAAAGGTGGAGCACCCCTCCACCCCTCCTTCAAGAGAAGCAGTAGTATTGCTACATTGGAGAACAGGTGAGTCTAAAAGCTATCTGTATCAGGTTGAGTGACAAGGTTATGCCCTGAAACCACTCCCATGGAGAGTCACAAAACAAGCTTTCCCCATAGCTCACAGCTACAATGCAGTCCAGAGACAGATGACAGTGTGTGTCTGAACTAGGAGTCACAAGCACTGGAACAGAAATGTGACAGGGAAACAGACCATATTCCTACCTATCTAAAAAGGGGAGCCAATTCAACCACTTCACCCCCCTCTGCACAACACCCTCTGCCGAAACTTCAGCACATTTTACCAGGAGCTCCTCCCAGCCACCCTCATCAAGGCTGATGCCTGCTGTCACTACTGGGATATTGGTGGGAAGCCAAGGAGGGGCTCCACCAACTTGTGAAGCACCTAGCTCTTACCTGAAAATTCCATCTACTGGCCTGCAGGTTGAGCCATATAGCCCAATAAAAAAACATACCAAGAGAAGTGCATAGGACTACAGAAGCAAAGCCAAAAGGCCCTACCCAGTACAATCCTTTTCAGATGAGAAAGAACCAGCATAATAATTTTACCACATAAAATATCTGACTGCTGTGATACCACCAAAGGCTCACTCTAGCTCTCCTGCAATGATCCCTAGCAAAAACAGAGGCACAGAGATAACAGATGGAGACCCCAAAGCATGGATTGCAGAGAAACTCAACAATATACAAGATAAGGCTGAAAATGAACAAAAGTAAGCCTCTAAAGCAACTTGGGAAATAACAAAAGAGGTAAACATCTTAAAAATAAATCAATTAGAGATACTGGAACTGAAAAACTCACTTAAGGAATTTCAGAATACAATTGAAAGCTTTATCAATAAACCATTCAAGCAGAAAGAAGAATTTCAGAGCTTGAAGACTGGTCTTTCTAACTAACCCAATCAGAAAAAAAGTTTTTTAATTTAAAAGATGAACAATATAGGATCATGTAAAGCAATCAAACCTATGAATTATTGACTTTCTCAAAAAAGGAGAAAAAGTAAACAACCTGTGTATTAGTCCATTCTCACACTGCTATAAAGAACTACCTGAGACTGAGTGATTCATACAAAAAGAGGTTTAATTGGCTCACAGTTCCACAGGCTGTGCAGAAGGCATGGCTGGAGATGCCTCAGAAAACTTATAATCAATATGGAAGGGCAAAGGGGAAGCAAGCACGTCTTCACATGGCAGCAGAAGAGAGAGAGAGTGAAGGGAGAAGTGCTACACACTTATAAACCATCAGATCTCATGAAAACTCACTCACTATCATGAAAACAGGAAGGGGGAAATCCACCCCCATGATCCGATCACCTTCTACCAGGTACCTTCCCCAACATTGGGAATTACAATTTGACATGAGATTTGGGTGGGGACATGGAGCCAAACCATATCATCCTGGAAAACATATTTGAGATAATAGTTTAAGAAAATTTCTCTAATCTTGCTGAGTATAGGAAACCCAAAGAACACCTGCCTGATACTATACAAAATAAATATCAGCAAGGCATATGGTCAGTAGACTATCTAAGGTCAATGCTAAAGAAAAACCCTTAGTGGCGGCTAGAGGAAAAGTCAGATCATGCACAAAGGGAGCCGCATCAGGTTAATATCACACTTCTCCACAGAAATTCTACAAGGCAGAAGAGACTGGGGGTCTATATTTAGCATTCTCAAAGAAAGGAAATGCCAACCAAGAATTTAATACTGGTCAACATGGTAAACCCCATCTCTACTAAAAATACAAAAATTAGCTGGGCTTGGTAGTGGGTGCCTGTAATCGCAGCTACTCAGGAGGCTGAGGCAGGAGAATCACTTGAACCTGGGAGCAGACATTGCAGGAAATAGGAAAAGAGGAAGTCAAATTATCTCTCTTCACTGATGACGTGATTCTATATGTAGAAAACCCTAAAGGTTCTACCAAAAGTCTCCTGGTAAACAACTTTAGTAAAATTTCAGGATATAATGTACAAAAATCTATACACCAATAATGTTCAAGCTGAGAGCCAAATCAAGGACACAATCCCATTTACAATAGCCATGAAGAAAATAAAATACCTAAGAATACATCTAACCAAGGAGGTGAAGGTTTTCTACAAGGAGAATTACAAAACTCTCCTGAAAAAAATCATGGATGACACAAACAAACAGAAAAACATCCCATGTTTATGGATCAAAAGACTCAATATCATTAAAATGGCTATAATTCCCAAAGCAATCTATAGATTCAATACTATTTCTATCAAACCACCAACATAATTTTTCAAAGAATTAGAAAAAACTATTCTAAAATTTATATGGAACCAAAAATAAGGAGTCCAAATAGCCAAAGCAATCCTAAGCAAAAAGAACAAAGCCAGAGGCATCGCATTACCCAACTTCAAACTACACTATGAGGCTACGGTAACCAAAATAGTTTGTTATTGGTACAAAAAACTGATACGTAGACCAAGAGAATGGAATACAGAACCCAGAAATAAAGCCACACACCTATAACTATCTGATCTTCAACAAAGTCAACAATAACAAACAGTGGGGAAAGGACTACCTCTTAAATAAATGGTGCTGGGATAACTGGTTAGCCATTTGCAGGAGAATGAAACTAGATCCCCCACCCCCCACCTTTCACCATATACAAAAATTCACTCAAGTTGGATTAAAGACTTAAATGTAAGACCTGAAACTATAAAAATCCTAGAAGAAAATCTAGGAAATATCATTCTAGATATCAGCCTTGGCAAAGAATCTACAACTAAGTCCCCAAAAGCAACTGCAACAAAAAAAAATATTGACAAATGGGACCTAATTAAACAGAGTAAACAGACAGAATGGGAGAAAATATTTACAAACTATGTATACAACAAAGGTCTTATATCCAAAATCTATTAAGTTTCAACAAGCAAAACTCAAATAGTTCTATTAAAAAATGGGCAAAAGATATGAAGAGACACTTCTCAAAAGACAACATACATGTGGCCAACAATTATATGAAAGAATGCTCAACATGATTAATCACTCAAAACCACAAAGAGATAACATCACATACCAGTCAGAATGGCTATTATTAAAAAGTCCAAAAACAACAGATGCTGGTAAGACAGTGGAGAAAAGGGAACACTTATACACTGTTGGTGAGAATGTGAATTAGTTCAGCCACTGTGAAAAGCAGTTTGGAGATGTCTCAAAGAACTTAAAAGAGAACTTCCATTTGACCCAGCAATCCTATGAATGAGTACAAACCCCCCGCCCCAAAATAATAAATCATCCTATCAAAAATAAATCATTTCATCAAAGGAAAATAAATCATTCTATCACAAAGACACATGAACTCACATGTTCATTGCAGCATTATTCAGAATAGCAATCTAGGTGCCCATCAGTGATGAACTGGATAAAGAAAATGTGGTACATATACACCATGGAATACTAAACAGTCATAAAAAAGAATGAACTCATGTCCTTTGCAGCACCATGGATGCAACCACAGGCCATAATCCTGAGAAAACTAATGCAGGAAGAGAAAACCAAATACCATGTGTCCTTACTTATAAGTGAGAGCTAAATATTGGGTACACACAGACATAAAATGGGAACAATAGACACTGGGGACTAATAGAGTGCAGAGGAAAGAAGCAGGCAGGTTCTGAAAATCTACTTATTGGGTACTATGCTCACTACCTGGGTGATGGGATCATTTGTACACCATGCCTCAGAGACACACAGTTTACCCATGTAAGAAGCCTACACATGTGCCCCTGAACCCAAAAAAAGTTGAAAAAAATAATAAAAATAATAAAAATTACCATAGCTGGAAAACATGTACTTCATGAAACTCTTAGGGCTTTGTTAAACTATTCTTTACCTTTTGAATGTTTGAAATGTGCCTTAATAAAATTCAAAACTAAAACTTAAAAAAATTGAACAGGACTGGGCACAGTTGGCTCATGCCTATAATACCAGTGTTTTGGGAGGCTGAGGCAGGAGGATTGATTGAGGCCAGTAGTTCAAGACCAGCTTGGGCAATACACCAAAACTCTGTCTCTATGAAAAAATAAAATAAAAATTAGTCAGACATGGTGGTTCACACCTATAGTCCTAACTACTTGAAAGGTTGAGGCAGGAGGATTGCTTGAGCTCAGGAGTTCAAGGCTGCGGTGAGCTATGATTGTGCCACTGCACTCTAGCCTGGGTGACACAGCAAGACTCTAGCTCTTAAAAAAAAAGAAGAAAAAAAACTTTATTTAAAAAAAAAAAAAAAAAGAACGGAAACTAAGGGCCTGTTCACCATGGAATATTATGCAGCCATAAAAAAAGAATGAAATCATGTCTTTTCAGCAATATGGATGCAACTGGAGGTTATTATCCTAAGCAAATTAACACAAGAAAAGAAACCCAATACTGCATATTCTCACTTATAAATGGCAGCTAAACATTGAGTACACATGGATACAAAGATGGGAACAATATATACTGGGAACTACTAGAGTGGGGAGGGTAAGATGGGGCTCACCTATCACTCTACTGACTTGTAGCTGTGTGATCAAGTCACTGACCCTAAGTTTCCTCATGTATAAAATGAGAATGATAGTAATATATACATATTTCATAGAATTATGAAAATTCAAACATATATAAACAAAGTAGATAAACAGATGTAAGTAAAAATAGTAATAACTACCGTTTATGCTTCTTACCTTACAAGTACATAGACATGGTACCTGGAATGTATTAATCATAAGCTGTAATTGTTATTTTTTGTTTGAGTGTATATTTGGAGTGGTCAATGTGTCTGAGGTGGTGGGTCTGTACTGAGACGTTGACTTCTCAGTGTATATAAAGCAAACCGGAATGCCAGTCCTTAAAGCTGGTCAGGAAATCAGCAATAGACAGTGGATGTGGAGTGGTCAGGCCATCCAAGCCCCAGGGGGCCTAGGGTGGGCAGTCAGTGGAGGCTGGTGAGGTTGGTGCTGAGCTTTCATACTTCTCCAAAAGCAAGACCAGGGTGAAATCTTGCTTCTCCAGGGAGAGTGGACCCTAAGGCCTTTATAGCCTGGATGGAGGCAGATGGTTATTGCTGGCTACTAATCTAATGTGCAGATTTATTCTCTTTTTCTAGAGACTAATCCCTAAATGAAGCCCCCACTGTAGATCCAGGTGGGCTAAAATGTAGAGCTCTTCCTTTTCTTTTCTTCCCCTTCCTTACCCTCCCTTTTAGTTCTTCATTCTCATAAAGTTGCCCTCTCCAATTTCCAGGCCTTTTCACACTGAAATTCTCAAAAGGTAGCACAGTTGGCAGGTCTCCAGCAGGTGCAGACTCTGAAGAAGCACTGTCCAATAGAACTTTCCGTGATGATGAAAATGTTCCACACCTGTGCTGTCCAGCTGGGTAACCACTAGCCACAGGTGCCTGCTGAGCACTTGAAATGTGGTTAGTGTGTCTGAGGAACTGATTTTTAAATTTTAATAAATTTTAATACTATATGAAGCTAGTGGCTAATATATTGGATAGCACAGCTTTAGAGACAGATATTCTGGGTTCAAGTCCAAGCTCTGCATTTTCTTGGGACCATAAAATTAGGAAAGTACCTTTAATTCTCTGAGCCTCAGTCTCTCATTATACATGTGGGTTATATTATAACTGACCTCATAGTGCTATAAGATTAAATAAACTCTTAAACAAAAGCACCTAGAATCAGATATAATCTACCTTAATTTTTCAATAATGATAGTTTATTATATGCTTCAACATGCATTAGTAGTTTCCCTGTGTTTCATCTGGGTTTGCTCTTCTCAGTGTATTGACTGGTTGAAGTAATCAAACCAAAAATTATGTCCAGCTGACCCGTTGGTAAATGTACAGAAAACATCAACCAGTAGTCCTGATGGAAATTTAACAAAAGACATTTTCAACTGTACCTTGAGGAAATAAACCAACAATCATGCCTAGCTGAGCCATGTAGAAACATACCTAAGTCTTTAAAAAAAAAATCAAACATATCTTATTCTAAGGGTGTTTGAAAGGCTGAGTCATAAGAAAATTTCTTAAAGCAATGATATATTTTGTTTGATTATGGAAGTGTTGGGCCTTGTCTGAACTATCTAAGATATTTAATAAATAAAGGATAATTGACAGTCAAGTATCAAAGGGGTAAATCAATTTAATAATTTTCAGTTGAATAACTGCTCTGTGTCTAACTCTGTGCTAAGTGAAATGGGATCCCAAAAAACAAGATGACATTGCCTCTGTTTTTGAGAATTTTGTGGTGTCTTTAGAGATGCAATTTTTCCTAATACAAATGGCAGATGTACAAGATAGGATAAGTACTATAAGTGTCTGGGAAGAGCAGAGCTCAACAGTGGCTGAAATGGTCAAGGGGTTGTTTTGTGGACAGAAGTGTGCACTTGGTCATAAAGCCTAAAAACAGACAGTGCTTATCATCTAGGTCTGAAGAGGTTAGAATAGGAGTTATCACTTCTGAAAGCATGTTCTTGTGGCAAGCATTGTTTAAATTGTATAGGCAAGTACATGAGTTTCCTTTGGATTCAATTCAGCTAACAAGTATTCATTGAGCATTTAGTAGGTGCCTGGCAAAAACAGGTCAAAAAAAACCCAAGTCAAAAAATTGTGGCTTGCTCAGAATTGTATGGTTGAAAACTGCATGAGGGGTAGGGAATCTACCTTATGTAACGGCAACTTTGTATCCACATATTCATAAATCAGAATGTCCTAGTACATGAAGAAGTAAACTTACATGGTTATATGAAAACAATTGTTACAGAAATATGACTGTCCAGTTATCTAGTGGTGTCCATGTTAAATCATTACTTCATTATTGGTGTGCTTAATGTTTCTGGTTTCAATACCCTTCATTACTTCTTTTAAAAGAACATCTTTTAACAAATATTCTCACTTAGCAGACCAAAATCTTACTACTTTTAAAACAGTTACAAGTACAGGTCTATCAAGGCTTCCATATCTCATATTCTAAGCAACAACTTTGATCTCCAGCCCTGCCCCAGGCCTACTGAATGATAATTGCTGAATCTGCTTTTAACATAATTTCCAGGTGATAGATACGCACATGAGAAGTTGAGAAGCACCTATTTAAGGATATTAGATATTATTGAACTAATTCCAAAACACGGTGCCAGTTAACTCAGCCCTACACCCTCAGTTTCATTCACAGCTAGTTACATGTAAATTAGTCCTGTAAAATAGACAGAAGTAGTGCTTTCAAGGTGAAATGACAAAGGATTCCTAACAGGTACTGACATTCTCTCTTCCTCAAATAAATATTGAACATGAATTTTTAAGATGCCAATTTAAAAAGCTGACAAATTGCTTTCTTACCTAGGTCATCTACATGACTCTGTAGAGTCATCTTTCTCATCAACCGTTTCTTTTTAAAAATTAAAGTCTGAGATATAAATGCAACCTGATTAGTGCAATAAACGATGAATTAGATCATGATGAAAGGAGAATAAGAAAGAGGAAGGAAGAAAGAAATATCAAGGAGGTTGAGAGAAATGGAGGAAGCCAGATGTTTCCTGGAACTCTGCTTCCTTAACTTCTCAGGGTACTCCTGTCAGACAATCTGTCTCCCACACCCACCCTGAGCAAGTCCTCCACACTTCAGGATGATGGAGCAGAGTTTGAAACATGACCCTATGCCAGGGACACTCATTTATGAGACACTTTCTAGAGAAAATGAAATTAAGTCCCTTATTACAAACTGGAGGCATACATCCTCTAATTGATATTAAAGTTTACTTTTAAAAAAAAATGGAATAGAGGTGCATCTTTTAGCATCGGATGATTGATTTAAAAACAATAAAAAAGGATCTAGTTTACAGTCATTGCCTTTTTGTAGTTATTAGCCACCAACCAACAATTCCCTATGAAAAACAAGGGAGGAAATCATTGCTTGAGCATAGTTTCCTGCTCTTATGTAAAAGCAGATATATGAAAATTCAAATCCAATATCATTGACTGACTCAACCAATCACTACGATGAAGGCTGGGAGTTTTATATAAATATACTAAATATAATCATATAATCATGAGAAAAGAAAGTATAAAAAGGGCCCTAATAATTGCAATATGCTGATAAATGTTTAACAACTGACTCTCTGGTGGAGGGAATCCTAACTGTAGCATTTGCTGATTTCTATGACATAAATGCTCCAAACGTGCTGTGTTTCAAGCTGTCAGTGTTGTGTCACTGAGCACAGAATTTGCAAGAGATGCACACAATTGGTCTCTGGTTCCCATAAAAGTCACGCTAGCACATCCTCGCAAATAACTGAAGGTACAGATTTTTCTACTCATCAATAACTCAGCCACATTTGATATTTGATCTAGATACGTATTTATTTCTATTATGAAAAGTTTACTCATTTTACTGTTAATCTTTAAAAAAAAACCACACACACACACACAAACAAAAAAACGGAGTCTCTCTCTGCCACCCCAGCTGGAGTGCAATGGCATGATCTCAGCTCACTGCAACCTCCGCCTCCCGGGTTCAAGCAATTCCCCTGCCTCAGCCTCCCAAGTAGCTGGGATTAGAGGTGCATGCCACCATGCCTGGCTAATGTTTTGTATTTTTAGTAGAGATGAGGTTTCGCCGTGTTAGCCAGGATGGTCTCAATCTCCTGATCTTGTGATACACCCACCTCGGCCTCACAATCTACTGTTAATCTTAATCACAGGGGGCAGGGCCAAAATTTAAACTTAAGAAGAATAAGCATATGAATTTTAAAGTCTGGATTTCCTTTTCCATTTTCAGCATATCAGAAAAAGCCTTCAAAGTCTTGCACTTTTATCATATCCACCTGCACGTCAATCATTCTCAAGCTTATGTTTTGAATACCTGTTAAAGATGGGGAACTATTCTCTGTGGCTTAGGTTTTGCTTTCTTGGATATCTTCCCCTGAGTTTCTGTCACTACATTGGATGTAATCATGAATTCTAAGGAGAGACATGAAGCAATGGCCATGAATATGTATGCTTTGAGTTACTTCGTCATAATTTTTGGCAGCAATATTCTTCAAGATTGGCATATAAAGTTGAGGTGGTTGCCTCAAAAATAATTTTAAGCTAGATATTTATAGCATGTACAAACCAAGCTTATAGTTATTTGTCACAGACATTTTAATCACATGATAGAAAATAATATTACTTATAAGTAAAGTTTAAAACACATAAAATCACAAAGCCCTACTGCTATACATTGTGTCCAACTAGTAAGACAAACTCTAATATGCATTTATTGTAATATATGTAAAGATGAGATTTCTCATTCAAAGGAGTGTCTTGTTAGCATTTACTTATGCAGTATTTCTCAATCTTTCAAAGAAATATTAATGGCAATATATTTTTAAAAACACAATTCACAAAGCCACTAGAAATTAAGGCTGTCACACCACCTAATGCCAAAATCTGGGAGAAACTAATAATAACTGTAAGAAAGAGAACATTAATTTAGAAAATTGACCAAGGCATCAGCTCATGGCATTAACCATCTTTGCTTTGTGGAAATAAAAGAACCATGGAAAATAAGGAAAAAATCCACTATAACCCTTGCAATACAAAGTGTTTCTTAAACCAACATACAGGAGCTGCTCCCGGGAATCATCACTATTTAACACTTAGAACTTCAGTGAAATATGAAGACCTCTGAACTCATGAAACCACTTTTCCCCATCTCCATAGGCATTCCTCTACATCCTCTCAGAGTCTGTAAATCCTATAAAAATAACTGGGCAGAAAATGGAAGTAGAGGGTTAAGAGGGGCACAATTACAAATGGCATGGAGCATCCTAGCAAATTTATTCATAGTTTTTAATATCCTAGAAAATTAGGCAGTGATGGAGAAGCCACCCTCACTGGGGTCATGGCTGCTAAGAAATGGGAATTTAAGACCTGTGTACATGAATCTTCCTTCTTCCAACAAGAAATCTAAGACAGAGATTTGATCTCTGTGCAAATAGGAAGAAGTATATAGGCCAAATTAATCACCCTATTTGTTGATAAACACTAAGCCTATGTGATAGTTATTTTTTTGTGTTAATTTGACAGGACTAAAAGATGCCCAGATAGCTGGCAAAACATTATTTCTGAGTGTGTTAGAATGAACAGACTGAGTAAAAAAGATCCGTCCTTGCCAATGCAGGTGGGCATCATCTAATTCATTGAGGGCCTGAATAGAACAAAAAGGCAAAAGAATGATGAATTTGCTCTTTCTGCTTGAGTTGGCACATACATCTTCTCCTGCCCTCAGACATTGGCTTTCCTGGTTCTTAGGCCTTCAGGCTTGGACTAGAACTACACCATCAGCTTTGTTGGGCCTCCAGCTTGCAGAGAGCAGATTGTGACAGATCGTGGGACTCCTCAGCCTTCATAATCATGTGAGCCAATACCTCGTAATAAATCTCATATACATATATATGATATATGTTATATATAGCTATAGCTATAGATAGATATCTCTTATTGGTTCTGCTTCTCTGGGGAATCCTGACTAATGCAGTCTATATAGATGTTACCTTTACCAAGGATGAGTAAAAAGGAAATGTAAATATGGAACAAAACAAAATATAAAACTGCATAACAGGAAAAGGCAACATTCCACAGACTCAGAGAAAAGCATACCTTTACAATACTGTCAATTGCAAGGTCTAAAAAAAAATTCCAGAAAATGTCAGTAAAGTGTAAAATATATGTTATATATTTTAAAAAGCAACAAGTTCTTTTAAAAGCTGAGATGAGATGAAAGGGGGAAATGGATGAGATAACAAAGAATTGAAAAAACACAACAGCAAAATTTAAGACTACATTGAGAGGGTAAAGAACAAAATTGATGCTGCAGAAAATGGAAGAAGTTACGTCATTTAGAAATGTGAAAAGCCTTCTTAGAATGCTGGATTAGTCTGTTCTCACGCTGCCATGAAGAAATACCCAACCCTGGGTAATTTGGAAAGAAAAGAGGTTTAATTGACTCACAGTTCTGCAGGGTTGGGGAGACCTCAGGAAACTTATAATCATGGTGGAAAGCACCTCCTCACAGAGTGACAGGAGAGAGAATGAGTACTGAGTGAAGGGGGAAGGCACTTATAAAACCATCAGATCTTGAGACAACTCACTCTCTATCACAAGGACAGCATGGGGAAAACTGCCCCCATGATTCAATTATCTCACCCGGTCCTGCTCTTGACACGTGGGGATTATTACAATTCAAGGTGAAATCTGGGTGGTGACACAGAGCCAAACTATATCATTCCACCCCTGGCCCCTCCCAATGTCCTAACGTTCAGAAACACAATCATGCACTTCCAATAGTCCCCAAAGTCTTAACTCATTGTAGCACTAATTCAAAAGTCCAGGTCCAAAGTCTTATCTGAGATAAGGCAAGCCCCTTCTATGAGACTGTAAAACCAAAACCAAGTTAGTTACTTCCTAGATACAATGGGGATACAGGCATTGGATAAATACACCCATTCTGAATGGGGGAAATTGGCCAAAACAAAGGGGCTGCAGGCCCCATGCAAGTCCAAAATCCAATAGGGCAGTCTTTAAACCTTAAAGTTACAAAATGATCTCCTTTGACTCCATGTCTTACATCCAGAGCATGCTGATGCAAGAGGTAGACTCCCATGGCCTTGGGCAGCTCCACCCCTGTGGCTTTGCAGGGTACAGCCTCCCTCCTGGCTGCTTTTGTGGGCTGGCATTGAGTGTCTGCAGCTTTGCCAGGTACACAGTGCAAGCTGTTGGTGAATCTACCATTCTGGGATTTGGAGGACGGTAGCCCTCTTCTCACAGCTCCACCAGGAAGTGCCCCAGTGGGGACTCTGCGGGGGGGCTCCAACCTCACATTTCCCTTCCACACTGCCCTAGTAGAGGTTCTCCATGAGAGAGCCACCCCTGCAGCAGACGTCTGCCTGGACATCCAGGCGTTTTCATACATCCTCTGAAATCTAGAGAGAGGTTCCCAAACCTCAATTCTCATCGTATGTGTACTTACAGGCTCAACACCACATGGAAGCCACCAAGGCTTGGGGCTTGCACCCTCTGAAGCAATGGTCTGAGCTGTACCTTGGCCCCTTTTAGCCATGGCTGGAGCTGAAGTAGCTGGAACTCAGGACACCATGTCCTGAAGCTGCACAGAGCAGGGGGAGCCCTGGGCCCAGCCCAGGAAACCATTTTTCCCTCCTAAGCCTTTGGACCTATAATGGGAGGGATGGCCTTGAAGGTCTCTGACATGCCCCAGGGACATTTTCTCCATTGTCTTGGTGATTAATATTTGGCTCCTCATTACATATGCAAATTTCTGCAGTGGGCTTGAATTCCTCCCCAGAAAATGGGTTTTTCTTTTTTACTGCATTGTCAGGCTGCAAGTTTTCCAAACTTTTATGCACTGCTTCCTCTTGAACAATTTGCTGCTGAAAAATTTCTTCCACCAGATACCCTAAAACATCTCTCTTAAGTTCAAAGTTGCACAGATCTCTAGGACAGGGGCAAAATACCACCAATCTCTTTGCTTAAGCATATCAAAAAGCACCTTTATTCCAGGTCCCAGCAAGTTCCTCATCTCCATCTGAAACCACCCCAGCCTGGACTTAATTGTCCATATCATGATCAGCATTTTGGTCAAAGCCATTCAACAACTTTTCCCACATCTTCCTCTCTTCTTCTGAGCTCTCCAAACTGTTTCAACCTTTGCCTGTTACCCAGTTCCAAAGTCACTTCCATATTTTTGGGTATCCTTATAATAAAACCCCATTCTCCTAGAATCAATTTACTGTATTAGTCCATTCTCATGCTATGAAAAAATATCCGAGACTGGGTAATTTATAAAGAAAAGAGATTTAACTGACTCACAGTCCACATGGCTAGGGAAGCCTCAGGAAACTTACAACCATAGTGGAAGGCACCGCTTCACAGGGTGTCAGGAGAAAGAATAAGTGCCCACCAAAGGGGGAAGCCCCTTATAAAACCATCAGATCTCATGAGAACCTACTTAACTATCATGAGGACAGCATGGGGGAAACTGCCCGCATGATTCAATTATCTCCGCTTGGTCCCATCCTTGACATGTGGGGATTATTACCCACATGTAATTCAAGATGAGATTTGGGTGGGGAAATTCAAGATGAGATTTGGGTGGGGACACAGAGCCAAAGCATGTCAAATGTGGGGACTAAAAACAACCATATATAACTAATGAAAGATACAATTATACATAAGGAAGAAAGAAAACAGAGAACAAATATTCCAATTTTTAGTGATGTTTAGTGATATTAGAGGAGAGACCAGAGCAAATTGAACCCTATGAAGAAATCAGAATAAATTTTAAAAGAAAAAATGATCAAAGTTATAGTTTAACAAAATCCTTGAGCTTAGGCAAAATAGGTGCTTACATTTCTTAAAGAGTTCCATAAGTCTAAGAAAAAGCTGGTAAAGATACACAACCTCAGCCAGGTGTGGTGGCTCATACCTGTAATCCCAGCACTTTGGGAGGCCAAGGCAGGCAGATCACAAGGTCAGGAGATCAAGACCATCCTGGCTAACACAGTGAAACCCCGTCTCTGCTAAAAATAGATGGTGGCAGGCACCTGTAGTCCCAGCTACTCAGGAGGCTGAGGCAGGGCAATGGCGTGAACCTGGGAGGCAGAGCTTGCAGTGAGCCGAGATAGCACCACTTCACTCTGGCCTGAGCAACAGAGCAAGACTCTGTTTCAAAAAAAAAAAAAAAAAAAAAAAAGATACACAACCTCTACCTATTTGGATGCCTTTTCTTTCTTTCTCTTGCCTGATTGCTCTGGCCAGGACTTCAAGAACTATGTTGAATAGCAGTGGTGAGAGAAGGCATCCTTGTCTTGTTCTGGTTTTCAAGGGGAATGCTTCTGCCTTTTGCCCATTCAGTATGATGTTGGCTGTAGGTTTGTCATAGATGGCTATTATTTTGAGGTATGTTCCTTCAATGCCTAGTTTATTGGGAGTTTTTTAACATGAAGGAATCTTGAATTTATCAAAAGCCTTTTCTGCATGTATTGAGATAATCATGTGGGTTTTGTCTTTAGTTCTGTTTATGTGATGAATCACATTTATTGATTTACATATATTGAACCAACCTTGCATCCCAGGGATAAAGCCTACTTGATCATTGTGGATTAGCTTTTTGATATGCTGCTGGATTCAGTTTGCTAGTATTTCGTTGAGGATTTTTGCATTGATGTTCATCAAGGACATTGGCCTGAAGTTTTCTTTTTTGTTGTGTCTCTGCCAGGTTTTGGTAGCAGATGATGCTGGCCTCATGAGTTGGGGATGAGTCCCTCCTCCTCAATTTTTTGGAATACTTTACATGCAGCCAAGAGGCATTAAAAAATGCTCAATATCACTAATCATTAGATAAATGCAAATCAAAACCACAATGAGATATCATCTTACACCAGTCAAAATGGCCATTACTAAAAAATCAAGAAATAACTGGCAAGGTGCAGAGAAAAGGGAACACTCACACACTGCTGGTGGAAGTGTAAATTAGTTCAATCATTGTGGACAGCAATGGGGCAATTCCTCAATGAACTAAAAACAGAACTACCATTTGACCCAGCAATTCTACTACTGGGCATATAACCAAAGGAACATAAATTATTCTACCACAAAGACATATTCACATGTATGTTCACTGCAGCACTATTCACAATAGCAAAAACATGGAATCAACTTAAAAGCCCATCAACGGTAGACTAGATAAAGAAAATATGGTACATATATACCATGGGATTCTATGCAGCCATAGAAGTAACAAAATCTTGTTCTTTGCAGGAACATGGACCGAACTGGTGGCCATTATTCCTAGCAAACTAGTGCAGGAACATAAAACCAAATACTCCATGTTCTCATTTATAAGTGGGAACTAAATGATGAGAACACATGGACACATAGTGGGAAACAACAGACACTGGGGGACTATCGAGAAAGGAGGATGGGAAAAGGAAGAGGTTCAAAAAAAGAAAAAAAAAAAATCTGTCAGGCGGGCCCAATGGCTCATGCCTCTAATCCCAGCACTTTGGGAGCCTGAGATGGGTGGATCACCCGAGGTCAGGAATTTGAGACCAGCTTGGCCAACATGGTGAAATCTTGTGTCTACTAAAAATAAACAAAATAAAAAAAAAAATAGGTGGGTGTGGTGACACGTGCCTGTAATCCCAGCTACTCGGGAGGCTGAGGGAGGAGAATTGCTTGAACCCAAGAGGTGGAGGTTGCATTGATCTGAGGTCACGCCATTGCACTCCAGCCTGGGCAATGAGGCGAGACCCTGTCTCAAAAAACAAACAAACAAACAAACAAACAAACAACTGTCAGGTACTATACTTAGTACTTGGGTAATGAAATAATCTGTACACAAAACCCCCAAGTATTAGCTGACCTGTGTAACAAATCTGCACATGCACCACCAAACCTAAATGTTACAATATTCTATAAATAAAAGAAACACAACCTCTTGGCAAACCTGACAAAATTTTGAGCAATCAAGATAAACGAATTTTTTGAAATCTTGTAAACATCTGGACAAGGTTACCTATACCTGAATAAACTTACCTCTAAAGAACTGTCTTCCACATTCATACAGCCAACAGACACATGAAAAAATGCTCATCATCACTGGCCATCAGAGAAATGCAAATCAAAACCACAATGAGATACCATC
>NW_012103898.1:2758983-2769027 GCF_000951045.1 Mandrillus leucophaeus
CACCAACATGGCACAAGTATACATATGTAACAAACCTGCACGTTATGCACATGTACCCTAGAACTTAAAGTATAATAATAAAATAAAATAAAATAAAAAAAGAATTGTCTTCCAGTAGGTTCCCCCAAAAGAAGATTCTGAGACAAGAGTTTGCTGATCCCAGGAGGAACCTGTGGAGAAGTGGGTACATGAAATAAGGAACAGTGAATAATGATTAAAGTCACATTTATTGAGATTATTACAGCTGTAGGCAACTGAAGCTCAACTGTAATGGAGAAATCTAGGAATATAAAGCATTATCCCACTCAAGGGGTGAGGAAGCTGAGATACTTATCCTGAACTAGTATGCAACTTTGGCTAAAAGGTGATGAAGGGATCTTAACTCCTGTTAGTTCAGGCCGGCTCATGTGCTGACAGAAGTTCTCAGCACAAAGTCAGATGTTTGTAGTAGGATACTGTTGCCACATCCTAAAAAGGTGAATATTTAGGTTATGTGGGAGAGTACTGAAAGCATCTGTTTACAATGATCAAGAACCTAGCTAACCAAGGCTTCCTTTGTACAACCACCACAAGAAAAAATGCTAGAAGGCAGTGAATTAATGCCAGCAAAATTTCGAGAAGAAAAGAATATGTACCAATAATTTGATATCCACCCAACTCTTTTATGGGCAAATACAACAGCCAGACATCTACATATGCAAGACCTCAAAAATTGTATGGCCCATGCACCTTATCTTTTAAAAAATAGTTGAAGATTTCCATACAAAAATAACATTTGATCATATGTATTTAACTCTCTTCCCTCCCAAATTCCTTTTGAAATTTCAAAGCAAGAAAAAAATGTTCTTCCTCAGCATAACCCAGAAAATAACCTCATCCATCATCCAGAAGCTTCAAGGTATAGCAATTCCTACAAGGTATAGGAAAAATAAGATCTGGCTGAAAAATTTACTGAGCGTCCCAAGGTTCAATGCATTCATATTTAAAGTAATTATTAAGAAGAGATCTAATGTGGGGCAGCTTCCCAAATGACTCCCTGCGATCTCTGCCTTTGGTATTCATACTTTTGTGTAATTCCTTCCCAATGTACATGCATGTGTGCTGAACCTAGTGATTTGCTACTGACTAACAGAATACAGCAAGAATGATGGCATATCATGTTTTAGATTAGGTTATAAAAGACTGTGACTTCCCTTTCACTAGTCCTCTCTCTCCCGCTGGTGCTCTTTCTTGCCCTCTACCTTGCTCACTCTGCCATGTTGTGAGATGCTCTGTGGAGGGACCCATGTGGCAAAGAACTAAGTGTAGCCTCTGACCAGCAACCAGTGAGAAACTGAAGCCTGCCAACAACCACGTGAATGAGATCAGAAGTGGATGCTTCTCCACATGAACCTTGAGATGAGACTACAACCCCAGCCTATACCTTGACTGCAGCCTATCAGAGACCCTGAAAAAAAGTACCAATTAAGATGCCGATTCTTAGCACTCAAACTGAGATACTGTTTTAAGCCAAGTTTTAGAACAATTTTTTACAAAGCAAACAATACACCCAGAAATCTCTCCTAACATGGAATTTCAGGACTTGGCAACAAGGCTGGGTCATCAGGATGCAGTGGATACACTGAACAAATGTAAGTTCTGCATCAGTACCCATGCTAACCTTCCTTGTGAAGCAGTGGTGTTCTCAGTGGCGGAAGCATTACTACAATGAGCTCCCAAACACTATGGTCATGCCTGTTAGAGGTCAGTTTCAGACCCTCAGCCATCTCTCTGCTGCTGCCTGTAGTATACCCAGGGCAGGGCAGTGGGAGTACTCATATTTAGTGTGAGAGCAATAAGTGGGTACATATTCTGGGGAAAATTTAAATACTATAAATAAAACCAACTAAAAGCCTGATTTCTGTTACGACCATATACTGGCAGTTCTAAACAATGTCAGGGCAACTCCTCCCCATCAGGGCAGACAGCCTTTACCACCTCCCCTTTGGTACAGCACTGACTGCTATGACAAAGATTTTACAAATGGTTGGCAGAGCTAGACTCCCTGCTGTGCATAGCCTTCTTGATAACTCCATCTGTACTTTTTATGGAAAATTGGATCCTTACCCAACAGATGCCCCCACAGATCAGAGTTGCAAAAAAGAGTAGGAGGAACAGCAAAGGTAATGGCAGGCTCAGGATCAAAGCAAATGAGACTCTTATGATTGACTTCCAGGAGTGTACCAGTGTGGCATGCACAGAGTGACCACCCGTGCTCACCTGTCAGGGGCAGTGTGCATTCTCATTTATTCAGCAAATATTTATTGAGTGCTCAACTTGAGCCAGATACTGTTCTTGGAACAGGGAATCAGTAATGAACAGACACAAATAATTGCTTTTGTGAAGCTCATATTCTAGTGGAAATAGACTGGCATAAATAAATTAACAAGTAAAATATATTTCAGATGATGATAAATACTATGAGAAAAAAACGAAGCAGGGAATGGGGGAATGGAAATGTGCCAAGATGGTTTCTGTCATTTTAAGTAAGGTGCTCGGGGAAGATTTCAGGAAGTAGGGGATGTTTGAACAAAGACTCGAGAGAAGTGAGGGAGACAGTCATGTGAGTATCTAGAAAAAAGAGTCCAGGTAGAAGGATTAATTGAGTCTAAAACCCTTATGGGGTAGTATCCTCATTACTGTTATCTCAACAGCAACGAGATTAAGAGGAGGACTGGAGTGGTGTGAATATGCATAGTAGTAGGAGATTGGGTGGAAGGGTGGAAAATGACTTTTTTTCCTCTTCCTCTTCCAAATCTTCCATGAATTCCTGTCATCTGTGGCATCTGAAGTAGAAGCCTGCTGGCAAGGGATTCTGGAAAGTGAAGTGCCCAAGCTTCCTGCCTCTAGGACACTGAGGAGAGAACTCAGGTGGGCAGAAAAAGTGCGAGATACCAACAGGTAATTCAGCACCTTGACTGTCCCTAACCTTTCCAAGATCTGAAAATAATACTGTCAAAAATACCTTCTAAGACCTTAAAACACTGACACACCTGAAAACATGAAAGAAACACTTTCCTTCCAGAAAACTGGATGTCTAGTTCAATTCTACTGCTTGACCCTGAATAGGCAGGCCCTTTAATCTCTCTAAATCTGTTTCCTAACCTGTCAAATGGAGATAACCATATCTATATCTCAGAGTCAAGGAGGTCTCATGATTCAGTGCATGTGAAGGACCCATCCCAGTACGCGGTAGGCTCTAAATAAATAGTAGATATGATTATAGATGTAAAATGAAAGGATCTGTGGGTTCTAACTCTGGCTCCACCACCCACTAGTGAAATGACCAAGCAGTTGTTTTCACTTGTCTGATCACTGATTTCCTCATCTCTAAAATGAGATTTCCATGGGTGACTTGAAGAAAAGAATAAAAATAGACTCCAAAAATTTTAAAAAGTAAAATACAAATAACAAGACCTACAGTTCTGTTATTTTAAGGATTAAATCAGATAATAGAGAGGTGATACATATGCTGGCACATGGTTAGGTTCTCAATGCTAATTATTATAATTATCTTAAAAAAAAAAAAAGGTCAAGGGATTGGATTTATTCAAATTTCCTTCCCATCCTCATAGTCCTTGGTATTTATTGTCAGTGGTTCTACAAGGTAGGACTTTTGTAAGTTACCTCTTCAAGAACTTGTGGGATTTACAAATGTTAATTCCCACTTAAGTAAATTCTACCTGACACACTGTGGCCAGAACATAAGAAAAGCAGAAATGCATACCTGTCCAGTTGCCTGTATGTCCACCGTCCAGATTCCTGAGCAGGAGCTGAAGTCAACAGGCAGGCGTTACCACAGGAGGAGACCTTTCATAGATCATTTAGATAAACGCACTCCATTACTTTCTCATTTATCCACCACTTGGCCTCCTGGTCTCACCTGAAAGGGCAACTGCAGGCGGCCGTCCCATTTTCTGCAGCTATTTCAGCAGAGTAAACCCAGCATGTAGGACTTGGCTGTCACCAAGCAACGTGAGGCCAAAGTCAGTGACAATCAGGAAAGAGGAAAGGAGAGGAGAGGAGGCAGCAGCCATCCAGTCATCAACCACCCTGCTTCCCAGAGTCCCAGACACAGCCGTGGAAGGAGTGAGAACACACACAGCGGGAGCCCATTCTCTCACTTCAACCCATCAGGGCAATTTCCCGAATGCAGCCAAAAGTGATGCTGAAAGAAAAACTGTTGAAGGAGTGAGGGAGTCAATGAATGAGAGGATCCAGATATGAGTACCCTGAACTCTTGGCCAGAATGGAGAGTCACTGATTAAAGGCCATATCAATGCACAACTGACACAGGAACGTGAAATAATTCTTCACATGACCCTTTACTGTGACAGTGAGGAAACAAGCTGCAGGTGTATTCCATCTGAACACGTTCTCAACAGCCACTAACTAGATAAACTACACGTAAATAATGCTTACTCTTTCTACTCCTCCATTAACCACTCTGTATTAGTCAGGGTTCTCTAGGGTATATGGATATACGTATATATGAAAGGGAGTTTATTAAGGAGAATTGATTCACACAATCACAAGGTAAAGTCCCATGATAGGCCGTCTGCAAGCTGAGGAACAAGGAAGCCAGTAGCGGATCAGTCCGAGCCCCAAAAGCTCAAAAGTAGGGAAGCCGACAGTGCAGCCTTCAGTCTGTGGCTGGAAGCCCGAGAGCCCCTGGCAAATCACTATTGTAAGTCCAAGAGTCCAAAAGCCAAAGAACTTGGAGTCCAATATTTGAGGGCAGAAAGCATCCAGCATGGGAGCAAGATTAAGGCCGGTAGACTCTGCAAGTCTGTTCCTCCCATCTTCTCCTGCCTGCTGGCAGCTGATTAGTTGGTGCCCACCCCCACTGAAGGTGGGTTTGCCTCTCTCAGCCCACTGACTCAAATGTTAATCTCCTTTGGTAACACCCTCACAGACACACCCAGGAACAATCCTTTGCATCCTTCAATCCAATCAAATTGATACTTAGTATTAACCATCACACACTCCAATTTTTCTTAGAGGAAGAACGAGGCATGTGGACAACAACTTCTCCACTCATCCCTCCAGAATTAACATTCACTTCATTATTGATTTATTCATCCAACTGCCATGGGGGACCCCTATTAACTTCATTAGGGATGGCATCAGGTTCAAGACGCTGAAGAAGAGACCCGAAGCCAGCAAACTAAAACACAGGTTTATGTAGGGGAACTTACAGGGTGGTCCAGTGGCACTGGGTGTGGCCATTTGTAAGAAACATGCTGTTTATACAGCACTTTCATTTATCACCCTGCCCCCATCAGCCTCTATATGGCAACCCTAATTTATTTATTTATTTATTTATTTATTTATTTATTTATTTATTTTTGGTGTGGGTTTTTTGTTTTTTGGTTTATTGTTTGTTTATTCGTTGTTTTTTTTTTTTTTTGAGATAGGGTCTTGCTTTGTCACCCAGGCTAGAGTTCAGTGGTGCAATCGTAGCTCACTGCAGCCTCAACCTCCTGGGCTCAAGTGTTCCTTCTACCTTAGCCTCCTAAGAAGTTAGAACTACAGGCATGAACTACCATGTGTAGTTTTTTGTTTTTTGCTTTTTTTTTTTTTATCTTTAGAGACAGGGTCTCACTTTGTTGCCCAGGCTGGTCTCAACCTCTCAAACTCCCGGGCTCTAGTGATCTTCCCACCTCAGTTCCCAGAGCGCTAGGATTACAGGTGCGAGCCACCGGTCCCAGCCCCTCAGTTCTTACTTTCTTGCTGTCAGGCGCATCTGCCATACAGGGTCATTCTCCTGGAATGCTTAAGTTACTGCTTTCAGATGTGTCAACCCCAGCATCCCCTTTAATGGCCCCCGCATTCTTAGCATACCATGCTCCCTCAATTCCCCTGGGGCCAGGTGTGCAGAGGAGCATTGCAGCCAGACACAGCAGCAGGAATAAGCAGCAGAAAAAAGGATAGTGAATATAGTAACAATCATAAAGCTTTTCTAAGTGCTTGGGAGTTTATCTTGGATGTGCCCCAGCAGGCCCATGGTGGAGGAGAAGGGAAGCTCTCCACAGACCCAACCATCTGTTGTGTTCTGAAGAGAGGCCACTGTCTGGGCCCAGTCAATGAAGATGTTTGCTGCACACCATTCTATGGGCAGAAGGTGAGATGTTTAGTGGGTGCAAGAAAGGATAAGTTTACAGTACTAAATGGATTTCCCCTCCCCACCATGCTGCACATGAGGCTAGAGCAAGACACCAGGGGCACTACAACGTTCCACAATGAGAAGATGATCATCCCCCGCTGTGCAAGGCAGATCAGGACTCACCATTCCAGAAAGAAGTATGAGGGGGTGTAGGGAGCAAGACAGGTGTGACCCAATATCTCCCTCCAGGCCTTTCCCAATAGAGTGGAAAAACCAAACCACTGGGGCCTGGTTTGCCATTTCCAAGGCCACATAATGATGTGCTCCCCAGTGGGCAGGTTCCATGGCAAGGGCAATAATAGGTTACCTTGATCAGTGTGCACCCCACACCTACACAGTTTCTCCATTTCCCCAAAGCTGGCAGCCACTTGGGCTGCCCAAGACACTGGCTGTCCTACAAATGGGCTCAGGATAGACACTAGCATGCCATACCATTAGTTGGGTGCCAACTGTAAAATGGTGTCTTTCATGGCAGCAGTGAAAAGCTCATTGTCAGGACCTCAGTAATGTTCAGCATAGATAGCATGCTTTGTCCCTAATTCCGGGAGGATATCCTGCAATTCCTCCATGTTCTGTCATTGCAGAGGAGACACAGGGATGTCTCCCTTATTTGGCCAGGCTGCCTTGCAGCCTGCAACCACTCAACTAAGAACAGGAATGGCCCAATGTTCACTATTGAAGCCATAGAGGTGCTGCCTTAGGGCTGTGTAGCTTGCGATGGGTGCCATTCCACTCATCTTGAGTCCAGAGAGTAC
Organism: Mandrillus leucophaeus; assembly: GCF_000951045.1. Taxonomy (NCBI): domain Eukaryota; kingdom Metazoa; phylum Chordata; class Mammalia; order Primates; family Cercopithecidae; genus Mandrillus; species Mandrillus leucophaeus. The sequence continues at coordinate 2,765,944 of NW_012103898.1, forward strand.
GACACCCTTTGCCCCATGTCCCATAGATGGACAAATCGCCCCATGATCAACTCTCTCCCCTTCTTCCTGAATCAATTTCCCAGCTCTACCAATTACATAGCAGTATAGTCCTACATTGTGGCATGCTGCTGCCTTTCAAGTGGGGGCAACCCTTGGGGGCCTACTCCCTGCAGGCCCAGTTGGCTCACTTTTATCTTGGTGGTGACCAGTGGATGTGTGCAGAGGATACAGGAACCTCTATGGGCCGATCTCAGTCCTCACTCTCCTCACTAGAGCTCTCTATGGAGTCCCAGGACAATTTAGTCATGATAGCCCTGACTCATTGATGTGGCAGCCAGTGACCCTTCAAACAGGCTACCTGACAAGCCAAGGTCTCCATTTTATCACCCTGTGCTCACAGGTGGGACAGCAAGGTCTCCAACACTTCAGCCTGAACCTGGGAACTCTTTCTAATCATAGCTCATCCTATAACTGATAAGCCCTCACCTGTGCTGCAAGCTCAGCTTCCTTGGCTGTTCAGAGCATAGTCAGGAGCAACCAGCCAACCATAGCTGCCACAGTCTGGGCACTTTCATGTAGCTGGATCCACCCCTGCAACAGCTCTTCCAGACCCTTCAACATTTTGGGGCCTCATCCATCAAAGACAGGGGCTACTGGGCCCCATATAAATGTGGATAGCCAGTCTGGAATTTCCCCCATGGATTTCCCCTTCCCCAATCCCATCTTCTTGGCACTCATGGGATTTTCTCCAACATCTCAGCTAGCTCGCCAATTGTCTGCTGGACCATGTTAACCTCAACAGGAAAGGCACCAGGTTCAAGAGACTGAAGAAGAGATGCAAAGCCAGTGAACAAAACATAGAGTTTTATTTGGGGGGAACTTACTAGATGGTCCAGTGGCAGCAGGCTAAACAGGAGAATCACAACCACTTGTAAACAGCATGCAGTTTATATACCACTTTCACTTGTCACCATCCTCCCAGCCAACTCCACGTGGCAACCCTCATTTCTTATGTCATTACTGTCAGGTGTGTCTGCCATATAGGCTATGCTTAAGTTATTGCTTCAGGTGTGTCTGCCACAAGGGGTTATTCTCAGGGATGCCTAAGTTACTGCTGTCACGTGTGTCTACCGTATAACAATGTGTAACTATTGAGTACACGCTATGCCTCAGCTAGGAACTGAAAATGTAACAAGAACAGGACCTCACTCAGCCCCAGCCCTCAAGGAGCTCTTGTTTTGGGGAAAGAGACAAATAAGTTAATGCACAATTATAGTATACTATGGTAAGTATTGTGGGAAAGAAGGAAGTGGTAAAGGATGCCAGAAGGAAAGCATAAAAATCAGAAAGACACATGGGGAAAGCTTCCAGGAAAAGCTTCATTGGAACTGAGAATAAAAGAATCTGGAGGAGTTAGCAAGTTGGAAAGGCAGTGATGTGAGGGTGTTAGTGGTTAGCATCAGAGATGGTATTCTAGGCAGAGGAAACAGCAAGGGGAAAGGAATTGTATGTTCTAAGTCCTGCAGGTAGCTCATCATGAATAGGAGTGTGGTGGGAGATGAGGTTTGAGTCTGCAACTCAGAAAAAGAGCCACAAGCTAGAGCCAGAGCCTTGCAAGTCCACAGACCTCAAAGACCTTTCTGAAGCCATGGAAGGGAAAACTATTGCCTATGGTGTGTAGTGTGAGAAATACAGTTCAAAGACCAAGACCTGCAATGGAGCTGATTGTTTCTTACCGTCCTATTAAATTCCAAACACCAAACTTCACCACACTAAAGCTTCCCCGCCCTTTCTCTTCTGATATCTAGACCCTCCCTCACCCAGCTACCATTTTCTGTCTCTACAATTTCTAGTGTTGTCCTCAGTTGTCATTCATTTAAAAATAGAAGAATAAGGACTGTCAAGTTTTTAGGTTTTTAAGTGACAGCAGGACTTTGGCTACAATTCTGCTGTAGAGAATCCTTTTATAGTAAGAATAATCATTTGCAATAGGTCTGTGTAATACATTGGTCATAGAAAGATGCTGATATTTTTATAAAAGAGAGTGTAAACTGTATTTTAACCTCTACATGTTGCTAATTAAGCAGTTTCCACCAAGTCAGAGAGCAGACGGTTTCACAGACTTTATAATCTTTTGTCTTAATGATGCCTTTGTAGGAATCCTGGCAGAAAATAAGTTCTGTTGTTTTTCCTTATTCATCTTTGCTTACAGCGCAGACTTGATAGATTGTTCTCAGTGAACTTTTTCAACTTAAGATTTCTGACTCCTTTTGGCCAGGGAAGTCCCAGGTTTGGCCTTCTGGACTTAGAAAGCATGTGAATTTATTTTTATTGGAATTCTTCTGACTAATCATTCTGCTGCTGCATATTGTAATTATCTGCCCAGGTTATCTTCTGGAAGGAGATGCTGCCTCGTTTTTCTTTTAAGGACTGGACACTTTCCTGTCTGTGATGGTGAAGGGCTCCCCAGTGCATCTTGTCCCTACTGAAGCTTCCTAGCTCCATCGTCACGGTAACACTGTGGCATAGTAAGGAGATGCAGAGGACCTATGATGACATTCAGGGTCAGCTTCATGGTTGTATGACCTGTGCATTCACTCAGTGCCCTGCACTTAGAAAGGCAAAGTCCAGAAGGGTGCAGTGGTTCACGCCTGTAACCCAAGCACTTTGGGAGGCCGAGGTGGGCAGATCACGAGGTCAAGAGATCGAGACCATCCTGGCCAAAATGGTGAAACCCCATCTCTACTAAAACTACAAAAATTAGCTGGGCATGGTGGCACGTGCCTGTAGTCACAGCTACTCAGGAGGCTGAGGCAGGAGAATCACTTGAACCAGGGAGGTGGAGGTTGCAGTGAGCCAAGATTGCAGCACTGCACTGCATCCAACCTGGCAACAGAGAGAGACTCCATCTCAAAAAAAAAAAAGAAAGAAAAAGAAAAAGAAGAAAGAAAGAGAAAGAAGGAAAGAGAAAAGAAAGAAAGAAGGAAAGAGAAGAAAGAAAGAAAGAAAGAAAGAAAGAAAGAAAGAAAGAAAGAAAGAAAGAAAGAAAGAAAGAAAGAAAGAAAGAAAGAAAGAAAGAAAGGA
>NW_012103898.1:2769342-2772373 GCF_000951045.1 Mandrillus leucophaeus
AGTGCAGTGGCGCGATCTCAGCTCACTGTAAGCTCCGCCTCCCGGGTTCATGCCATTCTCCTGCCTCAGCCTCCCGAGTAGCTGGGACTACAGGTGCCCACCACCACGCCCAGCTAATTTTCTGTATTTTTAGTAGAGACAGGGTCTTACCACAAGAATCAGCCTCAACTGTTCCATAAACACTAGGTTTTCAGCTACAGCAAAACCAGTTCACTTCTTCCTGCCATGGGTGCATGGCTGCATGCACCTGGTAAACCACAAGATTTCAGAAGTCCAGAGGGCACTGGTACACCGGCAGAACATGGACAGACACATACCCACACTCAGCTGAACATCGCCAGGCACCACACACAGCTTCTTTGCCAAACATCAGCACTGTTCAGAATAATAAAAACAGAATTGTCAAGGCACTGTGAGTTTCCCCACAGCTGTGGCCAGCGGTGGGTGTAACCTCAATCAACCTAAGGACTGTTCCCTAGAGAGTGGTACTTGACTGATCCAAAAAACAAAAAAAAACAAACACTTACAAAATCACAATTCACAGCAATCTGAATCTGCTTTCAGGAAGTGTGAACAGTGATGCCTGTTCAATTAGACCTTTTATTCATTTAAATGCAGTACTAAAAACCAGGTTAACAGAACAATGCTCTGTTTTTTTTCTTTTTAGTCCAAGAACACCTGGCTTGTTAGAAAAGCAACCCGAGAAGACAAGAAGGCATCTCTCCAATTGTGGAGAGGTTTTATGCCTAATCTGTTTATTCATTTAGATTTGATCCAAAGGAGTAAAGCTGTTATACTGGATTTCACTTGCAGTCACATGATACTCAGTTGTCAAGGATATGAATATGCCTAAAATTCTAGCTACAAAAGAAAAGGAGATCTGTGTGCATGTGTGTAGGTATATGCGTGTATGTACATAAATATATATATATATAAAATATTTTTCAAATAGTGTAGAATAATTTTGAAATACTGACTAAAGTTTTCTTAGTCAAAATATTTAAGGTGATAGATACCCCAGGTACACTGATTTGATCTTTATATAAGTGTATTAAATTATCCCATGTACCCTGAAACTATGTACATCTATTATGCATCAATAAAAAATTGTTTAAGAAATATATACACACATAGACTTAATATGAAAAAAGATGTATTATTTCATTATTAACTAAGATTTTGATTACACACTGAAATGATATTTTATATATATTATATATATATATTCTGTTAACAGAGGCAGTGGCATACTAGAGCAGCTTCATTGGCTCTCGAGTGCTGAATGTACATTTTCAACTCCACGTTCGGTGATGTTATATTGGTATTTTGAAATCAGCCATGATTTCAATACAACTTACATCATGGTATCATGGTGACATCTGCTACAAACCAAGGCATTTTCTCCCTGGAAATCCATATAACAACACACCATTCTATTGAGCTTACTGTAAAAGTTCTAAATAAAACTTGGAAATTGTGAAAATTAAAACATTGTAGATCCAAGTGATTGAAACAAAATAAAACTGATGAATGATTAGAGTAGGAGTTTCAATTCCACATAAAGGAAGAGAGGAAGCTGGAAGAAAAGCACTTACCTCTGTCAGTTCCAACCTGTTGCTTCAGACTATCTTCCAGGACAGCACATGATAGCCTAAGACACAGCAGTTAAAATACCACATATTCTCACTTATAAGTGGTATCTAAATGGTGAGAACACATGGGCACACAGAGGGAAACAACACACTTTGGGGCCTTTCAGAGGGATGAGGGTGAAAGGAGGGAGAGGATCAGGAAAAATAAATAATGTGTACTAGGCTTAATACCTGGGTGATGAAATAATCTGTATAACAATCCCTCATGACACAAGTTTACCTATGTAATAAACCTGCACTTGTACCCCTGAACTTAAAATAAAAGTTAAAAACAAAAATACTTCCCCTGAGCAACACTGCACCTGAAAATGCAATGAGTGAGTATGTATAGTCTATCTTGGAGCTGGGCTACCTAATGTCATGGGTACAAATCACAAAAATAAATAGTTACATAAAATATATGCCTTCATTTTCTCAAAGTCAATACTACTAAAATAAACACATTTTATAAAGATGGGGACAATTAAACCAATTAGAACTCTATTTAATTATCCCGTTTAGTTTAAGTATATTAAAATAACTCCAAAATTATATATAACACAGAGGGAAATAATTATTAAAACTGAGTAAGAACCTTGTCATTTTATTTCACATCAAGTCTAATCACATGAAGGGACCCCTTCTCAACAGGGAACTATGAGAAATTAAACAAAGAATTTATTGCTCAGCTGTCTGTGGCTGCATAAATTTATAGCCAAAGGGAAAATTGCACCAGATGTATTCTGCAGGGGGAGAGGGGCCACTGCATTTCATTAGTGATAGCAAAGGTCTTACCAGAATAATTCAGCCTTTTTTATTTCATAATTTTAGCTTTTAGATATATCACTAACCACCCCCCACAGCCCACCAGATACTCAACATGTTATTTTCTATTGGCTTATTTCTTTCAGCAATTCCTTAAAGGGGGAGAACTAGAGAGAGGGAAGGAGAAAGTTTATAGGAATCTTCAGGTCATACGTGTTGTTTAGAAGGAAGGATTGTTTACACTTTTCTTTTATAATACAAATTGAAAGCAAATCTGGGCAAAATCTTTTGGACTAGTGAGAATCCAGAGAAGATGTAATGCCAGCATAGATTAAAGACACTAATTTACAGTACTAACTACTAATACTCTAGGGCTGACTACTAATACTCTGGGACTAACTATTAATACTTCAGGGCTTTGTGCTCAGCACTGTTCTGAGGTGTCACGAGAGGTGACAATGTGCTAGCAGCCCTCACTCTCAGCGCCTCCTCAGCCTCGTCGTCCACTCTGGCGGTGCTTGAGGAGCCCTTCAGCCCGCGACGGCTCTGTGGAAGCCCCTCTCTGGGCTGGCCGAGGCAGGAGCCCGCTCCCTCTGCTTTCGGGGAGGTGTGGAGGGAGAGGCACCGGCGGGAAC
>NW_012103898.1:2773143-2777747 GCF_000951045.1 Mandrillus leucophaeus
AGCTCTCTGTAAAGTGGACCAATCAGCTCTCTGTAAAATGGACCAATCAGCAGGATGTGGGTGGGGCCAGATAGGGGAATAAAAGGCTGCCCCAGCTAGACAGTGGCAACGCGCTTGGTCCTGTTCTAGTTGTGGAAGTTTTGTTCTTCTGCTCTTTGCAGTAAATATTGGTGCTGTTCACTCTTTGGGTCCATGCTGCCTTTGTGAGCTGTAACATTCACCGTGAAGGTCCACAGTTTCACTCATGAAGCCAGCGAGACCATGAACCCACCAGGAAGAAGGAACAAACGCCAGACACGCCATCTTTAAGAACTGTAACACTCACGACGAAGGTCCATGGCTTCATTCTTGAAGTCAATGAGACCAAGAACCCACCAATTCCAGACACAGCAACAACCCTATCAAGTGTTTTATCTTTTATAGGCCTAATTTTCAAATGAGGAAACTGAGCACAGAGAGGGTAACTAAAATATCAAAGTAAGTTATATAACCAGAAAGTGTAGTTCTCAACTAGACTAATATCTGTGCACATACCTCTATGCCCTGCCGCTTAAAGCATGAAATACCTGCCTTGAGAAAGCCAAAAAGATGAAAATACAAAGCCACAAAGCAAATTATTTGGGGCAGGATTTAATGACTGGTCTTGTACCGAAAGTTAATATCGTATAAAGTACCATACATGTGTAACGTATTTCTGTTTCTCTTTGAGAAATTTTTCTGCCATCCCAGACTTAACTGTTGCTTATCTCCTTAAAAGGATGTACTCTTCTCCAGCTCCTGATACAGCTAGCATCCAGAATACAGTGTTGCTTATGAAACAATTTTTCAGTGAATGAATCCATCAACCAATTAATCAGTCAATGAGTGAGATAATAGCTACGGCATTAAATTTATCTGTAGCTGAACAGTGCTTGATGTGGTTTATTGTTGGAATAATCCTTGATGGTCTCAGAGTATCGGGATAAGCTTTGAAGGTTTGTAGACTGTAGCTGTGAAGACCTAGTATGGATAAAATAGAGAAATAATATTGTGAAAGATAAAGGGATTAGTTTTAATGATGTACTGGGAATATACCAAACTCAAGACTGCTCACATCATTTAACTCATTAATTCTCACAATATATCTGATAGATGAAAAAATGGAGGCTCAACAAATAAAGTTATTTGCCGAAAGTGATGCCGGCAAATAAGTGGAAAATTGATGTTATGAGGCCAATCTTTTTAACTCCAAAGCTCTTTTCACTACCATCCAGTATTTCATGGGGAAGTGCAGGAGTGGAACAGGAGACGGGGAGGAGGAAAAAGGAAGAATAAAATGAATATAAGATGAAATGTAGGCAGGAGAGAAGTTCTGTGAACTTTGGTTTCTGCTCCAGTTTGACCTAGAAATATCCAGGCAATTATTTTAATCCCCCAATTTCCTCAACTGGGATTAAAATAAGCCTGACCCAGTTGTCACAGTCCTCCTGACAGGAAAGCCAGTGCTGACATGCAATTAACTCAGGGCTTCACTGTGTGCTGGCAGGAGTTCCCATAGGGAGGTAGCCTCCACAGAAGTTCTTTTTCACCTTCTGATTTGGAGGTAATTGCCCCTGTACGGGAAATTCAAAACCTTGGTGCCTTCAGGCAGAAATCTGGCCATTCATTTGCAGAACCTTGGTACTATCCTGGCAATTGCAGATGCCTCCTCAGCAGTTACAGCTGTCTGGTGGGACACCTGTTCTCCCTAATAGAAGGTGATGGGTAAGGGGCTGGTGAAGAAATATTGGCAGCAACTCCTCTAATGTCTTATGATTGGACAAAAACTCACAAGGAGCCATAATATAAAGGAAATTCTGCCCACAGTAGCATTTTTCCAGAGAAGAGCCAGTTTGAGATGCAGTAAGTTAGAGATACCCAGTAGAATCTGATGATGGGCAGTAGAGAAACTCGTTTAGAAAAGAATTCCAGGTGGTGGCTCACACCTGTAATCCCAGCACTTTGGGATGCCGAGGTGGGCAGATCAAAGTCAGGAGTTTGAGACCAGCCTGACCAATGTGAAACCCCATCTCTACTAAAAATGCAAAAAAAAATTAGCTGGGCATGGTGGCGGGCGCTTGTAATCCCAGCTACTTGAGAGGCTAAGGCAGGAGAATCCCTTGAAGCCTGGAAGTGGAGGTTGCAGTGAGCCAAGATTGTGCTACTGCACTCCCGCCCAGATGACCGTGCGAGACTCCATCTCAAAAAAAAAAAAAAAAAAAAAAAAAGAATTCCTAAGGAGAAACTGGAGAAACTATAAAGAAGTGAATAGTGCAGTGCCCTCTCCACATTGGTAACACTATACATTTAAAAATCTCCAGCATTCACAATGGCTTTCTTCATCCACCCTCCTCCTACTTTTTAGTAATTGGTTTAATGGACACTAAAAGCATGATGAAGAATGTAGTGTACCCAATTTATTACCACAGCTCATTTCATAGATAGCAAGCCCACGCCTTACATGCTGCATTGAATATATAGGTTACATTTAAGGATCAATATCACCTGACTGCAATTTGATAAGTGCTTATAATTTAATTTCCAGTTACGACATTTACTTAATCAAATCTTTGGCAATGAGAGTCCATTCAAGTACAATATGCAATAAGAGGATCTGGAAAAGAGAGGAAATCACAGGGTGAATATTCAGAAACTTAAGTGTATGATTTACATCCACTATAACTTAAATAAAAACTCTTATGTCTTTTAAGAAACATTCACAAGTATTAACCCAACACTTGTGGAAAACATAATAATTATAAAACATTTTATATGTAGGGAGTCTGGTAGAAGACATGAATAATCCAGAAATGGCATGGTCAATGTAAATAATGAGATTTAATCAGAAATACCTTAACTAATTATATATAAATGATGTCTTCATATTGCATTATAATCTGATATTTTTAATCACTTTAAATATATTTTTGAGTGTGATTTTAATTAAAAAGTAAATCACACTCAGGAAAATTTAAAGGCAGCTTAGGAACTGTTTTTAACATATCTAAAAGTTACTCTAGGTATCTAACTTAAAGCCCTCAAGTACAACTATTTTGTTATGAATGATCAAAAATTGTTTTTGTCCCACTAAAGCTCCTGAATACAGCATAGTTTGCCTCATTTCATATTTTAAAGACATTGTGTCCTCCTAGTAAAGAGTTGCACAACCACATATAAAATTGTTTGTATTGGTCCTTTTACTTGAAACTTTGGGCCTTAGAAGAACATGGTTAGAGTAAGAAGAAAGAAAACGACTTTTAAGTAAATGATGAAAGATGAAAGACCAACACAGAATGGACAATATTTCAACTCAAACCTTTAAATGAGAGTGCCAAAGAAATGTACTCTTCACCTAAAAGAAAAAGAGCGTGGCCTTGCCATGCCAAGTAGAGAAGATTCTGGGAGCTTTCCTGGTACGCCTTCCCTTAGATCTATCCTCTCTTCTCTTCCTTTTTCTCCAACATCTCAGACATCAGCAACTTGCAGAAGAGAATTTCCCTGACTCAAAATGTAGTGTTGGGCAGTTAATCTGGGCACTTCAGCATTTCATAAATGATTTTTTTGTGGGCTCTTTTCCTAGGATTCAGGAAGGGGGCATGTGCTATCTTCTCCCCTCACCCTGCCACCACCCCCCCCCCCCCCGCCACACACACACACAGAGCACAAGGTAGGTAAGGAGAAAACTTCCTTGTGTGAATAAAGTACTCCCCAAGAGGATACCTCCTTTTCTCTTCCAGGCCCCTTATTATACCCAGTTGGGAGAGGGTAAGTCTGAAGAGAGGCAGATGGTACCTGTGGATGATGGTCCCATGAAGAGAACGTGAGGCATTTTTGCCTTTAGCTTTAGGCCTTAACTGATTTCTGCATTTCTAAGCCAACTGAAAACATCCTACTCCACATTTAACACCAAAGTCTTACATTGAAAATAGCCTAAATGCTCATCTATGGTGAAATAGAGGGGAAAAAAAAAAACAGCAACAAAATTGACATATTCAAACTATATAATATTGTGCTAAGAGGAATTAGCTAGATCTGTATATATCAACATGGAAAGATCTCAAAAACATAATGATAAATATAAAATGAGGCAAAATGAGATGTATACTGCTCTCTAGCCTCAGTTTCCTCATCATTACATTAATTCATTCACTCAGGAAATCTTGGTTGAGTGCCTACCATGTCCCAGAACCTGTTTTAGGCAATAAAGATATAGCAATAAAAAATGAAAGAAAACAAAGGCTCTTTCTTCATAGAGTTATAGTCTAGTGGTGTGAAACAATAAATGAATATTACATTTATGGCAAATCAGATCTATTGTTTTCAAAAAGCTGTAAAGAAAAATAAAACAGAGAATTAAAAAACGTAGTATTAGAGGAAGAGGACTAGAAAGTTTTGCAGATAAGATTTTGCTAGAAAGGTGATATCGTAGTAAAGACATAAAGAGTAGAGGAGAGACAAATAAGCCTTTGTTGCGACAGATGCACAGATTAAGATTTGAGGTTGTAACGTATAAAGAACTCAAACAAATTTACAAGAAAAAAACAGACAACTCCATCAAAAAGTGGGCAAAGGAAATGAACAGACAC
>NW_012103898.1:2778447-2790772 GCF_000951045.1 Mandrillus leucophaeus
ATGTAAATGACGAGTTAGTGGGTGCAGCACACCAACATGGCACATGTATACATATGTAACAAACCTGCACGTTGTGCACATGTACCCTAGAACATAAAGTTTAAAAAAAAAAAAAAGATTTGAGGTTATTAGTGAAGCTTTCTCAAGCCTACTCTAATTAACATACATTCTTTCATATATTTTCTTCTTCTTCTTCTTCTTTTTTTTTTTTTCTTTTTTGAGATGGAATCTTACTCTGTCATCCAGGCTGGAGTGCAGTAGTGGCAGGATCTCAGCTCACTGCAACCTCCATCTCCTGGGTTCAAGCAATTCTCCTGCCTTAGCCTCCTGAGTAGCTAGGATTATAGGTGCATGTCACCACACCTGGCTCATTTTTTTATTTTTAGTAGAGACAGGGTTTCACCATGTTGGCCATGCTGGTCTTGAACCCTTGACCTCAGGTGATCCACCCACCTCAGCCTCCCAAAGTGCTGGGATTACAGGTGTGAGCTACCACGCCCAGCCTGAAAAAGGGTGGCTTTTTTTTTTTTTTTTTTATGGAGTCTCGCTCTGTCGCCCAGGCTGGAGTGCAGAGGCACAATCTCGGCTCACTGGAACCTCTGCCTCCCAGATCAAGCGATTCTCGTGCCTCAGCCTCCTGAGCAGCTGGGACTATGGACATGCGCCAGCATGCCCAGCTAATTTTTGTATGTTTAGTTGAGATGGGGTTTTGCCATGTTGGCCAGGCTGGTCTTGAACTGACCTCAGGTGATCCACCCGCCTCAGCCTCCCAAAGTGCTGGGATTACAGGTGTGAACCACCAAGCCCAGCCTCTATTTTCTAGTGTAGATAAAAAACATTCTTTATTTTCACATATTTTCAGGCATTTCGGTGGGAATCTAATTCCTGGGGCTGAGAGGCAGACAATTAAACTTGGAACTAATTTTATTTTGAATCAATGTGTACATTTTAAGGATTTTGGTAGAAAAAAATTTATTGTTATTGAGCTACTCAGAAATAATTGTGCCTAATATACCTGATGCTTAAGTAGGAGTCACTATTAAGAACTCTGATATTGAAAATTTTTGGGAGACTGAATAAAAGCATCTGGCTTGTTTCCTGAAGAACAACCCAATATATGTCAAAATCTCACTAGCTTGCCTCTCAAATTTATTGTTTAATCTAATGTTAGCTACAAAGCTAACCATAAAGTTTATGGCAGAAGAGATTCTGTGACAAATGGAAGAATATCAAAACTAATGTCTAGAAATAGCTGGATATAAAATCCAGCTTCTTAACGGACCTGTGATAGTAAGCAAGATAGCTCATTTCTCTGGGACTCAGTTTCCACATTCGTAAATGGAAATACATTCCTTCCTCTCAGAAGTTGAAAAAAAGGATATATAAATGTTTGCTCTACATCTTTCCCTGTGCAAGAATCTAAGCTCTATAAAGGCAAAGAGCATGTCTGCTGTATTAGTCCTAGTGCCCTGGGACCTCTCAGAGGCTATCCTGGCTCATAAAAAGTGCTCATTAAATTTTTATGGACCAAATTATTGAATATATGATAATATCTGAAATAGTGCCTGGCACAGAAAAAATCTTCACATAGTAAATATTAGTTTTATCCTTTCTTTTCTTTCTTCCAGCATTCTAGACACTTTTCTCACCTAAACTATTTAACCTAGTCCTGTCCTAGTAATCATGAATCTCAACAGTTTTTTTCTTGTTTGGAAGTTGACTAGTCAGGAGTGTAACAGGAGTCTTCACGCCATGAACATGATCCCTGCACTGAAAATTGACTTTCACCAGAGGGTGACCCCTAGGTAGACCCTGGGTCTCTCCGTCAGCTCTGGCATCCTAATATACAGGTTGTGCCTCTTTAGAAGTCTTTTGTGATGTAAAAAGAATGCATTGATCAGCTTACCTCAATGAAGGCCTCAATCCAGCTATCCTGCTCCTGCCTCAATCAGGTGTTTCACTCAAGGTGTTCAGAGCCCAGTCAGCAGCAGGCTATCACATCCTTCTGGCCAGCAGCCAAGATAAAGTGGCTAGAGGCACAAACTGGGGCCACCTGCTACCTCTCTATGGTTTGCATGGCATCTCAGAGGTAGGAGGTGGGGAGTGCAGTACTAATAGTGCAGAGATCTAAGCTGTTACTTAAAGTAAACAGATTGAGAAGAGACTGCACGTATAAATGCTGTGAAGAGAAGCCACATAGCATAATGTTTAAGTGGATACTGAAGTCAGACATGATTCAAACTGCAACTTCACTAACTTTACAGCACGTTGGCAATTGCCTAATCTGTCTGTGCCTGTCTCCTTCTATATGATTTGATACCAACAGCCAACATCTACTGAGCACACCCTGTGGGCTGGAAACTGTTAATACATGCCTGTATTAAATCCTCACGATAACCCAATGAGGTAGATGCCAGAATTATCCTCATTTTACAAATAAGAAGGCAAACACATGGAGCAGTTACATTACCTGCCAAATTCCCACAATAAGGTCCATTACTTTCCTGGGTTCAGTGCTCAACCAGCCAGCACTCATGTTCACTACACCATGGTGAGGACTGAATTCAATGATATGCAGAATAGTTTCTGGAATGTCATCATGCTTTAGAAGGACCATGACCAGAACTGCCTGGCCAGAAATAAGGGATCATGAAGTTCCATAGACAGTGGGGTTGGTTAATAAAAATTGGAGTGTTGAATCTTGTACTGCAAGGCTTGGGAAGGAATGAAGGTTGGGGCAGATAAGAGGAAGTCAATTAAGAGAAGGGTGACTATTTGGAGAGGCAACCAACAGAGAAGGGGACTTTAAAATAGTTCCATGAATTGCAGTAAGTAAGGATAGTACCATGCCTTTCAAAACTGGTGAGGTCACAGGGCCAAAAGTGAAAGTGGGCTTTCAGAAGAGGTGAATGCATTCAATTTCAGTCATTTTAGATTTAAAAAGAAAGCAAGACATGGCAGCTATACAGAAGATGACAAGGCTTCTTATGAATACATGGGAGTAGACACAACAAATAAAATGGTGTAATTAAAAAGAAATGGAACTCACCTTGAGTAAGCCTCTGTTTTTATGTTTTTCTCTCAACAATCACAATTTATTAGGCTCCAACTTAATATTATTACATTTTCATACTTCCTTTGCATAGGAAGTAGGAGAGCTTTGTGAACAATTAAGAAATTTTCACATGTGCTTCTTTTCTGAAAAAATTTTGTTATGTGAAGTAGTTTATTTTGGCAGATTCTTAGGGCTTGAGTCTTTATCTTGAAAAGAGGAAAGAAAGGTCTTTCACTTAAAGTGGCTTCTCAACCATTATAACTGAAAGAGACAACAGGAAGGAAAAAGCTTTCACGACCTTTTATCTGAACATTCTGTTGAACTGTTCAAATTATAAGAACTTATACCTGAGTTCTTAAATTTTCAAAGTGCACAAAATAAACTTTCTGTTCTCCTCAGAAATGATGTGATATTATCCCTGCAGGAGAAGAGATTGGGAAGGTTTAGAACATTCTTTAAGCTTTTCAATTGATGTCAAATGGAATGGGATAGCTGCCTATGTCAGGAGGCTCATTTGCTTCACCCTGTGTCTGCCAAAGTCCAATATGCTGAAATTCTCACTCAGTTGTCCCACTCCGTGGGATGCTTTATGCCATCAGGCATTAACTATTGAACTGCCAGTCTCAACTACCACTATAAATAGTCTTAGCCACCCAGAAGAGTTACTTGAGAAATAGCTGTCTTTGCAGGAAGTGGTGCCTGGAACAGTGTGATGTATAATGAGTATTTCACCAAGCATGGAAACAGATGGTAACAAAGGTAAGAAGTCACCCAAAGTGTCTTTTTCCTGGAGAATCCTCACCATGCCACATCAGAAACACAGTATTGTTGACAATCATATTGTTCAGCCTCTACCTGGTTGTGTAGTCTTGGACAAGTTACTTAAACCAGCTGGGTTATCAGTTTCCTCATATGTAAAATGAAAATAAAGTACCTAGTTCACAGTGTTGTTATTGAAAAAATTATATGAATAAAACACCTTAGAACAGTGCTTAGGCATTCAATACATGTTAGTATCTGTCTCTCAGTTCTCAGTCATGAGCTCATTCTCTAACTATGGCCCAAGTACTACCAGAATCCACTTTTCTCTGCATTTATGCATTTATGCCCCCTTTGGAGGGGGTCATAGGATCATGTATAAATGGTCAACAATATTTGGCTGGCAAAATATTATGGTTTTTGACACCTGTTTTACCTTACACTGTGGACATTAAGAAATGTCTCTGTACTAGCTTAACCCAAAGAAAAAGACTTACACATGGATTTTGCAACTAAATCCTCCCAAGACAACATGAGGATCAGGCAGAAGGCTGCAGAAAGAGGCACTGAAGAAGAGACCATAGAGGTAATGTATTTAAGAGAGAGAATGCACTCTTTGTTCATTGCCCTAGGAGATTTGCTTCCATATTTTTCTATTCTCTCTTGGTATTTTGTCTTTAGCATCTGTTAATAAAGACATTTACCAGAGCAGGTTGATCCATCTGTGTGTCAACAGGAAAATACACAGATTATATAGATCCTACATATCAACTTGAGGAAAGGTAAAGAAAGAGGAGGTATCATTTGGGGACACTGTATTGGAGAAATTCAAGATGGTAGGCTAAATATCTAATCCTAGAGCTGCTATAATTCCAAATTCATAATGTTTATCTAGGTAATACCAAAGACTGCCTCAATCACCTTTGAGGCCCTCCTAAATTTCTATCCTTTGGACCCATCACATAAGCCCATGTGTCGTCCTCAAGTTAGGTGTGGAATCACAATTAGTAAGTCATTCTAGAAAACTGTACATATCACAAATAATTTTAGAGTAATGCCATCTACAGACGTACCAATCATTTGCCAATTTGTCCAGAAACACAGCTTAAAATATGTGTTACAGAAGCATGTGTCACAGATATATCAGTAAGAAGAAGTGATCATGTCAGGGGTTCCCATATTACAGCCATTCAAATGACTTTCTCCTCTTGATTCCAGGTCAAAGGAGCTCCCTTTATTTCACACATAAAGGTAATAATATAACACATTTCTAATGATAAATAATGATAAAATGCCTTAGCATTAGACCATTATGCTCAAGAGAAACCAAAGAAAGCACATAAATTTGTTTGGTCCTATTCATTCCTTAAACCATTTTAGAGAGTACTATATCAGTGACAAGCACCATTCTAAGTGCTAACAATATAGGAATAAATGACAACTTTCCTGTCTTCAAGGAGGTTACAGTCTGTCAGGAGAGATTTGCCTACCACTACGTATATACAAAATAGCATGTTGTGTGCTTTAGTAACAGTAGAGGAACCAGGTACCATGAGAGCATAGATATATCAGCAATTCAATTGAACTGGATCTTTAGTAATAATGGAGAGTGGAGGCACATTCCAAGCAGAATATCTAAAAAAAAAAATGCAAAACATTGGTGACTTGAGAAATGATAGTGTTTTAGCCTAGGTCCCCTAGAAAGAAGAACGTGAAGTATGACTTAAGGCACTAACACTTAATTTGCAAGGTACATGCCCAGGACCACAAAAGTAACAGAAAACAGAGTGGGGTAGTGGGGGGATGTGAAAGATGTGATACAGGGTGATACAATGCATTACTACAGCTATAGCTACACAAGTAGAGAGACACAGTGTGCCACTCAGCAAGCATGTTTGCTAAGTACAGCTCTGGAAACACCACATGTGGAAGTAGTCTACAAGGAAGAGGAAGAAAGAAAATGTCTGTTAACTTTCTCATCGATCAAGTTTCTCCCAGTGGTGGGTCAGCTGGCCCCTTGACAGCTGCTCAAGAATGTAGATCATACACTAGGGAGTGATGTTTATCCAAGTCTGAAAGTGAAGGAATGACCTGAGGCAGGTGGTGTGACGACAAAGAAAGACAAAGCTGCAAGCAGTGGAGGACTCTGGGAAGCCACTCGAGGTTTTTGTGACTAGAAAGCATGGAAGGAAGACAGGGCAGAAAGAGCAGAGATTAACTTGTGAAGACCTTTGCGTATACATTGAAGGGTTTGGATTTTGTTCTGCGGGTGAAGAATATTTTTAGGAAAGGAGAAGTCAGTCAGACATTGTTCAAGATTAATTGACTATCTAGGTAAAAGTGGATCTGCATTTTCTACTGATTGCTTCAATATTTACCCAAGGTTAAAGAAATTCATTTTGGGATACTCCAAATTTAGATACAGAAACAATCAACTGAGATGCAATAATTATGCAGGGAGCAGACAAACTGCCAATGAATAAGCAATGGTAGATGCTCTTGTATATTTTGTTTAACTGAAAATAGAAATTAAATTATTATTTACTCAAACAACAGATGGATACCAGGTCCACATGGCAATCTTGAGATGGTCTTGAATTACGTGAGTCAGCTGATATCACTGTTGAAACTCTCTGGGAAAGAGCCTCCTTTTTGCACCTGGCTTACAAAGCAACCACCCTGGAGGATGCAACCATATTTAGTGCTCTTTGAAACACAACCAAGAATAACATCTGGCGTTTTTTGGAAGAATGGTTTTTTTCACTGTATAGTAAAAAAAAAAAAAAAATCGTTGCTGTCTAAAAACAGCCAACATTTCTAGACAGCTTTTCATAATCCATAATCTCATCTAATCAGCATAGCAAGTTTATGAGAAATGAATTATTGCCCCCTCGCACAGATGTCAAAATTCAAACAGATTCAGAAAGATTAAATAGTGTGCCCAATTCCTACACCTAATTAGTGGTGCTGCTAAAATTTTGGACCTTAATACATTTGTCTCCAAAGTGCACATGTTTTCTGGACTGCCTTGCTGCCTCACTTGGTGTTATGAAAAGACAAAGCCTGGGTTTTTTTTGTTTTTTGTTTTTTGTTAGTTTGTTTATGGTGAGAGTACAAAGCCATAGAATTTGAAAATCTATTAAAACACTCACACTCATAATTTCCCTATGGCAAATTTCTGAGAATCTTTCTTGATCAGATTTATCTTCTCACATGGCACAAAATCTTGAGGAAATGGGTTCCACATATCTCATGTGAAGTTGTTCTTCCCACTAAGGTTATTTAGTTCATACCCTTAAAGCTTACAGAGTTCCCATGATTTTAGTATTCTGGAATTCACCTCAATGATTTCAAATATTTTTTATATCATATACCATCTTTCGGTCAATAGACCTGAATTTAAGTCTGAGCTCTTTCATTATATAGGTTTGAACAAATGATTTAAATTATATGAACTGCCTCTTTCTTGGATGTAAAATGGGGCTAATAGTAGCTTTTTTATGGGGTTTTTGGTCTGCTAGATGAGAGATTTATACAAAGCACAAAATAGGCCATTGTTCGCCTGAGAGTTACAAGGGCATCAAAGATCAGCTCCCCCAGTGGTGCACACACCTGTGCATGATCCTGTACGTGATGCTGACTTGAAGTATGTATCACTCTTGAGTGCCCAAATCCTCTTATTTCCTTCAGAGTCAGAAAAATGAAAATTTACCTTCTGAAATAAAGACACTGGATAGATGAGCTGTGTTTATATGCATGCACCTTAATCTTTACTGTGAAAAAGAAGAGTGGCCCTTTTTCTCCTGTTTTCTTTTACAGTTAATGTCAAATACAACAAGATAAAAGGTGTAAGACCCCCCTCAGACTCTGTCATCATTCCGGGATCTATTTCTCCAGCTTTGGCTCTTCTGTCCTATGGGTTTCACCTTTGTGTCTCTCTCCTTCCTGCTCTGATGCTGCTGTTTCTGAGATGAGATTAGCAAACTTGACCCCCTCGCACAGATTCCTAGCTTTCACTTAGCAACTAGTTTCTGGTTCCTTCTCATTCTCAATTCATTCTGAACTCATTCAAAAACTGTTGCAGAAAATTTCATGATAAGATGTGCTAGAATAATAAATGTCTTACCCCTTTGCCCTGATCCCCTGTGAAACTACCAAAGAACATAAAAATTAAGCTGCAAAAATATTTTGAATATTTGAAATTGCAGGAATGTAACAATATCTGGGGATGTTTCTTTAAATTAATGTATTTCCACATAGAAAATAAAAGCTTAAACAAAACATAAAATAATAAAATGCCATGACATTATGAGGTTTTTTTACTGTTTTACTCTTATTTGCTTCAAAATGTTAAACAATGAGCCTGAATCACTCTATAAACAGAACATGATAAATGCTATTTTTTAAAGAAAACAAAAGAGGAAATAAAAAAAAACATAACATTGACTACGTTTTACAACTTAATAGACACTGTAGTTCATTTTCATTTTGTCTACTTCAGATCATAAATAGCAATACTAAGTACTTTGAAACATGCTCCAAGGCTAGTAAATAAAATGTGGCATATAATCCCCACAGGAAAAAGACAATGTGCATTTTAATGGTCTTCTGGTTAGGCAAAATGTAGATATTTGAAATATCTTCTAATGAGTTTGGTACTAAAATTTGAAATATGTTGATAACATACCACAAAACATTTCAACAGCACAGCTATTAAGCTGATTTTAATTTTCCATTTAATCACAATCATAAAGAATATACAGGTTAAATTTAGATTTATTTTAATGATCTTCATATAGTCACATCTCTTTTCAGCATTATTATTCTATTTCTTGAAGCATTCTTCATCAGCACTCTGACAAAGGGAATTTAACATCTTTATTTACTTTTACAGCTTTCTCTTTTGCAAGGGACATTATGATCCAATAGTCTGCATGTAAGAAATTCACCCAATTATGGTGTTCCAATCTTAAGACATGTCATAAAAGTTGCTTAGATTGATAGCAACGTGGAAGGGGTAGGGAAGAAGGCATAGGCAGATAATTAGAAAATTCTATTGAAGAGCTTGAGAAATAATTAAAGTATCAATGTTGAATCTTTAAAACACTTCCAGTAAAGTCTGTGACTGCTACACAATGATTTATGAATTTATGTTGCCTTAGATTTTCTTCATATTCACATCTTCCCTCTGTTCTATGTCGATTCTTGAAACATAATTTTTTAGAGGCTGCTTTCAATTATACTTTCTAATTAGGCTCAGAAATACCATCTAATCCTCTCCAAATTTCTTTCTTTCATTCTTCTTTTCTTTTATTTTCCCTCCCTGCAAGTTGAGCACACTATGTTCCTAGAAACTGCTAAAAGCCAGTTGTGCAAGTGACATAAGATACAGATCTTGTCCCTCAAAGAGCTCATAGTTGAAAATCAAGTCAAACTTGTAAATAAAGAACTGTGAGTTCCATAAGAACAGTTTTGACAATGCCCTTAACAGCACAGAGAAGGTGAAAAACTCATGTATGACACAGTTAACAGGGAAGAGCCCAGGTAGGGAGATTAGTTAAGATCTTATTACAGCTTTCCTCCAAAGAGAGAATGATGCCTTCAAATATGCGTTATTAAAGAGAAAAGGTCAAAAGGAAATAATTCTGATAGAATAGGAAGCCGAGGGCAAGAACTAGTAGGGCCAGGCTGCTGCTCTCAAGCATGATACAAGCTAGGGATGGAGAAATACAAACACAATGTAGTAAAGATTATAACTGAGTTAATTTTTGAGTTTAAAAGGGAATTATAAAGGCCAGAACCCGGAAGTAACAACTATTTTTTCTATTGATAATGGCTAACATTTATTATGTCAAGTTTTAGGCTAAGTTCTTGACCAGCATTATCTAAGCTAATGTTCACAACAACCCTAAGAATTAAGTAGTTTATTTTCTCAATTTTATAAATGAGAAAACTGAGACATAGAAAAGTTAAGCAACAAAATACACAGAGTAGTGAAATCAAGATTTACCCACAGTCTGACTGTTCTGGGCTCTTAACCACACTCCTAGGGGTTCTGTTTGACTGCATGCTAGATTTGCCTGGGAACCTTAAAAAATGTACTGATACCCAGGCCCTACTTCAGACCAAATAAATCAGAATCTCTGGGTGTAGGACTCAGAAATTGGTATTTCTCTTTTCTAAGTTACCTAGTGATCCCATATGCAACCAAGTTTGAGAACTACTCCACTATTCTCTTCTTAAAGAAAAGTTAAGATGATACTGAGTTGACATTTTTAGGGATTAATAAAAGTTTAGTTTATGGAGAAGCAAAAAAGGGCACTCCAGTCAAAAGAGGAGTATGAGCGAAGGCATGGCATGTTAGGACAAAGGGTATGTATCATATCCGAACCAAGAGCTTTGTAGGAATGGAGAAGACAAGAGAGCCTGATTGAAACCAGATTTTGAAAGGCCTTGAATTCCTTAATAAGAGCCTCTTATTTTGTTCTTCGTGCAATAGAGAGCTTTTAAATGTTTTTAAATATGGGAATGAAAGAGAATTTGATCTATATTTTAGGGAAAAAAATGACTCTTTGGGGTCACAGGTATAATAAAATTTAGTAAATGGCTTAGAGTATATTGAAATAACTTGAAGAATTCACACTTACCAGTGATTTGTTCTGTTGCATCCTACTGGAAGTAGATATACTGTTTGATATTTAAATTTAATTTAAAGTTAATTCTCTACTCTTACACCACAGCTGTTATCCAAGAGTACATGAACTTAAGAGATTTAAAAGAAATTTAATAATCATTTAGGTATAAATAGAACCAAAGTGACTCACTAGCCTCTGTTTGGTGTCAGGTTTTCATCCTATATGGAGTGAAGACAGAGAAAAAGGTGAGAGTAGGAATGAAAACTCACATTCTTAAATTAGACTCAAATATTTTTTGTCAATCAAGAAAACTCTCCTTGAACCATGAAAACAAATGACATTTCTAAAACCATGACCTATCTCATAAATCATGTTTTCTTTACCAAACTGTTGCATGTTTTTAATCACCTTACCATTTAGGAATGGGATGTTGAAGGCATGGGAATACCACGATGAATTACAATAGAAGGCCTTCTCTCCTCTTCTCTGTAATCTCTCTAAAAAGCCAGGCTTCCTGCTTCCTTTATTACTGGAGTCAGCTGAAGAGACCCCTCAAGAATGACACGTAGCATAGTACTTAGTAGCTCTTTTCATGTGAGGCTCCATAACAGAATTAACCATAATTCCAGCCTAAGGTACTCATTGTACAGAATAAATTAACTTCCCTTATATATCTAAAATGGTACTAACTTGCACTGTCCTTGGGAAAATTGAGAAAACAGTCACTAAAATCATTTTCTGTAGGGTTTAATTCTCTAGTGGAACCCAAGTGCTAAATCAGACGCATGGAAAAAAATCATGGGTTGTTCAAAGAAGAGGGAGCAAGAATATCAAAAATCCTCTTATCTCAAAAATAAACCATCCCAGATCCATATAATTATGAGACTGGAATTTAGGGAAATACATATATCAAGACTATTTTACTTTTTTAAATTAGTCTACATTTCCTGAATATAGTGCTAAAAGTAAAACATTAGCCAAATTAAATTTAAAAGAGTTTAATTGAGCAAAGTACAATTCAGTCTCCCAAGCTCAGAGACTCCAGTGCAGCCATGTGGTGGAAGAAGATTTATGGACAGAAAAGGAAAGTGACATACGGAAAACAGAAATGATGTACAGAAACAGCTGGATTGGTTACATATCGGTTTTTCCTTATTTGAACAAGGTTTGAACAGTTGGCCACTTTTGATCAGCCAAAACTCAGTGATTGACACAAGAGTAGACTACAGTTTGTATATAACTCCATTTAGATTATAGTTCTCAAAGTATAGAAAAAGCTTTAGGCCAAACTTAAAATATGTAAGGAGGCAGATTTAGGCTAAAATTGGTCTAACAATTCCCCCCTTTTGGTCATCTTCTCAATTTTGAGAGCTTAGTCAAAACTTTAGACTTTGATGTCACAATCACCATCGTAAATATACTCCTTTGGTGTTTTAACTTACTGGGAAATAGCAGAACATGGGTTTTGTAAGGTGGGAACAAGGAATTTAGGTTACTTTTTTTGTGAAGGTTAGAGTCAAGGTACCTCCTTATGTACTGGAACGTCCTGTTTACAGGAGGAAAAAACAAAACCTGGTCTGTTCTAGAATCTATGTATTTCTTTAAAGTCTTAGTTTGATTATGTCACATTTAGCACAAGTGACTCCATCTGTTGGGGCCTACTACATGAGCTTAGTCCAAAACAATGGCCTCTCATAATTTTGTTTAAAAATTCCCCCCTTTTGTTTGTCATAAATAGCTCTTATGATTTTGAGATACGTTCCATAAATACCGAATTTATTGAGAGTTTTTAGCATGAAGGGCTGTTGAATTTTGTCAAAGGCCTCTTCTGCATCTATTGAGATAATCATGTGGTTTTTGTCTTTGGTTCTGTTTA
>NW_012103898.1:2793062-2799297 GCF_000951045.1 Mandrillus leucophaeus
TATTAAAAAAAAAATTCCCCCCTTTTGGTCAGGTTCTCACTTAGGTGAGAGTATGACCAAAATTCGGGGCCTTAGCGCCTCTCTCAGTTACCATCATTTTGGGTTTCTGGTCTTAGCACGTCATTTACAGATTATGGTGCCCTTGTGGTCACACATTTCTTTCAGGTCTTGTCATTCCAGTTGAAGAGATGCCACTTGACATTCTGTAAATGGCTGCATGCAAACATTTAAAACTTTTGAGAGAATACAGTGCACTAGGGAGGCTACTATTATCACTATCTAAAGGATAATATCAAGAGTTTGGAGTATGCTCCTTAGGCAGGGCTCCATAAACCAAACCACCTAAAATCAAATACATCAAAAAATGAGCTAGATAAAGAGTCTACTCACTTTAACTAAGCAGTCTCTTCATTAATCCCCTACTACTGAATCACCGTAATGCCTGATGTGATGTATTTCTCCATGGGCAACAAGTGCCAGCAGCTGCACAGATACTTCTCTGTTTAGCTAGTAAGTAATCTAGAGCAATTCTATTATTTAACATAACTTTCACAAGAGAATTTAAAGTCTGTTGTGTAACCATAGCCTTTATAGTAGAATCTGCTATAGAGCCTATCATGAGGGATAAATTTCTAATCATTGCCTCATTTACTCCAAACCATGGCAAAAGGACACCAACATGGCACATGTATACATATGTAACAAACCTGCACGTTGTGCACACGTACCCTAGAACTTAAACTATAAAAAAAAATAAAAAAAATAAAAAGGTGATGCTCTTCCAGAATAGTAAAGACCTCCTGGCAATGTTCTCTTTAACCTGTGATGTGGGTTAAGAGGAATGAACCAATGTTCTATTTCTGAGTACGAGACAATATATGTACCGGTAAAATTTCTCACCTACATTGAGCCTTCATCTTTCATCTATCAAGGCACAAGTTTATCAAATGTATAAGGTTGGCTGCAAAATCCTTCACAAGTAAAAGTATACCCCATGAGTACACACAACAGACTCCCTTTACACTTCTATTGTTTATAGAGGCATAAGCAATAGAAAAGAGTAAGAGTTTCATGATAGTAGAGAAACCTTGACCCAAGATCTTGGGGGAAAAAGCTGTTTCCATTAAGGATGCTATCTTCTTCTGGGAAGAAATTTCCCTGGTTAGCTTTACCTTACGGTTTCCAATGGGTATACATTCCAGGAGTGTGGAAGGATCCTTCTGAGTTGTGAGATTATGAACCCAAGGTTCAAGGTCCTGAAGTTTTGCTGCAGTGTGGATGACAAGAGCAGTCTTTCTCTGATGTTCTCAGATCTAATCTTTGAGTTCTGGATTGTAAAGGGATTGATTGTCCTCAGTCAGTGAACCATGAAAAGCTTTCTTTAGCTGGTGAAAATACACTTTGGCATAATAAGCTACTGTTATAACATCAGCCCTCTTGCATGGGAAAGCTTTTATACAACTGGAAAACATGCATTGAAAATGACAATTGGATGAAATCCCTCTATAAATGTTTAAAAGGCCCATCAGGTAGTGAAATGTACCTGAAGTTTTGATTGACTTTTTAGGAATATCGGCTTGACAAAACTACATGTTGATCATAAACTATTTTAGCAATTTAGAAGTCACCACACCAATATAATATTTAATTTGGATCATTTTATCTTTTTCTTGATGACTCATGAATGCAAAACTTGTAATTAAAAAAAAACAAAAAAAAATCTTTAAGGACTCAGGAAGGACAAGGCAGCCATCCTGGTTCTCCATGCTTAACATTGGACTTATGTCCTCTTGAACACCAGTTTCTCCAATTTAGGTGCATAGCACTGACAACTGATGAGTTACCATAGGCAATTTCACTTAGACTATGGAGTTCATTCAAATTGTATATCTAAACAATTTCAGTATTGACTGATTTAGCGTTAAAATCTGGCAAAGTATTTTCTTGGTATTCAATTAATTTTTGTTCTGTTTGAGTTAGCGGTTTTATAAACCAGTCTTTTTATTAAAGTTCTAGGAATTCTTATCTAGTCCAAATGATATTGTTGGGGTCCGTGCCGGGGGTGGTGGAGAATGAAAGAACACACAAAAGACAAAGACACACAGAGAACATGGCAGCCGCACTCAGAGCCTCCGCCTCACTTTATTTATACCCCATAAACCCCACATCAGCAGAAAGAATGCAATGCAAAACAAACTTTCTTTTCCCAGATGTAACCTTCTACTCAGTTCCTTGTTTCTATGCTCTTCCTTATCTGCCCGCTTTCTTGGCGCCTACGGGAGTTCATTAAAAGTTCAATTGGAGATACTGTCCTTGAGCCCTATCTATTCTCAGCATACTGTTTTCAAAGGCCCCTGCATGATATGATTCTAAAGTTATCAGAAACCTGTATTCAAGAGTGCTTTTCAGGGCCCTTTCCACCCTTTCATGAACCTCTTTAAAGACACCATATTACAGGATTTTGCATGCTTGTGAAGTTTTCAGAAACTGCATCATAATACACAGAAATGGCCAACAGACATATGGGAAAAAATGTTCAACATCAATAATCATTAGAGAAATGCAAATTAAATCACAATGAGATATCACCTCACACATGTTAGAATGGCTGTCATCAAAAAGAAAAAAGACAATAAGTGTTGTCAAGGACGTGGAGAAAAGGGAACTCCTGCACATTGTTGGTGGAAACTTAAATTAGTACAGTCATTATGGAAAACAGTATGAAGTTTCTCAAAAAATTAAAAGTAGAATTATCATATGATTTAGCAATCCCACTACTGGGTATATATTGAAGGGAAATGAAATCAATTTGTCAAAGAAATGTCTGTACTCTCTGCAGTGCTTGCAGCACTATTTTTTACTATGTTTACTGCAGCACTATTCACAATTGCTGCATTATGGAATCAACCTAAGTGTTCATCAACCAACAAATGGATAAAGAAAATGAGGTATATATACACAATGGAATATTATTGAGCAATTAAAAAGAAGGAAATCCTATAATTTGCAACAACATGGATGAACCAGGAGGACATTATGTTAAATGAAATAAGCAGTCACAGAAAGACAAACATCAAGCTTCACTTAAATGTGGAATCTTAAAAAGTTGGACTTGTAGAAGCAGAGAGTTGATGATAGTGGTGACCAGGGGCTGGGGAGAGGGGAGTGGACAGATGTTGTGCAAAGAATACAAAATTTCAATTAGGAGAAATAAGTTCAAGAGATATACAACATGGTGACTATAATTAATAACAACGCATTGTATTCTCAGAAATCAGTAAGAGGCTAGGTGTGATGGCTCATGCCTATAATCCCAACACTTTGGATAGCTGAGGCAGGAAGATAGCTTAAGCTCAGGAATTCAAGACTAGCCTTGACAACATAGTAAGACCTTATATCTACAAAAAATAAAATAAAAATTAGCTAGGTAGGGTGCCACATATCTGTAGTCAGAGCTATTCAGGAGGCTGAGGCAGGAGGATCACTTGAGCTCGTGAATTTGAGGTTACAGTAAGTTATCATTGCACCACTACACTCCAGCCTGGGTGATGAAGTGAGACCCCCATCTCAAACAAACAAACAAAAAAATCAATAAGAGAGTAGGTTTTTAAGTGTTATTAATAACAATAAAAAAGATGAGTATGTGAAGTAATGCATATACTAATTAGCTCAATTTACCCATTCCACAATGCATACATATTTCAAAGCAACATGTTGTACACAATAAATATATATAATTTTTATTTATCAATTAAAAAAATAAAAAGGAAAATCTATTTTGTTCTTTTCAGCCTATTAAAGGAGGAGCTTTCTTGATGTTTTTTAGGCCATTATCTTCAGCAAACTACACAGGAACAGAAAACCAAACACTGCATGTTCTCACTTATAAGTAGGAGCTGAACAATGAGAACACATGGACACAGGAAGGGGAACAACACACACTGGGACCTGTCTGGGTTGGGAGATGGGGGGAGGGAGAGCATCAGGATAAATAGCTAATGTATGCAGGACTTAATACTTAGGTGATGGGTTCATAGGTGCAGCAAACCACCATGGCACACGTTTACCTATGTAACAAACCTGCATATCCTGCATATGTATTCCAGAACGTAACATTAAATTAAATTTTAAAATTAATAATAACTTATTACAGAGCAGATACAAATGTAAAGAATCTACAGAAGTCAAATTAAGATGTAAAAGGAATCTTGGTAGGAAACCAAGCAAAAAAGTAATTTTTTCTTAAGTTTTTTGTGAAGAACTATATCTCTTTTGATGGCTATACAGGGCACTGAGAAGACAGAAAAAGTCACAGGTCTGTGTAAAATAGGCAAATCCCTCCTCCACAAGGCCCCAAATAAAGCTGGGACATCTAAGATTTTCATCGTACATATAATGGTGAATGTGAATAAATCCATCTTGCAAAACAGCATTATTCAGAAACCAAATTGTCTTGGCCCTGGTGCTGGGTGGAGAAAAAAAAAATACCATCCCTGAGAATTCATAGATACAACCTACCACACATGCTACCAGTGTGGTCTGAAAAAACTCAGGCAGATAATTTGATATAAAATAGTTGGCTCTGCTCTATGGAATAGTAAACACAAATTCTTTCTAACAGAGTGTAAGTGCAATCTTAGTTTTCAGAAAATGCCCATAGATAAAGTTTGAAAGAACATGAGTTCACAGTCAAAAACCCCAAAACACACAAGAACCCAAGGAACAACCACTGAAAGCATCCAAAACAATAATAAGCAAAGTCCAACCAGTAAAGATTCTAGACAATGGTATTCCTAGACACAGAACACAAAATATCTATGTCTTACATGCTTAAAGAAATGTTTAACAGTCTTTAAAATGTGAACAGAAAACCAAGAGATTTAAGAATAGCCAAACAGATTGGGAAAAGAACCATATAATTCATCCAGATATTAAAAAGTATCTTCTATCTTCCACCTAGGATGCAAAAAGTCAGCAGAGAAAGTCGCTCCTACCCTAACAATAAGACCAAGTCTGATAGCCTATTAAAACGTCTAGTCTCCACAGAGAATTGAGGTTGCAACGTAACCTACTGCACTAAAATCCAAAAAGATGGCAACACCCTCTGAGAAGAAATGAATCCCACAGCTATTTCATCTTCAGCAAAGATGTGGAGGTAGGAGGTAGACACCACAGAAGTTGGCAAGAATAAAATATCTGAGTCTTTAATAAAATGTTAAATGATGAGTTTGGGTTGGCACAACAGTTTAGAATGACTGGGGGCCCTAGACAAGGGGAATTCTCACCCATTCACAAAATCTTTTCACTAATTTCCATTTAATATTTATGAAAAAGATTAGGGGCAGGAGAGGAAACCTGAAAAAGATCGTCCCTGCAGTAAAGACAAGCAGGTCCTGCCTAAGTTTGAGGTTGAGAGAAAAATGAGAGCTGACCTCCTAAGCCCCAGACTCTGTGTGAGTAAGAAGCAGAGTCCTCCCCTGTTGGGAAAGGGCAGGAAATCCTGCTTTGCTCCTCTGAGAAGAGCCACCTCCACCCCGTCTCAATCTGACTTAAAGTCACTAATCTTTTTAAGTTAAAAAAAATGCCTGCTGTAAAGTTAGTTTTATCACTTTTACCAGATCTTCAAATATAGGGAAAAACAAATAATAAAATCTAGCAATCCCAAGACTGCTTTTTAGGTAAATGTGTAGAATAACTCCATGAAACGTTAAAACAGTTTATTGAATCTTGCAATTGAGTTCAGTTACCTAATTATCTAGAATTCGTTGGGCAAAAACAGGAATCTTTTTCTAGGGTAAGCATGAGCACTCTATAGAGAAGAGTGGCAGAAAAAAGGTGCCATTTCACATAAAGGTAGAAGAGGAAGTTCTTCCTATGCTGTGATCATGGTCTTCCCCACTACTGCCACCAACAACAAAACACTTCCTCCAACTTCCAAACACTTCTAGACCACTGGAATTAACAGTGGTCTAGATAGATAAGGAAAGAGTGAAAGAGAGAAATTCAGAAGGAAAAATGCCTGTATGAAAAACATCATATTGAGATGATTTTATTCTTAGATGTGAGTGAGTGATCTAACAGAGTAGGTTATAACTACAACTGTATATGGAGGGAGATGGAGAAGGGGGTATCTGAAGAGGGATAGGGCATTATTTAATTTTATAACCTAAGAAAGTTGTTATAAATTAAAGCAAAAATATTAACAGTAAAAAGTTCAGTTTTCTTTTTTTTTTTT
>NW_012103898.1:2800462-2814991 GCF_000951045.1 Mandrillus leucophaeus
CCCATTTCTTGTTTCTTTCAGGTTTGTCAAAGATCAGATGGCTGTAGATGTGTGGTATTATTTCTGAGGACTCTGTTCTGTTCCATTGGTCTATAGCTCTGTTTTGGTACCAGTACCATGCTGTTTTGGTTACTGTAGCCAAAAGTTCAGTTTTCATATGGATTTTCTGTTTGTGGTTCGACCAAAACTAGTAACCAATATATGCCTTCACTGATACCCACATTTCTTCAGTCACCCTAATTTTATTCAACAAATACTTAATTGAATTACTATTATGTGCCAAGTACTGTTCTGACCATTTAGGATACATCAAAAAGATTTCTGTCCTCGTGGAGCTCACTTACCAGTGGAGGGAGATAGAGAATAAACAGTAAATATGATAAATGAGTAAATTATTTAATATGTTAGGAGGCAAGTGTGATGGCTAAAAGAATGGGTACAAAGGATGGGAGATCAGAAATGCAGAAAGTTGAAGTTAAAATATTAAACAGGATGGTCAGGTAAACCTCATGGAGAAGGTCAGATGCGAACAATGACAGGCAGGAAATAAACCAAGCAGTTAGGTTTCTGGAAAAATTCCTGCAGGTGGGACATCTGGTATTCCAGCTGTATTCAAGGAACAGGAAGGAGGGCAAAATGTGGAGCAAACAAGAGGAAAAGTAATGGGATTGGAGGTCATCTCCTCCTTTTTATTCATTTTTATTCCCACTCCAAGCTACTAAATCCCACTTAAGGAAAGAACTCAAATGCAGTGATGGACTCCACCTTGAGATGAATTATCCAACTTCAGCTGCTGTAACTCAGTCCTAGTTATGCTCTCCCTTCCCTAAATCACTTCCCACAGCAGAACTTCCAATTATATTCTTATCAAGGTGGCATTCCTGCCTCCATACCTTCACCTGCCAAAGATGCCCTTGACTCCTACTTTGTTCAGAGAGGATAAAAGACACTGGCTATGCTATTCCCATGTAACCCCACTCCCCATCTCATATGGTTCAAAGGGAGACTATCCTCCTACTCAAGGCGAGTCTTTGCACCTGGCCTGGGTCCTTAGCACTTCCATTGCCCATCTCTCAGGGACTCCTGAGTCTCCTTCTCTGAAGTTTCCTTATTGAATGTGGATGTCTCTCCTCAATCTCACTCTCCTCAAGCAGTTTTATTCATGCCATCGCTATATATTTCCATCTATATGTTGATGATTTTCTCATCAACTTCTCTAGTTCTGAGTTGCTCCTGAGGTCTAAGCAGGCATTCCCAACTGTGTACTAGACATGTACATTCTAACGATACATCAGATATAATGTGTCAAAAATCAAGCATAACTCCACCTTCCAGATATATTAATACTTCCCCTGCTTCCTGTCTCAACAGATGGCATCACTACTCTCTCAGTCATCTGGACTTTACAGTCAGCTTCTCTCTTTCCTTTATCTCCCATTTATAATCAGTCAAGTTCTATAAATTCTACTTTATAAATGTCTACCACATCAATGGTTACCTTTTACCAAATACCTGCAATCACAACTCTCACTGGCCTCTTCATTCAAAGACAAAAATCCAATCATGAGCATCTTTTACACTGATGCAAGGAATAATGAGCCAACTGCCATTTGCTGTCTCTACATAGTCTTTTTTGATAAATGAGGTTCGGATTTTTGCTTGCTGTTTTGTTTTGTTACTGTTTTTAATTTTCTAGTACCCAGTGAGGTAGGTGCTTAATTCCATTGAACAATTCATATGAACAAGGAAAAACTGATTGGCTTCTATGCAAATTAAACTCATCTTAAAACCACACCATAGCAGTAAAGTTAACAGGGTGAAGCACTTGAGTTTGGACCAGAGAAAAATTAAAGGCTTGCAAAGCCAATAAGGCAGTCTGGAAAGAATTTCAGAAAGAGAGAGAGAAAGAGAGAGAGAGAGAACACCATTGGAAAGCACACAATTTTCAGAAGAAGCCTGGAGTTTAGGCTGTCATAGGAAGGATAATGAGGAATACAGTAGGCAAGAGTGAGCTGTGATTGCACTACTGCACTCCAGCCTGGGTAACACAGCCAGACCCTGTCTTTCAAAAGAAGAAAATGTAGGCAAGAGATGGATCCTATATCCACCAGGGAGGCATTGAAGAGTTTTCAGCAAAACAGTAACCTGAGAAACATAGATGTTAGGAAGACCCCACTGTATGTTGGTGGGAGGACTTGGCTTAAGTCATTTTTATTATCCCCCACAGAATCCAGTACAGTGTTTTCAAAGAAGGTGTGAAAGTCAGAAATGAATTGTATTCGATTGAAGTAAATGATAGAGACTTTGTGGAAAGCAACGAGTGGCTGTGTTGTGTGCAAAGCACAGTCCTGAGCTGCCTAATTTGAAAGGGGATGTATTGGGCTGTTGTAAAGTTGAGACCAGCTTGTAAGCCCCAGTCTCCCTGTTTGAAGGCTGGTGGTTGCCATGGTTACGGTTGCATGGGTAGGCTTATTTATAGCTGTACACTATCTTTAGTGAATTCCACAACAGATGAGAGAAAAATTCAACTGTGAAGCCATTTAAGTGCATTGGAAGCACTTACGAAGAGCAATAGAATTAAATATACACCAGAGAATCTCAAAAACACTAAGGAGAGCCCCATTTTAAACAACTGCTTTGTGAAGAGTGTTCTGCGTAAGTTGAAAAAATAAAGGGGTAGAAACTGCCAAAATATAGGCTTCTGCATGCCCTCTACTAGCTCTGCCTCTAACAGTTTATAAGCATAAGCTCTAGGATAGGTTTTGGAAATAAATAAATTTTCTTTACCACCAATCACATGCAAGACACCTACAGATATCAGGTCTTTCATTTCTTACAAAAACAACATAAGATAGGTACTATTATTATCCCCATTCTGCATGTTAGAAAAGGAAGTAAACAAGGTTAAGAGTTTCCCAGAGCCACATAGTTGGTAAAGACCAGAGCCAGCCAAGAGCCCAGGCAGTCTGCTTCCAGTAATCTTAACCACTATGATATACTGCCTTGTTTTAATATGTATAACCAAAAGGTCTGGGGACCAGAATTCATTGGAAACCAAGAAGCTATATTTATTTCAGTTTAAAGTGAATACAAACATAAAGTGATTATTTGATAATGCAGAAGACTGAGAATTCATGCTGCAGAACCAATTGTACCCAACCCTAAAATTTCAAATAAAACAAACTAGGGGCATCCTACTCCTATTTCAAAAAGAGTGACAACAGGATTCCTTTATAAAGAAAATTTATCTGTTTTATGTCAAATTAAATATAATTTTTAAAAATATATTTCACACGTGGGTGCACATGTATATGTTCATGTGCACACACAAATTTTGGGAACACATCCATTATGAATCACAAAGTAAAACTATAAATTATTTTGAAAGGAATGGATATTGACAGCTATCGAGCGTGTTCATTCATTTAATCTTGACAAGTAAATGAGGCAAGTATTATTGATCCCTAGTTAACAGAGGAAAAACTGAGGCTCATGCTGGATAAAACTTCCCTAAACACACATACCAAGTGGGCAGCAGAACTGGACCTGAAACCTAAGTCGCCCCAGTGTCAAAGCCTAAAATTATTTTCTCTGTATCTTTCTGTGTCATCTTGACTTCAAGGGAACCAAAATTTGGCCAGTTGCTAACTAAGGCTCTCCTCAAAGCCAAGAAAGCTGTCTTTGAAAAACCACAGCTGTTCAAAAGAGGATGACAGGTAAAAACTTGCCTGGACAAATCCTAATTCAATGCAAGAATCACTCACTTTCTGGACAAATGTGTGTTAAAATACCATAACTTGGGCTGGAATACATTATTGTAGTATTCCTATATCCTACACCGAGAGTAGTTTTGAATAAAAGTAATATGGTAAAGCTTTGGAATTTGTATTTGTTGTTAGTGATCTTATAATCTAAAAAATCATATCATGTTTGTTCATGCTTTTATCAGATAAATGTTTACTAACTCCTTAAAATGTTCCTCTAAGTGTGGAAAATTCTGGGGATTTAGTGTTGGATAAGACAAACATAATTTTGAATGCCAATGAAAGTGCAATCTTAGACTCACAGAACATTCAGAATATTCATTTATTCAACAAATGTTATCTAGTGACTCCCATAAACCAGACAATATGGGAGATACTGAGGACATAATGGTGAATAATTCACATTACTAGAAGTAACTTTAGAGATCAAACATACGACAAATGACTGAAATGAAAATACCAGGAGACTCAGCACTCATCCAAGGTCCTACAGTGAAACTGGAGTTAAAACCAATGGTTAGTAACTGTGTTTTTGACCCCGGCACTTTTCCTGAGGGCTCAAAACAGTGGGAAGCCTCCTACCTTCTCCAGCACTTCATGGTATGACATAATTACTACCTGTATCTTTTCTTCTAAACTGGGGGAAGTGCCAGAAAGAAGCAATATCACATCTGCCATAAAGGTTTTGGAGCCACAGTTTCAATAACAAAGAATTATCTGGTCCAAAATGTCAGTAATGCCCAGGTTGAGAAACCCTGCTCTAGCCTATCTTCTTATTAATAAAAAGGACTATAGAATATGTACGACAAAATAAAAGTCATCCTTTCTGTCTAAAATAAAATACAAACTCACCCAAGGAACTAGGAAGTAGTTTGATGTGACTCAGAAAAAAAAAAGCAGAGAGTGGTTATCTTATTATCTTTAAATACTGAAAATGGGGAGGGGGAGTATTTTGGGAGCTTATCACCAGTATCAGTATGAATAAAAGGTTCATATCCAAACTGGACCATGATTATAGGTTTAGACATGCCTTGACCTGCACATCTAACTCATTTCTGAGTCTGTATACTTACCAACTAATTCTCAGACCTCTGTTTGCTTGCATATGCAGATTATTTCAAGGAGAAAAAGACCCACTTATTAAGTAGCAAAAATCATAGGGCAGATGGTCTTTTTGGCTTTCAGATACAATGTAGTCCTGTTTGGTCTTAAACCAAATGTAGGTAGACCCAAAACTCTGGTCAGTGAGGTCCCAGGTCTATAGAATATTATAGTTCAGAGACATAATTATAGAGTCTATACCAGCCCTTAACTGCTTCCTACTGCAGCCACTGTATGCTAACTTCTCACCCCACTATTTTTGTACCCTATGTAAGTATCTAAGTTAAAATATTGAAGTCCTGGGCTTTGGAGATTTAAAAGATTTCTAATAATGATGTGAACTGAATTAATACCCTAGCAGCACCCGAAATTAGCCATGAACACAATAAATAATTATTTCTAGTAATGACGAATGTTTTTAAGATACTACTTATGAAATTGAATCTCTGCCTTGAGGAGTCCTCTGACCAGAAACAATAAACACAAAGAAATTAAAGGCCCACAAATTGGCAAAACTCAAAACACTTCTCAAGAAATTTCAAGAAGGGAAGGGTTGTAATACTAATATAAAACAAAATAGTTTGCAACCAGCCTGGTGAACATAGCAAGACCTCATCTCTTAAAAAATAATGTTTAAAAAAAACAGCCAGAAGTGGTGGCATGAGCCTATAGTCCCAGCTACTCAAGAGGCTGGGGCAAGAGGATCACATAAGCCCAGGAGTTTGAGTGAGCTGTGATCACAACACTGCACCAGCCTGGACAACAGAGCAATACCCTGTCTCTAAAATAAACCAATAAATAATCTTTAAAAATATAGATAAATAAAATAAAATTCAAGCTCTGAAGGGGAAAATATAGCATTTTATACTGATAAAAGGTAAAAGGCCATGTTGAACATTTATGTACTAAACAAAATAGCATGGAAAACAAAAACAGCTATTATTTGTTTAGTTCTTTGACTTTAACCTTCAAAACAACCTAATGAATTAAGTATTTTGAAAGGATGAGCTCAAGACTTAATATCTGAAATTTAAAAAGCACAAAGCTGATTTTATTGCTTACCTAAATAAAGAAGAGCTATGATGGCGAGGCACAACCTCTCCAAGCTGCTGATATAAGGAGAAAACGATATATCTATAATTAAACTTTATGTGCCAAATAATGTTGCCTCAAAATATATTTAAAGGAAAATATGTTGGAAATATATTGAGAAATTGACAAAAAGACACCAGTGAAAGGTTTCTACAGAGCAAACAAACAATACATGTCTCCTTCTGGGGACATGTATTGACCTTCAAGGTGGAGGCCTCCACATTGTCATTAAGCCAGAGGGATCATCAGCATTTAACATAGAGGAGCTGGTCATTTCTGTAGGCCCAGAGGGTTCAATAGGATCTGAGGTTTCAAATTTATAGAGTAAAATGATACAGATAGCCCACTCCAAATTTCAGAGTCCCACACCTTTCCAATCAGGTCCTCCTGAATTTGGCATAGAAGATTTGTTGGAATAGAGAGTTCAAATTTCTCGAGAACTCTGCTACTCTTAAGTTTTGGGCCTCAGAATTTTCTGCTCTTTCAGCTAAAAAAGGTACATCTCTATATACACTGCTAAGGAGGGCCTCTGATTTACTTTGTCTTCATTTGGTGATTAACCTTTAGCCTTTCGTTGTCTTCTCCAATGCATCAGTATTACGAAGCATGATCCATTCCATAATTCTCATAATTTCTGTTTCCCACACAACTCTCAAGTGCCTGAGATATTGCAGCAACCAAGGCATTCCCTTCCAATATTATACCATCCCAATGAAAATTTTAGCAATTGCAGAACTACAGCATGCCAGGGACCACGTATTCTACCTACTGTTGGTGATAAGGTTTTCCTGCTCCAAAACTGCGTTATAGATTCGGCTCCCTAAAACCATTTCTGGTAACAATTGTCATAAGTTTGGCTCCCTGGAAACATACTCTAGAGCAGAGATTTGCATGAATCACCCCTTGGAGGGTAATTTCATGAATGAGAACTATGAGAATTGGGCAGAGGGCAAAGTTGAACTATGATATGTGATGCAGTTACAACAGAGGCCTTGCTGATCCCACAGGGAACTCTTGAGAAAGAATGGCCCTTTAGGGTTGTCTGAAATTAAGGTAATGGGCAATCCTCATAACTCTACCTTGACCCTTTATTAGATATGGGCTACCCCTGTGGAGGGATAATCTTGGGAGAGAAGGCCCCCTTTGACTGAGGAAGCGCCTGGAGAGGAACACCTGCCATCCATCAGCACATAACATTCTTGGCAGCTGGGAGAACGTGTTCTGGAGTGATCTGGGTATTTGGTACTCTACAAACAGGAAATAAACCTTCTTTCTCATGTAATATTTTGTTTTCTGTATAATATTTTACCCTATTAACAGAAAATAGACCTTAGTGTCCATAGTATGAGAGGTGTTGTTTTCATATTTTTCACATAGAATGTTCTGACTCTGCATTTTCAAGCCAGCTAAGTATTTGTTTTAAATTTATATAGAATTGTTTAAGATAACCCTTTTAGCACTTCCACCCCAATCATCCACTTTGTAAAGAGCTGTTTTCCCAAAATATTTTTAAACCCATTATGCAGACATAATTGGATATCCAAATTAATTGAAGGTTTTCTGAAAAAATTAGGTAGTCTTGACTGACTTTTGGCAAGTAACTACTTGTGGTTAAGAAATAAAAATCACAGGCCAGTCGCAATGGCTCACATCTGTAATCCCAGCACTTTG
Source organism: Mandrillus leucophaeus (assembly GCF_000951045.1). NCBI lineage: Eukaryota > Metazoa > Chordata > Mammalia > Primates > Cercopithecidae > Mandrillus > Mandrillus leucophaeus. The sequence continues at coordinate 2,808,091 of NW_012103898.1, forward strand.
GGAGGCCAAGGCGGGTGGATCACCTGAGGTCAGGAGTTCGAGACCAGCCTGTCCAACATGGTGAAACCCTGTCTCTACTAAAAAATACAAAAATTAGCCGGGCATGGTGGTGGGCACCTGTAATCCCAGCTACTTGGGAGGCTGAGGCAGGAGAATTGCTTGAACCCTGGAGTCGGAGGTTGCAGTGAGCTGACATCATGCCATTGTACTCCAGCCTGAGCGACAGAGCAAGACTCTGTCTCAGAAAAAAAAAAAGAAAAAAGGAAAAATTATGAATAATGTATTTGAAATATTCACCATGGTCTTAGGCCTCTACAAAAAAAAATAATAATAACATAGCTTGAGATATGGCCACAGGTTCTGATTTTATAGGACCTTAGTTACTTTATAAGGAAAAGAGATGAAGATACGGAACCTGTATTATCCAAAAGAGCAAAAGATAATGATTTGTTAATTAATTTATTTTTTAAATTTAGTAGACATTTTATGTTGCTTACCACATTTTTTCAGAAATGAGGCTTGCATGTGAGTTCAGCAAAATGTCTTTGAAATTAAGATAACAGTCACTCTCTTTCAGTCACCTCTTACAGCATTACTCATTTTCAAGGCAGCAGCTCAGATAAGCAAGACTAATTCTTAGATGACTGAACATCAAATGATTTGATACCTGAAAAAAAGACAAGTTTGACAAAAGATCTGGTTTTCTCCTCAACTTTTTTTTAGTACAAAGATGAGGTATTATACTCACTACTTGTGGCCAATGGTATAATGATGCTGGATGACATTTTAAAAAATCAGAACTCCTTAGCTCCTGAGTTCCATTTGCCTTCTTTGTCCAATTAACAGGAATAAAATCAAAATTAATCAAGAAATAATAAGAAAACATCAGCTACATTATATCACCCTAAGTCTTATAGCTTTAGCACACCATATTGATGGATATAAAATTAGAGAATCAGCTAATGTCACTAAGCTTTGATGAGCCACAAAACTGAAAAGGATGCCAGGACATAGAACATGGAACAAATGTAATCCCAATATTTAATGAAGAGCACCACAATATAAAACCAATCATTATGGTCACCTATACAAATACATAGATCACTAGGGGCCAGCACCAGTTCACTAGGTCAACAGGTCAGTTTGTCCTGACCAGTTAGTAGATTGGGTTAATTAGGGGAAAGTAAGATATAGTCTGTGTAGAGTTTAGCCAGCATTTGATGTTTTACCCTTCATGATATCTGTGAGAACAGCACAGAGGAATATCAGTTGGTTCCCAGTATAAGTAGATGTATTCGTTGTTGGTTGAATTATTGTACTGTCAAAGAAGACTTATGAACCCTCTTGAGAAGTGAGGGCAGAAAGGGTGGTAGCACATATAGACGCAATTCAGATTTTAGAAACAGCTGAGATGAAAATTCGAGTTCTGGCACAATCCTGGCTGACTCTCTGAGCAAGTCAATCCCTGCTCTGATGACCTGTAGCACCACTCCAATGGGATCCTATCACATTTGTTCTCTTAAAACTAGTCTTTGACATTGGTTTTCAACATAGCTTCTTAATTGAACTATCTTTTCAGATTCTGTCCATGCCTTTGCAGAGTCTATAGACTTCTCTGATTATAAAACTCAGTGATGAAAACTTTCTTTCCTTCCACTGCCCTTTTATTTCTTAGCAGCTCTCTTCTTGAACTTTTAGTGTCCCTAAATTCTATCCTGAGCTCTTCCTTTGACTAGACTTGGTATAGCTTTAAGCTGAAAATAATTAATACTCAACGGCTGTTAATGAATTACAAAGGCCAGTATCTACTATGAAGGACAGTTCTAGTGACAAGCCATGGGGCATTGAAAAGAGTAAAAGGAATAGAAGCACAGAGGTAGTTGTATAATCAGACCTAAGGGCTGAAAGGAAAAAACAAGTGGAAAGTTAGTGGCCAGGTCAGCCCATAAAAACAGCAGTTAGAAAGAAGAGACAGGAACCAGGAAGACATACCAGAATATTCCTCACGTAAGAAGGAACTGAGGGGCCCTCAGCTTTGTTAGAGATGTTCTATACAGATGTGTGATGATAGCTCAGAGTCAAGTGGAAAAGATGTGGCTGTCAGCTTTCAGAAGTCCCTGAATAACAGCCATGTAGTGCCTCTGTGGATGCTGCCTGAAGAAAACAATATGTTCCCACCTTCTAGAAGACACCCTGCCTTATAAGCTCACTTACCCCTTGGGATAACAAAATTTACACTAACAACTTTGTCTTGCTACAGATCATAGGATAATTTTAAGTGAACAATATTTAAAACAACAGATGTGTCATGGAAAGTCATTGTGGTATGTTCTTTTAATAGGAATAAGAGAGATAATAGTTACAAAGACTTTTTAAACAGCATAGAATTCTATGGCTGTGTGCCATAAAACTAGCTGTTTTCTTTAATGACAAACTATGTATTTTAAAGGGTGAGCATTATTGCCTTTTAATTTAGTAGTCTAAATCATTATGTGATATGAATTTTCTTCTCCAGTGACCCATGGTTCTGGGTTCTATTGATTTCTAAAATAGTATCCAATATTGAAAATCTTTCAAGGTTTTATGATTGCATTTGAAAGAAGTATGATACAGAATAAAACTGTAGTGACTCCTACAATCACATCAAATTTCACATCTCAAGTATAATTAGCATGACATTTTATGTATTTAGCTTGAAGAAGTCTGCAAAATAATCCTTATTTTGCAGAATCAAAGAAAATTAGACATTTAGATAACTAGCAGTTATCTTTGCTCAGATTTTATTATTAAAGTGAATTCCTAATTCTATCCTCCAAGAATTCCATTCTCATTTGGAAAAAAAAGTCTTTCTTCTCATGAGCTCAATAACTGAAATTCATAGGAGTCATATAAAATGTCAAATTTATTATCAAGTACTCATTGGTTTAATTCTATTTTATGCTGGCAAACATCTGGAAGATTATGAAAAAAATACATTATTTTAAGAGCATGAAAATACAGAAAAATTAATTAGGATTTTGCTTACATAGTCATTCATAAGTCAACAAATATTTATTGAAATATATTAGACCACCCAATCCTTATCTTACCAAAGCCAAATATTTATTGTAAGTTATTAGCACATAAAACTTAATGATAATTTACTTTGATGTTTGCTACATGTGAATTCATGAAGGTATTTGAATTTCATATCTAGCACTTCTCAGCATCAACCCAAGATCAGTCACTTACTTTTTACATTGGACACTGTGTTTGAGCATAAAGTTTCTAAAGTAATATAAGATTTATAACAAAGTTATAAATAGTACTTGAATTGGGTCTTGCTAATGTCACTGATGGTCATTGGCTAGGGTTTGGTCTTAAACAACACAACACACACACACACGCATACACACACATACACTCAAGTAGTGGGCATCTGTTTCTCTGGTTGCCATCAGAAACTCATTTTTCATTTCAGGAACCATTTCTCCCCTCCTCTTAAACTACCCGGTTTGAGTGAGGTGACCTCTACTTTTCCTTTCAGAGAAAGACACATGACAGAGCCTGGTCACTCATTGTCTATCCTTCTGGTCACAAATGGCCAGGTGACCAAAGTCATACTAATCAGAGCCCTCCTTGGAAGTTTTTCTGTGACTATTGGGGAAAAAAAGTGCTTCTCTTCTAGGATTATAGAGGCTAAGGACCCACTAAGAGGATGTGGTTAAGAATAGCTTTGTGACCGTATGAAAAGAACCTTTCCGGCCGGGCGCGGTGGCTCATGCCTGTAATCCCAGCACTTTGGGAGGCCGAGGCAGGCAGATCACGAGGTCAGGAGATTGAGACCATCCTAGCTAACACGGTGAAACCCCGTCTCTACTAAAAATACAAAAAGACAAATTAGCGGGGCGTGTTGACGGGCGCCTGTAGTCCCAGGTACTTGGGAGGCTGAGGCAGGAGAATGGCGTGAGCCTGGAAGGCGGAGCTTGCAGTGAGCCGAGATCCGGCCACTGCACTCCAGGCTGGGCGACAGAGCGAGGCTCCATCTCAAAAAAAAAAAAAAAGAAAGAAAGAAAGAAAAGAACCTTTCTGAGAAAGAGTCCAACAGAGGAGTACAGCTCTGAAAGATGGAGAAAACAAACAAACAAAAATTCTTACTGACATCAATCTAACCTCACAGTCCAACCATTTCTAAAAATAACTTGACCCCTTGAAAAAATCCTAGTTATATGAGCCAATTGATTCCAATTTGTGTTTATTTAAGCTGACTTGAACTGAGTTTCTGACATTTGCAACTGAATAAATCCAGACAATATACATACATACCCACAGATTCATTATCTTCCGTTTGTGATTTTTTCCTTGTAACAATATACATCACACACATGCACATGCGCACACACACTCACAATGTGCTACAGAAGCTTAGCATTTGTCCTGTAGATGATGACAAAAAATTTTACGGTATGGTTTTCACCTTCATGGCCAACAGGATTTTGCTAAAATTCAGCAACTTTTTATCTGATTGATGTGCAACAACATGTTCTGACTGCTTGCAGAAACTCTTTTAGCCATTGACCCAAACGTGACAATACTTCAAATTGTGCATCAGCCCTCCATCTGGGTAGCATTATTTCTGCCTGAGCTCTGAGAATCAGAAAACTCACTCACGTTTCTCACAAAGTTGGAGTCCCGTAAATTATCCAGTCTCCAAAATGTTGGGCCTAAAATGATGTAAACACCTGGAGGTTTTACCCATGATTATATAGGCATCTGTTTTCAGTTGGAGCTTTATTCCTTATTGATGCCAAGTTGAGACGGGCTTAGTTGTGCATTTTCTATATCTTTGGCTGACAGCATATTGTCAGAGTTTGCTCAATTATAGCAGAAACTCTTAATTGTTTTCAGCTGCAAACAAATGCAAGGCTGACTCTATAGAGGTACGTGTCTTTTGTTCCTTTGATCAGTAGCTTTGGTTTGTCCCATCAAGATGGCATCTGTACACAGTATCTCAAAGTTAACTGCATTCAGTGTAATATATTCTGTTGTATTATTTAACATGTATACTAGCCGTTAAATTTTCTTTTCTTCAAGATAGTAGAATTAGGACCACATTACCAAGCGGACACATGTTAACCTTTGGATTTCAAAAGCCAAAGCTAGGCAGAGGAAAAGCCAGAGTTTGAATCTAAGTCAATATATAAGCATAATAGACTTACTGAGTTCATATCCTGGCTTTTTGGGCAAGTTATCTTACTTTTCTAAGCCTCAGTTTCCTCATCTATGAAGTGAAAATATTTACAAGTATTGCCTTACCAAGTTCATAATTTATTAAGGTTTAATAGACATTAGTTACTAATGTTAATAGCTTTATAAAGTCAGTAAATGTTAAACTATTCCTGAATAAACATCAATGATCAATAAACATTATCTATTCACATTATTGCTATTATTATCTAGAAAAGTCCTTTCACCTCCCTGAATTTCAGACTTCTCAACTGCAAAATGGAAGAAATACTGACAACTTTCTGAAACTGCTTTTAAACTCAAATGAGAAAATTTACATGAAATCACTTTATAAAATGTAAAGTATATGAAAATATATGATGGTATTGTTGCCATTTCTGCTGTGGTTGTCTTCATTATTAGCATTGAGGTATTAAAAAATAAGTATATTCGTATGTATTAAGCATCTAGCACGTACAAGGTTCTGGTAAGACAAAAATCCTATTCTCTAAACGCTTATAATCATTGAAAAGGCATTAACAAGAATAACTTCAAAACATAATATAGTCTTTTTTACTATTTTACCTAGCAAATCCCTTTCACAATAACATAAATAACTGTGGTCTGATAGAATTTTCTATGATAACACAAGTGTTCTACATCTGTACTGTACAATATGATAGCCAAGAGTCATGCATACTACTAAGCAAGTGAGATGCGGCTAGTGTGAGTAGGAAACTAACTTTTTAAATTTCATTTTAATTAATTTAAACTTAAATAGCCACACACAGCTAGTGGCTACCATATTAAATAGCACATATCTAGAAGGTCTTCAATACCTTGATACCTGTTGGCGGATTTGACAGTTTTTGCATTGTATGTTATAAGGATGTGATTTTAGGTTGAAAACCTGTTACACTCTATATTCCATTTAAATGCAATCTTCCACAAATCGTATATTTATCTTTAATATTTATATATAAAATATAATACATAATTCCAATTTTGAACCCAGTTTCTCATTTCAAATGATTTACCTTATTTACTTGAATATTTGTCACTTTTAAGAATTACTTATCACTCTGGGTATATGTTGCCTGAGGCCAGTAAAAGCTAAAGAGAAAAAGAAGAAAGAAAGAAAAAGAAAAAATTTATACCACCTATATATAAAAACAAGTTTTGACTTTTTCTAACAATGAGAAATGCTACTTAATTTAAATTAATTTTGTAAGTAAAAGTATAATTTTAAATGCATATTATATTGATATGGGCAGCCAAGAGTATAATAAAATTTAAATTTAACTGCATTATGGCACAAAATGAATTAAAAACTATCTGGCTGAGGAAGTTTGAAATTCATATATTTTACACACAGAAATACAAAATTTTCATATTTTGTTTCATATGTCTGAGGATGCACATTCCTCTCATAGTAACACATGTGGCAAACAATAGTCTTTTGTATAAAGTGTAAGGAAGGGATCCCACACAAATGAAAAGTCAACTTTACATTCTCCATTTAATATTGATTTTTGAATTATTCTCAACTCTCCTGTTGTGCTACATGAGAATTTTGATCAAATCGATGCAGCTTACAGATTTGAGAATTATTAACATTTTATATGCCTCATTAACTTGATGTATATAAGTCTCTGTATTCCTTATGTCCCCATCTTAAGTAATTGTCGAACATTAA
>NW_012103898.1:2821051-2822812 GCF_000951045.1 Mandrillus leucophaeus
TGTTCAGTTTCCATGTAGTTGAGCAGTTTTGAGTGAGTTTTTTAATCCTGAATTCTAATTTGATTGTACTGTGGTCTGAGAGACAGTTTGTTATAATTTCACTAAGGATAAAAACACTTCATGGTATGTGTTGGCCAAGTTTACCATGGTTGGTGGTTATTATTTAGCTGTTTGTGGCTAAGTGACTGAGTCATAAGCACATTCATCTCCACAATGGGCAATGACTACATATTCAAGAACTATAACCCTGTCCTCTTTTAAAGGGATATTTCTGACAAAAATTACTTTGTCTGTTGCTCTTTAAACGAATGTAAATATATTATTATTGTTGTTTTTTATCACAAAGTTAACAAGGCAGTAAACTTCTCATCTTATTCTGATATGTTGTTTTCCTTTTTTTAATCAGCGGTCATATTCTATTCTAGGTCCTAATGTCACTTAATTTCTTCAGTAGTCAAGTAGAAATTCATTTCAATATTTTTCCCAATAATTTTTGGAATTTATTAATCAAATCTTCTTATTCCTGTTTTCTAATCCCCCCAAATCTTCTTTTATCTTTATTAATTTCTTTCTTCTGGTCTCCTTTGACTCATTTATTGTTTTCTTTAGGACCACTTGAAATGAAAGGGTGGGTATATTTTTTTGTATTTTTTCTAACCAATGATTTAAAAAAGGATAATATATAATTCCAGTTTTGAACCCAGTTTCTTCTTTAAAATGATTAAAATTATTTACCTGAATATTTGTCCTTTTTATAAGAATTATTTATCCCTCTGAGTATGATATTGTTACTAAATTCACAATTGATATTTAGGCTTAATTTTTAATTTAAGTTTTAGTATTTCCCATCATTCCTTTTTTTAAAAAAAATTACATCCAGTAAAATTCACATTTTTAGGAGTACAATTTTATACACTTTGACAAAGGTATGTAGTTTTGTAACTATCACAATCAAAATAAATTTTATCTTCATCAAAAACTTTCTTGTGTACCTCTCCTATTCCCAGCACCTAACAACCATTGGTCTAATTTCTGTTCCTATAGTTTTACTTTTCTACATGTATTTTCTACATGTGTATACATATTATTGCATGTATTAGTAGTTTGTTCCTTTTTATTGCTCAACAGTATTCCATTGTACGGGCGTGCCAAAATTTCATTTATCCATTCATCAGTTGATGGACATTTGGGTTGCTATATTTACAAAGAGAGCTTTGTGTAGGCAGATATTTTCACTTCTCATGGGCAAACACCTAGGGGTGGGATTGCTGGCCCTACGCTAAGTATGAGTTTATCTTTATAAGAAACTGCCAAACTGTTTTCCAAAATTGCCATACTAATCTACATTCCCACCAGCAACATATGACAGTTTCAGGTATTCCATATCCTCATATCCTTGTCAACACCTAGAATTGTCAGATTAGCGTGGGGGTGCACAAACAAATGAAGGGGTGGAGTTTATTCGTTTTGTTGTTGTCATTCTAATAAATGTGTGGTAGTATTTACTGGCATTACTTTGCAATTCCCTTGTAAGTAATTGTGTTAAGTGTCTTTTCATGTGCTTATTTGCAACCAGCCATCTGGTATCTCTCCTTCGATAATGTGTCTGTTCAAAGCCTTGGTCCGTTTTTTAAAATTAGGTTTGTTATTTTACTACTGCATTTTGATGCATCTTTATATATTCTGGTTACAAAACCTCACGTGTTTTGCAAATATTTTCTTTCAACTATGGCTCCCTTTTTTCATTTTTAATAGTATTTC
>NW_012103898.1:2822862-2824169 GCF_000951045.1 Mandrillus leucophaeus
CTTTGTGTAGGCAGATATTTTCACTTCTCATGGGCAAACACCTAGGGGTGGGATTGCTGGCCCTACGCTAAGTATGAGTTTATCTTTATAAGAAACTGCCAAACTGTTTTCCAAAATTGCCGTACTAATCTACATTCCCACCAGCAACATATGACAGTTTCAGGTATTCCATATCCTCATATCCTTGTCAACACCTAGAATTGTCAGATTAGCGTGGGGGTGCACAAACAAATGAAGGGGTGGAGTTTATTCGTTTTGTTGTTGTCATTCTAATAAATGTGTGGTAGTATTTACTGGCATTACTTTGCAATTCCCTTGTAAGTAATTGTGTTAAGTGTCTTTTCATGTGCTTATTTGCAACCAGCCATCTGGTATCTCTCCTTCGATAATGTGTCTGTTCAAAGCCTTGGTCCGTTTTTTAAAATTAGGTTTGTTATTTTACTACTGCATTTTGATGCATCTTTATATATTCTGGTTACAAAACCTCACGTGTTTTGCAAATATTTTCTTTCAACTATGGCTCCCTTTTTTCATTTTTAATAGTATTTCTCACTTTATTCATTTTTAACAGCATTTTCCAAAGAGCAGAAGTTTTTAACTTTGAAGAAGTCCAATTTGTAAGTTTTTTTCTTTTATGGTCTGGGCTTTGTGCATCCTCTCTGTGAAATCTCTGCCTAACTCAAAGTCTCAAACATTTGCCTTAAGTTTCAGGTTTTATATTTAAGCCTCTGATCCATTTTTTCATTCATTTTCAAATATAGTGTGAGATATGGGTCACTTTTTTTCATATGGATGTACACTTGTTCCAGCACTATCTTTGAAAAGACTGTCCTTCCTCTATTGAATTACCTCAGCACCTTTGTTGAAAATCAGTTGACCATATTTGTGTTGTTCCATTTCTAGACACTCTATTCAGTTCTACTGATCTACACTACTATCCTTTCACCAATACCACCCTGTTCAGATTACTATCGTTTTGTTTTTGTTTTTGTTTTTGTTTTTTCACTTTGGAGAACAATTTATTATATATAGTAAAATTGAAGATGCACCTAACCTACAACTTAGCACTTCTAGTTGTTGACATGGAATTCTACTTTCACATGTATATACTAGGAGACATATAGAAAGACGTTCATTGCTGTGTTATTTAAGTACAAAAGTAGAATCATCGGCATTATTAGTATGGACACAGATAAACTAAAATGCATTCATACAATAAAGAAAACTCTTGAATGACCAATACTGAGAAATAAACAAAAAACCTCAACACCAGCTAAAATTAATAGACCAGATCTATATGTATCAAC
>NW_012103898.1:2825024-2828062 GCF_000951045.1 Mandrillus leucophaeus
AAACCTGCACGTTATGCACATGTACCCTAGAACTTAAAGTATAATAATAAAAAATAAAATAAAAAATAAAATAAGATTACTATCGCTTTAAAGTAAATTCTGAACAGTCCTCCAACTTTGTTCTTTATTTACAAAATTGGTTTGGCTATTCTAAGTCCTTTGTAATTCTGTAACATTTTAGAATCAGCTTGTTAATTTCAACAAAGCCTTTGGGGATATTGATGGCTATTTCATTAGATCTATAGATGACTTTGAAAAGAACTGACATTTTTTTCAATGCTGAGCCATTCAATCCTTGAACATAGGATCTCCTTCCATTTGTTTAGGTCCTTTATAATTTCACTCATCACTGTTTCCTGTTTTTGATTTTCAACATTCAAATATTGATATTTTGTTAAAATTGATCTTAAGTTTTTTATATTTTATGATTCTATTGCAAGTAGTACTGTTTTTACTTCAATTTCCAATTTTCACTGTTCATATGTAAAAGAACAGCTGATTTTCTAGTATATTGAGCTTGTAATCTGCAACCTTGCCAAACTCGTGTAGGTCATAGTTCTAATAGCCCTTTTATTTAGATTTTGGGGAGAATGTCTACATTGACAATCAGGTTGTCAAATGAAGATAATTTTATTTTCTCTTTTCTAATCTGATTGTCTTTTATATTTATCTTGTCTTCTTGAGCTAACTGAAACCCAGAGTACAAGGCTGAATAGGGGTATAAGAACAAACATCCTTTTTTTTGTTTTCATTCTTAAAGAAACTGCATTCCATCTTTCATCATTAAGTATGATACCTGCATCAGATCACCATTGATGTCCTTTATCAGGATGAAGAATTTCCCTTGAAGTTCTCGTTTGGTAAGAGTTTTTATCAAGAACAGATGTCGAAATGTGTCAAATAATTTTTCTGCATCTGGTCATATAATTTTTCTCTTTTAATCTGTTGATATAATGTTATGCTGATTTTTAATGTTAAACCAACTTTGCATTCCTAGTACAAGTATCACTTGGTTATCTCTACCCCTTTTAGGCCACACTTTCATGTTTTGTTCTCTATTTTTGTTTTATTTCTCACTTTAGTATTTCAGCAACTATCTTTGATGTCTACTCTGTTTTAAGCATTGGCCCAGGTACTGACAAGGGAGTGTGAATAAGACAGTAGAAATCCCCTGCCCTTCTGGAGCTTAGATTCCAGTGGTGAGGAGAGATCCACAATAAAAAGCAAACAAGTCATTTTAAATGGTGTACTAGAGTATCAAGTAACATGTTTTCAAGTGCAAGTCACAAAAAAAAAAAAAATCCCAAAACTTGTAAGCTTAAACATCACACACCGGGGCCTATTATGGGGAGGAGGGAGGGATTGCATTGTGAGTTACACCTGATGTAAATGACGAGTTGATGGGTGCTGACGAGTTGATGGGTACAGCACACCAGCATGGTACAAGTATGCATATGTAACAAACCTGCATGCTGTGCACATGTACCCTAGAACTTAAAGTATAATAATATAAAAAAGAAAGAAAGAATTTGCAATATGTACCACAAATAAAGGAAAAAATTGTTGTAATTAAATAACTACAGTATGTTTACTTACAGATTATAAGACCATCTTGATTTCAGAGATATTAAAACGTAAAAAAAAGTAAAAAAAAAAAAACAAGAATGTATTTCACTATTTTATAAAGCTTAAGTTCAGAAATAGGACAGACTTCAAGCATGCTTTAATCATTGGCTCAATAATGTCCTAAAAAACCTGAATACTTTTCCTAACTCCACTGTTTTCTCCAATGTAACCTTTGCCTAAGACTATTCTTCCCTCCTGGTCATTATTAGGCTACCAGTGAGCATGTCCTTTTGAATTTTTTTATTCAGTTTGGAAAGACTAGAATGTTAAAATTACCTCCTAAATTTCCTTACGGCTATATTTCCATATGTAAATTAGGTCCTGACAATTAGAATTACCTGCTTGATATTTAGAAAGCAGGAGTGAGACAGGATATGTTTTCCCAGACCTTATTTGGCTGTTTCTGCCAGCAACACAGTCATGGGAACATGAGTTTTCTCTGCAGCAGTGTCCCTTCTCTGGTTTTCTGGTTGGTGAGTAGTTGTGGGGATGATTGAAGTGGCAGCATTGACTTCATGCTTTGGTTTGCTATTTCAGGAATCAAAGCTATGATGTGTGTATTCCAGCTCCGCATGTTTCCAAAGGGAATTGCAGTGGTCAATGGCAGCAGGAGGTTTTTCATTTGTAATAGGTTCAGTAGTGGTCTCAGAGGTAATTGCTCTCGTGGTGGGTCAGTCCTATATTTTTCTGAGAGTCATTCCTAAATATTCAGCCTAGAATCTACTCTGTTAGTGCTTCCAAAAGTTTTTAAAGCACTATGCGGTTTTGGTTACTGTAGCCTTGTAGTATACTTTGAAGTCAGGTAGCGTGATGCCTCCAGCTTTGTTCTTTTGGCTTAGGATTGTCTTGGCAATGCGGGGTCTTTTTTGGTTCCATATGAACTTTAGAGCAGTTTTTTCCAATTCTGTGAAGAAAGTCATTGGTAGCTTAGCTTATAGCCATTGAATCTGTAAATTACCTTGCGCAGTATGGCCATTTTCACAATATTGATTCCTATCCATGAGCATGGTATGTTCTTCCATTTGTTTGTGTCCTCTTTTATTTCACTGAGCAGTGGTTTGTAGTTCTCCTTGAAGACGTCCTTTACATCCCTTGTAGGTTATATTCCTAGATATTTTATTCTCTTTGAAGTGATTGTGAATGGGAGTTCATTCATGATTTGGCTCTGTTTGTCTGTTACTGATGTATAAGAATGCTTATGACTTTTGCACATTGATTTAGTATCCTAAGACTTTGCTGAAGTTACTTATCAGCTTAAGGAGATTTGGGGCTGAGACAATGGGGTTTTCTAAATATACAATCCTGTCATCTGCAAACTGGGACAATTTGACTTCTTCTTTTCCTAACTGAATACCCTTGATTTCTTTCTCTTGCCTGATTGCCCTAGCCAGAACTTCCAACACTATGTTGAA
>NW_012103898.1:2830141-2830624 GCF_000951045.1 Mandrillus leucophaeus
TGTGCAAAATTTTAAAATGCATACAATAATAATCTAATTTCTTACTGGCATAAGACACATGGAAATTATATATACAACTTCAGGATAAGGGCTAATGTCTGTATGTAGAGTGGTGGCTCATTATTTTTTTACTTTGAATTTCCCTGATAACTAGTTACTCTGAGTCTGAACTTCTCTTCATTTATGTGTTCATGTTTTGGACTTTTTCTGTATAATTCTTATCCATATCCTTTGCTCAATTTATTTTTTCCCATTAAGATTTCCCATATTTTCTTGACGATTTTCAGGAATTTTTATATTTTTAAAGTGTAAGCTTGTAACTAGAAGTACCATATGACCCAGTCATCCCATTACTGGGTATATACCCAAAGGATTATAAATCATGCTACTATAAAGACACGTGCACACGTATGTTTATTGTGGCACTATTCACAATAGCAAAGACTTGGAATCAACCCAAATGTCCATCAGTGACAGACTGGA
>NW_012103898.1:2833101-2841576 GCF_000951045.1 Mandrillus leucophaeus
ATTGCCAGAGATGCTTATAGTGTCAAAGAAGTAAACTATCAGCCATATTAGAGATGCATCTGCCCTCCTCATAAGAATTACAGGTGAGAAATTCCTTGCAACTAGGGGAGGCGATTCATCAATGAGCCCATGAAGGTACCCTGGAAAGCAAGAGTCAACTTTACCTACACACCATGTCTACAGAGTTCTGATGCTATTTCACCAAGACAGTGCCATGACATACGAACTTTATTGCTCCCCTTAACTCTTCTTCCACCTTTTGGTCCAATCTGCAGTTCTCAGAAACAAAGATCTGCAAAATAGAAAAAAGTAAATGTGCTAGATGGAGAAGTATAGCACTTTTCTCTCCTATTCACCTGCAGTTTGGCTGTAATAAAAAGTCCCAGCTGGGGAGGAAGAGAAGTCTCAACTTTAAACCGAAACTGAAGTATTAAGTGTTACAGTGGACTTGATATTTTAATTATCAAACTGTTTCTTGGCTTGAATTGACCTCAGAATTATGTATTACCTAACAGTAACTACAAGAGTAATGGATCCTGCTGGAATGTTCATCCCGCGAGAGGATGAGAATTAGCCTCATACACTAACCTTTAAGATACAATGGGTCTCCAAATTAAGTTGCTTTATTATTACACACCATGAACTGTGCTTATTCAGTATAATGTTACACTGTCCTTATATTTCATTGATATTTATCCTATTAGCAAGAGCTAAATAGGATGCCCTTATGCAATTCGATAGTTTTCCCCATAATCTCTATTCCTTCCTTCCCTTACTCTTCAAAGTACATATTTCTTTGGAAATTTCCCAGCCTTATAGTTAACCTCTTATTTCAAAAACTGCTTTTAATAGCCCAACATCAGTTTTCTTCCCTAAATAACTTTTCCCCAGTTTGACACAGCAGTAATGAGTGCCACTTACCTGGTTCTTAAGTGAACAGTGCCAGACAATCATGAGACTTAAAAGAATGATATTGCTGGATACTGTGATAAAATGATAATATGTTCTGTTACCAAGATCAGTTGACACCTTCAATTGTGAAATTAGGATCAGTAATCCCTTCTCATAAGATTGATGTATGGATTAAGTTTAATACTATTTAAGAAAGTACCTCAAAGAGATTAAGTCACATAAAAGTCACTTAATGAAAGTCAGTTGACTCTAAATCTGATTTGAACTTCACTCTGTACAGCTCTATCTCAAAATCCCAGACAACAAATGTCAAAGATCCTTATATTCCAATAGCATAAAGCACAATTTTACCACTGAGTTTCAAAATTCATTTGGATTAACTGGACTTTATACCACAAAGAGAAATAATGGAGGCCACAAAGAAGAAAAGTTTTTGAAGAAAGATAAACCAGATTGCTAATCAGTAATAATCATTTCCCATGGAATAAATTTATTTTTGACTGAAAATGAACAAGTTATACTTAACAGCAGGACCTATTACTGTATTAATATAACTTCAGTAAAATGCCATTAACTTTCTCTACCTCACTTCCTTGATCTTTAAAATGGTGGTTACGGTTATCGTTGATGGCTTTTATGACTGTCAAATTAAAAGTTATGCTCCCAATAGGAGAGACGGATTTGTGGATTTTAATAACATCTTTCCCCTCCACGCAGTATTGCCAGTGATAACAAGTCCCTAGGACCTGAGCACTGGTATGAATGTGGACTCATATAATAGAGGTTATATTTATAAGTTTGTAAAATAGCATTAATAATGTCCCTCATCTGCCATATTGCTCCAAAATTTTTTCCTTCCACAGTTGGCGAGAGGAAAATCATTCTTTAACTTTGTGAACAACCTTCAGAACTAATTTCAAAGGTACCAGGCAGGATTGCCAAGATAATAATGGACATCTAGAGAGTATTTGAGAAAATCAGATCTGAGGTTTTACAATTCTGGATATAAAAAGAAGCCCCAGGTTTGACCAGATTATCTGCACAAAGAGAATTCATCCATGTGAAGCAGAATGTGCTGAAAGCCCCCAGGAAGGTTGTTTTTCTTAATGCCTGATTTCAAAGCAAGAAATACCACTAAATGAAACTAACCTTCAGCCTAGTAAGCACACGTGGGCTTAAAGATAGTTTGTCTTTTGAATTCAGTTTCTGTTTAGGATTTCCCTCATGTGCTGTTCAATATAATTAATTCTATACCCAGAAAAGCAGAAAGTTATTTCAATTCAGGGTACACTGTCATTTACAAAGCTTTCTACTAGAGGTTGGACACTCAGAACTGAGAATGCACGGTTGCTATTCTCAGATAGCTGGTGTAGTGATGTTCACTGAAGCACCTCTCTCAGAAATGCTGACATAATGCAGAATGTGACTGTATTAGTCAGGATTCTCCAGAGGGATAGAACAAATAGTGTGTGTGTGTGTATATATATATATATAGAGAGAGAGAGAGAGAGAGAAGAGTTTATTAAGGAGAATTGACTCACCCTATCACAAGCTGAAGTCCCACAATAAGGCATCTGCGAACTGAGGAGCAAGGAAACCAGTAGTGGCTCAGTCCAAGTCCCAAAGCCCCCAAAGTAAGGAAGCCGACAGTGCAGACTTCAGTCTATGGCCAAAGGCTAGAGAGCCCCTGGCAAACCACGGTTGTAAGTCCAAGAGTCCAAAGGCTGAAGAACCTGCAGTCTGGTGTTCAAGGTCAGGAAGCATGCATCATGGAAGAAAGATGAAAGCTGGAAGACTCTGCAAGCCAACTTATTCCATCCTCTTCCAACTGCTTTTTCTAGCCTCACTGGCAGCCAGTTGGATGGTGCCTACCCACATTAAGGGTGAGTTTTTGTCGTCCAGTACACTGACTCAAATGTTCATCTCCTCTGGCAACACCCCCATGGACACACCCAGAAACAATACTTTGCATCCTTCAATCCAACCAAGTTGACACTTAATATTAACCATTACAGTAAATAAAAGTTATGTTTTTATCAATCCTCAGTGGACCTCCTGGGAAGGCAGTGGAGGGGGCATGTAAGTGATAGCTTGTATCCAAGATACTGGAATGTAAGCTGTCAGTGAGAAACTGGAGTGGACATTGCTTGTGCTCTACTCAGAGTCCTATGATCCTACAGTGACCTCGACAAAGGTGCCAAGAACATACACTGGGGAAAAGACAGTCCCATTTACTTTTTCCATGTGCCCCTTCCCCAGCTTTGGTGTGTTTTTGCTTTTGACAGCGCATACCTACAATGCTAATTTGGAAGGCTGCACTGTGGCTGCTGGAGTCATGTTGCCCAAGCACACAGAAAGTCAGAGGCGCCTGGGAATTCACATCCCCAAAGAGTATGGCTAAAGCGTACAAGAGTATGAAAGCTCAGCTGCCTTGCTTTGGGATGGGATAGCATTGACATAAAATCTGCATTCCACAAATCTTCTATAGGATCAAGCTAACACTCCCTTCTGCAGGATTTTCTGAAACTGCACACTGTCCTCTTTACTGTTCCACTTTCCACACTGTCTTGCTAATTTCTCCCAGGAACATGTCCTTAATCAATTGCTCACGTACAAATCCTCTTCTCGGGGTCTTATTGACAGGAATCAAAACAGGCTATGCCCAAGCCCTTAGGAAATTCCATGGATAAGAAAGAAGTAAACCAAAAATAAAAAAAGAACATAAGGGTATACCCATGTTCATAGCAGCATTACTCACAATAGCTAAAACATGGAAGCAACTCCTGTTCATCAACAGATGAATGGATAAGCAAAATATGGTACATACATATAACGCAATATTTTTCAGCTTAAAAAGGAAAAATTCTGACATACGATACAACATGAATGATACTTGAGAACATTATGCTAAGTGAGATAAGCCAATCACAAAGGGACAAATACTATATGATTCCACTTATATGAGGTACCTAGAGTAGGCAAATTTATAGAGACAAAGTAGAGGAGTGGTTGCCAACAGTCAGGAGTTGGGGGAGATAATGTAGACTTGCCATTTAATGGGTATAGAGCTTCATATTTGCAAGATGAAAGGAGTTCTGTGATGAATGGGGGTAATGGTTACACAACAATGTGAATATATTTAATATCATTGAACCGTCCACTCAAAAATACTTAAGATGGTAAATTCTGGGAGGCAGAGCTTGCAGTAAGCCCAGATGGTGCCACCGCACTCCAGCCTGGGTGACAGAGCCACACTCTGTCTCAAAAAAAAAAAAGTATCTCCCACTGCTGGCTAAGGAAAAAAGTCTCACATTCCAGGTATCCAGAGCAGGCTACAAAATGCTGAGACAGTTCAGTAGCCCTCCTTAAAAGCAAAGCAGCACAATCCATCCACAAGTCCCAGCAAAGTCCTCCTAAAGGTGGCCAGGTTAATATGAGAGTAAGAGAAAGGGGATATCAAGATTGCCAGTTGGTGGAGTGGAGATCAGACACCAGCAGGTATAAGACAAAACTTTAAAAACAGTGCTATGTAGAAATAGAAAGAACTATTCCAAAATTCATACGAAACCTAAAAAGAGTCCAAATAGCCAAAGCAATCCTAAGTGAAAAGAACGAAGCCAAAGGCATCACACTACCCAACCTCAAACTATACTACAAGGCTACAGTAACCAAAACAGCATGATACTGATACAAAAACAGACACTAGATGAACAGAACAGGTTACAGAACCAAAAAATAAAGCCGCACACCTACAATCATCTGTCTTCAACAAAGTTGACAAAAACAAGCGATGGAGGACAGGCACAGTAGCTCAAACCTATAATCCCAGCACTCTGGGAGACCAAGGCAGGCAGATCACTTGACACCAGGAGTTTGAGACCAGTCTGGTCAACATGGCAAAACCCCATCTCTACTAAAAATACAAAAATTAGCCGGCATGGTGGTTCATGCCTATAACCCCAGCTACTCTGAAAGCTGATGCATGAGAATCACTTGAACCCGGGAGGTGGAGGTTGTAGTGAACCGAATCACACCACTGCACTCCAGCCTGGGCAACAGAGCAAAAGTCTGTCTCAAGAAAACAAACAAACAAACAAAAAAAAAACCCAGCAATTGGGAAAGGACTCCCTATTCAATAAATGGTGCTGGAATAACTGGCTAGCCATATGCAAAAGATTGAAACCGGACCCCTTCCTTTCACCATACACAAAAATCAACTCAAGATGGATTAAAGATTTAAATATAAAACCTAAAACTATAAAAACTCTAGAAGAAAACCCAGGAAATATTCTGGACATCAGCCCTGGCAAAGAACAAACAACTCTATTTTTAAAAATGAGCAAAGCACATGAACAGACACTTCTCAGAAAAAGACATACAGATGCCCAACAAGCATATGAAAAAAATGCTCATCACTAATCATTAGAGAAATGCAAATCAAACACAATGAGATACCATTTCATGCCAGTCAGAATGGCTATTATTAAAAACTCAAAAAATAACAAATGTTGGCAAGGTTGCAGAGAAAAGGGAACACATATACTGTTAGTGGGAATGTACATTAGTTCAACCACTGTGGAAAGCAATTTGGAGATTTCTCATAGAACTTAAAATAGAAATACAACTCAACCCAACAATTCTATTACTGGATATATACACAAAGGAAAATAAATCATATGACCAAAAAGACACATACACTACTATATTCATCGCAGCACTATTCACAATAGCAAAGACATTGAATCAATCTAGAAGCCCATCAATGGTGGATTGGATAAAGAAAATGTGGTACACATACACCATGGAATATGATGCAGTCATATAAAAGAATAAAATCATATCCTTTGCAGCAACATGGATGAAGCAAGAGGCCATTATCCCAAGCGAATTTATACAGAACAGAAAACCAAATACCACATATTCTCACTTATAGGTGGGCACGAAACGTTGGGTACTCGTAGAAACAAAGATAGGAACAATGGACACTAGGGACTACTAAAAGGGGGAAGAGAAAGAAGGGGGTAAAAGCTGAAAAACTACCAGCTACCTATTGGATACTATGCTTACTACCTAGGTGACAATGTCATTTGTACCCCAAACTTCAGCATCACACAATATATCTATGTAACAAACCTGCACATGTACCCCATGAACCCAAAATAAAAGTTGAAATTAAATTAATAAAATAATAAAAATAGTGCTATGGACTGAATGTATGTTCCACCAAAATTCATATGTTGAAATCTAACCCCCAATATGATGGTGTTTGGAGGCAAGCCTTTGGAAGGTGACTAGGTAATGAGGATAGAGGTCTTATGAATAGGATTAGTGCCCTTACCTCCCAGTGGCCTGAGAGAGTTTTCTTGCCTCTTCTGCTACATGAGTACTCAGCTAGAGGACAGCCATCTCGCACCAGGAAACAGGCCCTCACCAGACACTGACTGCCAGCCTTGGCAGGCCTTCACCTTGGACTTCTTAGCCTCTGTGAGGGATAAATTGCTGTTCTTTATAAGCCTCCTAATCTGGTAGTTTGTTATAGCAACCCAAATGGACAGAGACAAATAGCAAGAGGAATTTACGAGTTACATAGAGATAAGCTCACAGGGATTTACCAGGGAGTGGACTCAGAGTCTGACAGTTTTTGCATCTTCTAAAGGAGACAGCATGTGTACAAATCACCTCCCACCACAAAAGGCAAGACATGATGTACATTACAAGGCATATGCAAGTTGAATATTATGAAAATGCAGAGTAGAAAAAATTCTTCCAGATGAGAAAATTTGCAGCATCTGGGACCATGTGAACAAAAGCATGGAAATGGTGTGTTGCAGGACATAATCACCTATAGATTTAAGAGGAGCTGTGATACAAGTTATAAATGCCATGATATATTAATTAAAGCATTTATTAACTCCAGCAACCTCTAGAACTTACTCAAGTGTTACTCACACTTAAATGTCACACACAGATATTCACGCATTGCAAACATTCCTAAGATATACAAAGCCATTTGTTACACATGCTCATAGGTCCACTCCAATTCAAAAGTTTCTATTCCATGCCTGCTGGGCATGGCCAGAATAAGAATATCACGAAAGCTGGAAGATTCATACTCTGATGGAATTTTCCTTTCTCATATTCTGTCTAACACCTTGTAATCTCAAAGAGAAGGCCCAGTCCAATCTCGGTCTTCCAGTTTTACTATCAACAAGTACATGCTAATCTGCTTTGTAGACCTTCAGAAACTCACAAGACTAATAAAACCTCCCCCAAGAAAGATTAGGTTTTGCTGGTCTTCACAGCATTATTAATGACAACTATAGTCAGTTTTTGATCACATATGAACTCAGAACATTAACAAATTTATAAGATTTTTATTGATCATAATTCATAACAAAGGCCTATTTAATAATTTGAAAATAAAACCTATTGATGGAGAAATTACACTCCCAGCCTTCCCAACCACACCCAAACCTTCTCCAGAGTTTCTTGCCTCAGTGAGTGGCACCACAATCCACCCACAAGCCCCAGCAAAATCCTCTATGTCATCATTGCTTCTTTTTATCTCTGTTCACCCACATCCAATTAATTGCCATATCCCGGTATCTCTGCCTTACTTAAATTTCTTACTTCTTGCCTCTTCTCTCCTTCATTACTTATGTGAACTTAGTTCAGGCATGACCATGACTCAGTTAGAGCACTCTAACAACTTTCTGTCTCCCCATTTCCATTCTGACCCACTTCAATTGGCTCTCCATATTACAAACAGAGTGATCTTTCAAAAGTGCAAATGTTAAGGATAAATTGTAAATGCTTTGCATGACAAGCATGCTTTATTTATTAGAGTCTCAAAAGGAAACATGATACACTCCAATTGAGAAATTGAGAATATAATGAAAAAAATTCGCAAAGTAACAGCAGGATTTAGAACCTAGTTAACAGTATGGTGGCCAACTTTTTTGGTCAAAACCTAAAAGTTTTCTGAATTTAGGACTTCCAGTGTTAAAACCCAGAAATTCCCAGGCAAACTCAAGATGAAACATTCACAGTCAGTTACAACCAGAAACCATCACCATCCTATGCCTGAAGGCACATGAGAAGGGAGTGGTTGGTGAGATCCAGAGAGAAAAGCTGACAGAGACGGCCACCTCAGGAGTTGTGGCATTTTGAAGACAGGTAGACACTTAACCTGTAGAGACCCAGAAGGAAGGAGGCTAGAATAATAAAGCTCAAACTCTTCATGCTCTTTCATTTCCTGCTGGTGTCTCTCAGTGGCCTAACCTGGAGAAAAGGGCATGAAAGATTACTTGGTGTCACCATATAGGTCATCTTGGGGGAAGCAGAAGAGGGAAAACCAGAGGTGGCAACATGAAAAAGATGCAATCTGACATTTTTGGCTTTGAAGATAGACAGAGGGTACCAAAATCCAAGGAATGCAGCTGGCCTCTAAAAACTAGAAAAGGTCAGCAAGTAGATTCTCCCCTAGAGCCTCCAGAAAAAAAATGCAGCCCAGCTAACACCTTCATTTTAGCCCAGTGAGACCCATTTCAAACTTCTGACCTC
>NW_012103898.1:2846021-2850933 GCF_000951045.1 Mandrillus leucophaeus
GTGGCGGAGATATCATTGTGTGATGAATGCAACTCTGTGATGGTTAGAAGGAGAACAGAAGCCAATTTTTAAGACTGACTGACTCCAATAATGATGCCATCATTAAGAGAGCCAATGTGGCCTTTCCTGTTGGCATTATGCCTGCCACCTTTAACAGAGTCAAGAGTCTCTTAGAAAACGTTTGAAACTCAGCTTCTAAATAAATTAAAATGTGAAAAATAAGTTATTTGTTTAAATAAAGGCCAAATCCTAAGTAATGAAAAATAGCTGAAATTCAATGAAATAAATTGACAGTATGAGTAACTGTGGAAGTGCTTACTATGAAAATACTATAGTTACTACTCTTCCATTTCCATTTTTCCTTAAGTTGCTCCATTTTAGGAAATTTTAAGTAAATGTTTTTGAGGTGCCTAGTGAATATGATCAATTTTTCACACACACATTTCTTTTCTTTTTTTCATTTAATGAAGACAGCCTAGTGAAGGCACTAAACCACTTTGAATATGTCTTGTAAATAATGAAGACAGAGTTTGAGTCGATGGTTTTTATTCCATAACCAAGATGGACATCAGTAAGCCACCAATGAGGATGATGTTGGTTTTGTTGTTGTTGTTGTTGTTGTTGTTGTTGTTGTTGTTTAAGTGTTTAAGGTGCTATTCCTGAGGGAAAACATAAGATAAGGATACATGAGAAGTAATTTATTAGGAAGTTTCCCAAAGAAAACTGGTGGAAAAATGGAGAACTGGGATAGGACACCAAAAAAAAGGCTGAGCAAGGATATGATATCAAGAAAAGTCTTGCAGTGAGCTCAGTCTGAAGGGGAATTCTGGAGACTGACCATGTAGTTGTGGTAGCATAAAACAACAAAGCTGGAATATTTATATTCCCACCTGGCTTAATTTTGGTTAAGGCTGCCCCTCATGAACCCTGAAAGCACATCCTTCTCTCCAACTGGGCAGGCAAAGTGGGTTCCAGCAGCCTTTTTGTAGCCCTACAGAAAATGAATACAGGGACAGGCTGCTGGAAATGAAAGTACACCTGGAGCCTGTGTACAAGGAAAAGGTAAAGGAATCCACAGGGACCATGGCTGAGGACTTATAGTGTCTGCAACAAAACATTACTGAAACTTTCAACATTTTGTATGATCATTTGACTAAGAAATTGATTCAAATGGTTCAATGGGGTTTCTATATCCACAGGTCTAGCAAACTCACTGTTAAAAAAAGTCCCCAGTGATTTTCATTGTTACTAAATCCAACAAATATCTTTTGTTCACATCTTACTCCTATTCGTAGCTGTGCCATTGCCTCCCTATTGAGACACAGTCCTCTTCTCTCTCAGCTTCTCTAACACTGCACTCTTGTAGGTCCCTCCCACTCAGTCTTCTTTGCTGGCTGTTTATATTTTTCCATAAATCTTAAAACTCATTCCCGGGCCTTTCTTTAAAAAAATTATTTACCTTTTTTTTTTATTTTTAAATAATCTCAAACCCTCAGAAAAGTTGCAAGTGCAGTACAAAAATTTTTTATCTGAAATATCTGAATGTAAATAGTCAACAAAATGCCCCCTCACCATTAACTATGTTATTGTGTATTTCCTCCAATGAAAACATTCTCCTACATTGAAACAACACAATCATCAAAATTAGGAAATTATTACATAGATACAATAATCTCATCTAATCCCACATTTTCTTCCTTCATCTCATCTATTCCCACAGCTTTAAAGACCCTAACACTGTAGTCTCCTCATTTTGAATCTCCATTACAGATCTCTCCTCCAAGCTTAAGCCTCACTGCCAACTGCTTACTTGGTATCTTCGCTTGAATATTTTTAAAACCGTATCAATTTTAAAGTACCAAATTTAGAAGCTCTGCTGGTCTCTGCATCCTATATTTTGCATCCAGATGGTCAGGACAGTGCCTGGGACTCAACCTGATTGTTTTCTAAATTCCTGTATCTAGTCCCACAGCATTCCATATGGGCAATACTTCCAAATATAGCATGGATCCGTTCACTTCTTTCCACCTGCACTGCTAAAACTGTGGTCCAACCTTAGTCTTTCATCTGGATGACCACAGTCATCTCCCAGCTAGTCTTCCTGATGTTACTTCTGTCCCCTTCAAATTCAATCTCCAAGTAATAGCTAAAATGATTGTTTAAAATTGAATTCTGCCATTTTCCCATTAAAATACTTTATTGGCTTCCCATGGTATTGTAACTCCTGTCACTGTCCTGATTAAAACACTTTATTGTCTTTCCGTGACATTTGAAATTAAATATGACAATGTCCTGTAGCACGTGGCCTCTGCGTGCCTTTCCGACGTCATCTCACACTTCCTCTGCTTGTTTTGCTTTGTCACACAGGATTCTGACATTTCCCAGACAACTCTCTCTGCAATGGTCCTGGGACACCCTTAATACTAGCTCTCCACATATGTGGTTCCTTCTCATCCTCTTAGGTCGCAGCCTAAATATCACCTCCTTGAAGAAGCCCTCCCTTATCCCTGTCTCTGTTTATTGCTTCTTATCCTATCATTATTTCTGGAAATATTTCTTCTTTAGCACTTATCACAATCAGTACCTCTTTTGTTTGTTCATCCAACTGTTTAAGTGTTCTCTCCACTAGAAGGTAAGCTCCTTAAGGACAGGCATCATATGTGTTGTTCACCATTGCATCCCAGTACCCAATAGTGTCTGATTCACATTTGGTGCTGATTTTTTGAGTAAATGAATGAATAAAACACCGGGCTACTACATCTTATTTCACTGTCACTCCTAATAACTTGACTGTTTGAGGTCATTTAGGGTATCATCACTTTATATAAAAGACCTGACCAGAGACCAGGCATGGTGGCTCACACCTGTAATCCCAGCACTTTGGGAAACCAAGGCAGGTGGATCACTTGAGATCAGGAGTTCAAGACCAGCCTGGCCAACATGCTGAAACCCCCATCTCTACTAAAAATATTAGCCAGTCGTGGTGGCACATGCCTGTAATCCCAGGTACTCAGGAGGCTGAGGCAGGGGAATCACTTGAACCTGGGAGGTGGAGGTTGCAGTGAGCTGGGATGGTACTGCTGCACTCCAGCCTGGGCAACAGAGTGAGATCCTGTTCTCCCCCCGCCACCAAAAAAAAAGAAAGAAAAGAAAAAAAGAAAAAGATCTGACCAAATCTTAATTATGACCAACAAGCAAATTTGTAATCCTGGGGGAAAAAAATGATGCTTTTTTTTCCATGTTGAATTGGTCAGTTAAACAGGTTTATATATGACAGATAACTTTTCAGAATGGGCACAAGACTTTCCAGCATCATACTGTCTCCATTTTAGATAGTTATGCAGATAGTTTCACTGATATGTTCAAACTGTTTTGTGTCAAGTCTTCTCAACTGTCCTTATTAATGTCTGGTAGATTCAAGGAGACTAACCCCTGGCAACCATTTATTGAAATTAAGAAGTAGTACTTGACTTTTTAAAATTATTTTCCTCCTTATTTGACAAGTTTTATTTTAGAATCTTAAAAGAGGATCCAATTTAGTTGATGGGTTTTGGCCCAATTTCTACATTATTCAGTTAAGCTAACTGGATGTGTTAGATGTGTGAATACTTTAAGACGATGCAAGCTGACACTCTCACTTCTAGGAAATTTGGTCTTTATAGTATGCATAGTTTATTATCCTTTGTCAATGCTAATTGAGATTAACAAATTGACATTATAGATGCTATCATTTAGTAAGATGTGACTTCCATAAAATACCATTTATTTTTTATTCTAATGATCAATGTAATTAACAGGTATTCATTGTAGAAAATTTGGAAAAGGCAGAAAAAAGGAATTATCAACAAAATTCCTCCTAGAAATAACCCTGTTATTGCATTTTGCTATACGTTATTTCAGTCTTTCTATTTACACATATACATATTCATTCCTTCACTCACCTATTCGACAAACATTCATTTAGTATCACTTGTCAAAAACAAGTCTAGGTGCTGCTGAAAAAGACATATACATTCATGAGGCTTGCATTCTAGGGAAGAGATAAAACAAATAAATAAGATCATTCAGTCAGTGACAGAACACAAAACAAGTAATGTGACAGAGTGAAGGTCATAAATGGGGAGACAGTAAGGGCTGGCTACTTTAGAGAGGGTGAACAGAGAAAACCTTCCTAAGAAGAAAATTTTTGACCTGAGACCTAAAGAACGAGGAAGAGCCAGTCATGCGAGGATGTGCAGGAAGAACATTCCAGGCAAAGGGAACAGCACATGCAAGGAAAGGTCTGGTTGTTTCTAGTAATTTCCACTAGGTTATTGTGATTGGAGCTAGAGAATAAAAAGGCCAGGACCTCTCATATGAATTATGCATTTTAACCAGCTTTGTGTGAATTTTTTTGTTTATGGTATTTCTGACCTAGAGAGTTTAAATTTTAGTGTTGTCAAATCAATCTGTCTTTTTCCTTATTTTTTCCATTAGAAAACCTTTTAGCTAAATTTCATTCTGAAGAAAACATTCACCCATGTTTTCTTTGGGTACCTTTATTATGTCATTAATACATCCACAGTTTATTATAATGTATAGCAAATATTTACATGGGAATTTTCCCTAAGTAAATAACTCATGTCTAAGCACAACATTTATATATATATATATACACACACACACACACTTTATATATATATAGCACCCATTATATACCATATATATACCATATTATATACCATATATATATATCAGCACCCATTAACTCGTCATTTACATCAGGTATAACTCCCAATGCCATCCCTACCCCCTACCCCCTCCCCACAATAGGCCTCAGTGTGTGATGTTCCCCTTCCCGTGTCCAAGTGATCTCATTGTTCAGTTCCCACCTATGAGTGAGAACATGCGGTGTTTGGTTTTCTGTTTTTGC
>NW_012103898.1:2851231-2851625 GCF_000951045.1 Mandrillus leucophaeus
AATAAATAAATAAATTGTGTTTGCCAGGGGTGTGACTATTCCATGGGTGTGGGGTTTTCAGCTGATGAAAAAGTTCTGGAAATAGATCGTGGGTGCTGATGGTTGCATAATAATGTGAAAGTAGTTAATACTACTGAATTGTACATTTTAAAATAGCTAAAATGGTAAATGTTATATGTTATATGTACTTTATCACAATTTTTAAATGAATATTGTTGATGCCATTATCTAGATTTCAAAATGATCTATCTATAAATATCCATGAGAGGAATGTCTCATTATATTACCATTATGAATTGCATAGTGAATCATATTTCCCTGGAATACTGGCATACAGGAAGGTTCAATTCAACTTTCATCCCTCCCCTGACAAGTGCATGACTTTTTTTTTTTT
>NW_012103898.1:2851995-2853390 GCF_000951045.1 Mandrillus leucophaeus
TTCACTCTGATGGTAGTTTCTTTTGCTGAAGCACAACTTTTTGAATGATCTTTTCTTCTCTGCTTATTTTGATGGTGCCATTAACATATGCTTATTTCTTATATTGAAGGCCCATGAAGAGAAGAGTGATAATAGCAGAGTGACCTAAACAGTGTTTTAGGATATTTATTCTGGCAAAAGTTTGAACCGTTTAAATAGAGATGGTCAGGAGCTTGAAAAGTGGAAGACCAATTGAAAAGCTACAGTAGTTATTCAGACAAAAGGTGATAAGGGCTTCAATTAGGACAATAATACTGAGAAAGGAAAAGAAGTCATAGATTCAAAAAAAAACTGAAGACACCCAATAAATAGAGCTCATCAAATGACTGGAAAGTATGGCTGAGAAAAAAATAATTCTGAGCAGAACCCAAAATATAAAGCCTCTATATCTTGATTCATTTTACTTGTTCAGAATCAAATGCCTACTCTTACTCATTTATTCTGAACTCTAATAAAATATTGGAACAGGGAAGAATAAACTAATCTTTCTTCTTGGCATAT
This sequence comes from Mandrillus leucophaeus, assembly GCF_000951045.1. NCBI lineage: Eukaryota > Metazoa > Chordata > Mammalia > Primates > Cercopithecidae > Mandrillus > Mandrillus leucophaeus. Next base: position 2,852,536 of record NW_012103898.1, read on the forward strand.
TGAAAGCAAAAATCACAGAGCCCAGTTACAAACTGAGTCCCATGCTGAATTTAAAGTCCCCAGTTCCATCTATCCCCACTATCCCCACTAACTCCTTCAAACCCTTGCTTATCTAGAATTTACCTCTGTAGGCTGAGTGATACTTGTTTCAACTCCAGCTCTCCAAATCTTCACACTTGTTTCTTTTTCTTTCAGGATAAACAATGTGGCTTCCTTCTGGTCCTCACCTAGATTAGCCTCACCAACAGCAAGAATTTAGTTAATGATTAGGGTTGTGATAAGTTTTAAGATAGTTCAGTAATTCTTGGCTATAAGTCACTCATCACCTAACTTGATCCAAGTCTTTCTGAGTCTCCAAACTAACACCCATAGTTCTCTGGTAAATATCTCTCTGTAGAAATTCTACCAACACAATAATGTAGATTAAACAGTTCTCCTGAGGTGTTGATCCTGGTGGTTTCCCAGGTGAAGGAGGCCATCCACCCTCTCTTCTTCTGCCAAATCAGTTTTTCTAGACAGTCAGAATTATAAAAGACTTGAACATAAAGACAGAAATGGCATGCTATCATGCACTGCTAACTGTGGCATTATAATACATAGGGTTATGAAATTATTTATTGTGTTTACTGTAAAAATGTTGTTTAGACAAAAAAAAAAATTGTGTTTGCCAAACTACCAGCAGAGTGAACAGGCAACCTACAGAATGGGAGAAAATTTTTGCCATCTACTCATCTGACAAAGGGCTAATATCCAGAACTTACAAAGAACTCAAACAAATTTACAAGAAAAAAACAAACAACACCATCAAAAAGTGGGCAAAGGATATGAACAGACATTTCTCAAAAGAAGACATTC
>NW_012103898.1:2855680-2857434 GCF_000951045.1 Mandrillus leucophaeus
GCCTCCCAAAGTGCTGGAATTACAGGCATGAGCCACTACACCCGGCCCATGCATGCCTTTTTTAAATAAACTTTTATTTTAGGTTCGGGGGTACATGTGAAGGTTTTCTGCTCCTCTCCCTCCTCCCACCCTCCACACCTCCCAGTGTCTGTTGGTCTGTTGTTCCCCTTCTTGTGTTCATGAGTTTTCATCATTTTGCTCCCACTTTTATAAGTGAGAATTTGGTTTCCTTTTCCTCCGTTAGTTTGCTGATAATAATCTCCAGCCCCATCCACGTTCCTGCAAAAGACATGATCCTGTTCTTTTTATGGTTGCCTAGTATTCCATGGTGTATATGTGCCATATTTTCTATATCCAATCTGTAATTGATGGGCATTCAGGTTGATACCATGTCTTTACTATTTTAAATAGTGCTGCAGTGAACATTCACATGCCTGTGTCTTTATGACAGAATGATTTCTACTCCTCTGGATATACACCCAGTTATGAGATTGCTGGGTTGAATAGTAGTTCTGTTTTCAGCTCTTCAAGAGTTGCCATACTGCGTTCCACACGGCTGAACAACTTTACACTCCCATCAACAGTGTGTAAGTGTTCTCTTTTCTCTGCAACGTCTTCAGCATCTGTTATTTTCTGACTTTTTACTCATAGCCATTATGATTCATGTGATATGGTATCTCATTATGGTTTTGATTTCCATTTCTCTTGTGATCAGTGATGTTGAGCTTTTTTTTATATGCATGTTGGCTGCATGTATGTCTTCTTTTGAAAAGTGTCTGTTTATGTCCTTTGCCCATTTTTTAATGGGATTGTTTTTCTATTGTAAATTTAAGTTCCTTGTACATACTGGATATTAGACCTTTGTCAGATGCATAGTTTGCAAACATTTTCTCCCATTCTGCAGGTTGTCTCTTTACTCTGTTGATAGTTTCTTTTGCTGTGCGGAAGCTCTTTAGTTTTATTAGGTACCATTTATCAATGTTTGCTTTTGTTGCAATTGCTTCTGGTGTCTTTGTCATGAAATCTTTGCCAATTCCTGTGTCTAGGATGGTACTGCCTAGGTTGTCTTCCAGGATTTGTACAGTTTTGCCTTTTTGGTACTAAGCTAATTCCAGACTCCATCATAGTTTCCTAACTTTTTCTTTTCTGTCTCATTTTTCATGTCTATTTTCAATTTATTTTATCTTACTACTACTATATGTGGATTTTTGTAAGATACCTTAAATCATTTTAATGACCCGACAGAATATAAATAACCTAAAATCAAAATATGACCAGATATAGTGTTTGCTTATTTTATCTCTCATAATGTGGTCTCCTTTCCTGGTGAGAGCTTCAAAATGGTCCTTGCATTGAGATCTCCAAGAAATTCTATTAGACAAATTGTTTTTTGATAATTAACTTACTCAGAGTGAACATATTCTTTTTACTGACTTTATTTGCACCTGGTATTTTCCTTTGTTAGTGGAGCACCAACCATCAAACACCATATTATAAATGCAGTGATAATGATGAAATGTCCTTAACTCTGAGTAATAACCACTACTGGGAAACTGAATCACACTTCCTGTCTGCCAGGTTTTTACTGCTTTCCATGCTTACAAGCAAAAAGGCTTAGCAATGCCTTTTTGTCCCAAAAGTGCAAAAATTTGCCACCTTTTAGAAAAAGAAGTAATAGACAACTATAATGTGCATTTTTTTTTTAAATTTATTTATTATTATTATACTTTAAGTTGTAGGGTACATGTGCATAA
>NW_012103899.1:0-1426 GCF_000951045.1 Mandrillus leucophaeus
ATTGCCCTGGCCAGAACTTCCAACACTATGTTGAATAGGAGTGGTGAGAGAGGGCATCCCTGTCTTGTGCCAGTTTTTGAAGGGAATGCTTCCAGCTTTTGCCCATTCAGTATGGTATTGGCTGTGGGTTTGTCATAAATAGCTCTTATTATTTTGAGATATGCCCCATCAATACCTAATTTATTGAGAATTTTTAGCATGAAGAGCTGTTGAATTTTGTTGAAGGCCTTTATTGCATCTATTGAAATAATCATGTGGTTTTTGACTTTGGTTCTGTTTATATGATGGATTATGTTTATTGATTTGCATATGTTGAACCAGCCTTGCATCCCAGGGATGAAGTCAACTTGATTGTGGTGGATAAGCTTTTTGATGTGCTGCTGGATTTAGTTTGCCAGTATTTTATTAAGGATTTTTGCATCGATGTTCATCAGGGGTATTGGTCTGAAATTCTCTTTTTTTGTTGTTGTGTCTCTACCAGGCTTTGGTATCAGGATGATGCTGGCCTCAGAAAATGAGTTGGGAAGGATTCCCTCTTTTCATGTTGATTGGAATAGTTTCAGAAGGAATAGTACCAGCTCCTCTCTGTACCTCTGGTAGAATTTGGCTGTGAATCTGTCTGATCCCAGACTTTTTTTAGTTGGTAGGCTATTAATTATTACCTCAATTTCAGAGCCTGTTATTGGTCAATTCAGGGATTTAACTTCTTCCTGGTTTAGTCTTGGGAAAGTGTATGTGTCCAGGAATTTATCCATTTCCTCTAGATTTTCTAGTTTATTTGCATAGAGGTGTTTATAGTATTCTCTGATGGTAGTTTGTATTTCTGTGGGATCAGTGGTGATATCCCCTTTATCATTTTTTTATTGCATCTATTTGATTCTTCTCTCTTGTCTTCTTTATTAGTCTTGTTAGTGGTCTATCAATTTTATTGATCTTTTCAAAAAACCAGCTCCTGGATTCAATGATTCTTTGAAGAGTTTTTTTGTGTCTCTGTCTCCTTTAGCTCTGCTCTGATCTTAGTTATTGCCTTCTGCCAGCTTTTGAATGTATTTGTTCTTGCTTCTCTAGTTCTTTTAATTGTGATGTTAGTGTGTCAATTTTAGATCTTTCCTGCTTTCTCCTGTGGGCATTTAGTGCTATACATTTCCCTGTATACACTGATTTAAATGTGTCCCAGAGATTCTGATATGTTGTGTCTTTGTTCTCATTGGTTTCAAAGAACGTCTTTATTTCTGCCTTCATTTCGTTATTTACCCAGTAGTCATTCAGGAGCAGGTTGTTCAGTTTCCATATAGCTGAGTGGTTTTGAGTGACTTTCTTAATCCTGAGTTTTAGTTTGACTGCACCGTGGTATGAGATACAGTTTGCTATAATTTCTGTTCTTTCACATTTGCTGAGGAGTGCTTTACTTCCAACTATGTGGTCA
>NW_012103899.1:1756-2014 GCF_000951045.1 Mandrillus leucophaeus
CTTTATGAATCTGGGTGCTCCTGTATTGGGTGCATATATGTTTAGGATAGTTAGCTCTTCTTGTTGAATTGATCCCTTTACCATTATGTAATGGCTTTCTTTGTCTCTTGATCTTTGTTGTTTTAAAGTCTGCTTTATCAGAGACTAGGATTGCAACCCCTGCTTTTTTGTTTTGTTTTGTTTTCCATTTGCTTGGTAGGTCTTCCTCCATCCCTTCATTTTGAGCCTATATGTGTCTCAGCACGTGAGATGGGTCTC
>NW_012103899.1:3429-4253 GCF_000951045.1 Mandrillus leucophaeus
TCATGACTAAAACATCAAAAGCAATGGCAACAAAAGCCAAAATTGACAAATGGGATCTAATTAAACTAAAGAGCTTCTGCATGGCAAAAGAAACTGTCATCAGAGTGAACAGGCAACCAACAGAATAGGAGAAAATTTTTGCAATCTACCCACCTGACCAAGGGCTAATATCCAGAATCTACAAAGAACTTAAACAAATTTAGAGGAAAAAAACAAACAACCCCATCAAAAACTGGGCAAAGACCCTTCTCAAAAGAAGACATTTATGCAGCGAACTCATGAAAAAATGCTCATTATCACTGGTCATCAGAGAAATGCAAATCAAAACCACAGTGAGATACCATCTCACACCAGTTAGAATGGCAATCATTAGAAAGTCAGGAAACAACAGGTGCTGGAGAGGATGTGGAGAAATGGGAACACTTTCACACTGTTGGTGGGAGTGTAAATTAGTTCAACCATTGTGGAAGACAGTGTGGCGATTCCTCAAGGATCTAGAACTAGAAATACCATTTGACCCAGCCATCCCATTACTGGGTATATACCCAAAGGATCATAAATCATGCTGCTATAAAGACACACGCACACGTATGTTTATTGTGGCACTATTCACAATAACAAAGACTTGCAACCAACCCAAATGTTCATCAATGATAGACTGGATTAAGAAAATGTGGCACAGATACACCATGGAATACTACACAGGCATAAAAAAAGGATAAGTTCATGTCCTTTGCAGGGACATGGATGCAGCTGGAAACCATCATTCTCAGCAAACTATCAAAAGGACAGAAAACCAAACACCACATGTTCTCACTCATAGG
>NW_012103900.1:0-445 GCF_000951045.1 Mandrillus leucophaeus
TGAGAAACTGCTTAGTGTTCTGTTAATTCATCTTAGAGAGTTACATCTGTATTTCGTGGATCTCTTTGCTAGCCGTCTTTCTGTGAAATCTGAGAACAGATATTTCTGATCCCTTTGAAGACAATAGGGCCAAAGGAAATATTCTCCGATAACAAAGAGAAAGAAGCTTTCTGAGAAATTTCTTTGTGTTTAGTGAAATCATCTCACAGAGTTACAGCTTTCCCGTCAGGAAGGCTGTCGCTAAGACAGTTCTTGTGGAATTGGCAAAGTGATATTTGGAAGCCCACAGAGGCTTATGGTGAAAAAGGAAATATTCTCAGATGAAATCTGGAGAGAAGCTTTCTGAGAACCTGCTCTGGATGTGTGACTTCCACCAACAGAGTTATATCTGTATTTCGTGGATCTCTCTGCTATCCTTATTTCTGTGGAATCTGAGAACAGATAT
>NW_012103900.1:813-1045 GCF_000951045.1 Mandrillus leucophaeus
GAAGACTATAGGGCCAAAGGAAATATCCTCCGATATCAAAGAGAAAGAAGCTTTTTGAGAAACTTCTTTGTGTTCCGTGAAATCATTTCACAGAGTTACAGCTTTACCCTCAGGAAGCCTTTCGCTAAGACAGTTCTTGGGGAAGGTCAAAGTGATACTTCGAAGCCCATAGAGGGCTGCGGTGAGAAAGGAAATATTCTCAGATGAAATCTGGAAAGAAGCTTTCTGAGAA
>NW_012103900.1:1383-1601 GCF_000951045.1 Mandrillus leucophaeus
AATATCCTCTGAGAACAAAGAGAAAGAAGCTTTCTGAGAAACTTCTTTGTGTTCCGTGAATCATCTCACAGAGTTACAGCTTTCCCCTCAAGAAGACTTTCGCTAAGACAGTTTTTGAGGAATAGACAAAGGGATATTTGGAAGCCCATAGAGGGCTATGGTGAAAAAGGAAATATCCTCAGATGAAATCTGAAAACAAGCTTTCTGACACACTGCTT
>NW_012103901.1:0-331 GCF_000951045.1 Mandrillus leucophaeus
TTACATCTGTATTTCGTGGATCTCTTTGCTAGCCTTATTTCTTTCGAATCTGAGAACAGATATTTCGGATCCCTTTGAAGACTATAGGGCCATAGGAAATATCCTCCGATAAAAAAGAGAAAGAAGCTTTCTGATGAACTTCTTTGCGTTCTGTGAAATCACCTCACAGAGTCACAGCTTCCCCCTCAAGAAGCCTTTCGCTAAGACAGATCTTGTGGAATTGTCAAAGTGATATTTGGAAGCCCATAAAGGGCAACGGTGAAAAAGAAAGTATCCTCAGGTGAAAGCTGGAAAGAAGCTTTCTGAGAAACTGCTTAGTGTTCTGTTAATT
>NW_012103901.1:381-611 GCF_000951045.1 Mandrillus leucophaeus
ACAGAGTTACATCTGTATTTCGTGGATCTCTTTGCTAGCCTTATTTCTGTGGAATCTGAGAACAGATACTTTGGATCCCATGGAAGACTGTAGGGCCAAAGGAAATATCCCCCGATAACAAAGAGAAAGATGCTTTCTGAGAAACTTCTTTGTGTTCTCTGAAATCATCTCACAGAGTTACAGCTTACCCCTCAAGAAGACTTTCGCTAAGACAGTTCTTCTGGAATTGG
>NW_012103901.1:733-1051 GCF_000951045.1 Mandrillus leucophaeus
ATATTTCGGATCCCTTGGAAGAGTATAGGGCCAAAGAAAATATCCTCCGATAACAAAGAGAAAGACGCTTTCTGAGAAACCTCTTTGTGTTCTGTGAAATCATATCACAGAGTTACAGCTTTCCCCTCAAGAAGCCTTTCCCTCAGACAGTTCTTGTGGAATTGGCAAAGTGATATTTGGAAGCCCATAGAGGGCTATGGTGATAATGGAAATACCCTCATATGAAATATGGAAAGAAGCTTTCTCAGAAACTGCTTAGTGTTCTGTTAATTCATCTCACAGAGTTACATCTGTATTTCGTGGATCTCTTTTCTAGCA
>NW_012103902.1:0-774 GCF_000951045.1 Mandrillus leucophaeus
TCATTGTACGTTTGTCAAAGCCACAGAATATACAATACCAAGAGTGAAACCTGATGTGAACCGTGGGCTTCGGGTGATAATGACTTGTCAATGTAAGTTCCTCAACTATAGCAAATGTGCCACTCTGGTGGATGGTGTTGACAGTGGGGGAGGCTGTGCATGTGTAGGGGTAGCGGGTATATGGGACATCTTTTGAGCACCTTCTGCTCAATTTTGCTCTGAAGAACAAAGTTCTAAAACTGCTCTAAAAAATAAAGTCCGGCCAGGCACAGTGGCTCACGTCTGTAATCCCAGTACTTTGGGAGGCCGAGGTGGGTGGATCACCTGAGATCAGGAGTTCAAGACCAGCCTGGCCAACATGGCGAAACCCTGTCTCTACTAAAATTACAAAAATTAGCCAGGCGTGGTGGCAGGCACCTGTAATCCCAGCTACTCAGGAGGCTGAGGCAGGAGAATCACTGGAACCTGGGAAGTGGAAGTTGTAGTGAGCCGAGATTGCGCCATTGCACTCCAGCCTGGGCATCAAGAGCAAGACTTTGTCTAAAAAAAAAAAAAATTTTTTAAGTCTGTTATTTTAAAAATGAACCATATACAGGAAAGATAACAAATTACATGTGAGAAGCTTGACAGATCATAAGTGGGAATTCCCGTGAAGCCACCACCCAGGTCAAAAACGAGCCCTAAGTGTGACCAGAAGCCCCCTCTTGCCCTCTGCCAGTCACTGTCTTTGCCCACCCCCCAAGGAAGCTACCAGGCTGACCTGCACACCAGTGA
>NW_012103902.1:2563-3665 GCF_000951045.1 Mandrillus leucophaeus
TTTTGAGACAAAATTTCACTCTTGTTGCCCAGGCTGGAGTGCAATGGCACGATCTCAGCTCGCCGCAACCTCTGCCTCAAGGGTTCAAGCAATTCTCCTGCCTCAGCCTCCTGAATAGCTGAGATTACAGGCATGCACCACCATGCCCGGCTAATTTTGTATTTTTAGTAGAGGCAGGGTTTTTCCATGTTAGGCTAGTTTAGGCTAGTCTAACCAACCTCAGGGGATCCTCTGGCCTCAGCCTCCCAAAGTGTTGGGATTACAGGCATGAGCCACTGTGCCCGGCCCTATTTTCTTTTCTTCTTTTTTGAGACAGAGTCTCACACTGTCGTCCAGGCTGGAATGCAGTGGCACAATCTCTGCTCATTGCGGCCTCCGCCTCCTGGGTTCAAGCAATTCTTCCTCCCGAGTAGCTGGGACTACTGGCACGTGCCACCATGCCCAGCTAATTTTTGTATTTTTAGTAGAGACGGGGTTTCACCATATTGGTCCAACTGGTCTCAAACTCCTGACCTCGTGCTCCACCTGCCTCTGCCTCCCAAAGTGCTGGGATCACAGGTGTGAGCTACTGCTCCCAGCCTCGGCTCCTATTTTCTTAATTATGTCTTTTGATGATCAGAAGTTTTTAATTTTGATGACATCCAATTTAACAACTCTTACAATTGTCGCTTTCTGTGACCTAAGACACCTTTGCCTATCCCTCATGTCACACAGATATCCTTCTAGGTTTTCCTCTAAAAGCCTTTATGGGCCAGGCATGGTGGATTATGCCTCAATGTGGGGGGATCACGAGGTCAGGAGTTCAAGACTAGCCTGGCCAAGATGGTGAAACCCTGTCTCTACTAAAACTACAAAAATTAGCTGGGCACGGTGGTGGGCACTTGTAATCCTAGCTACTTGGGAGGCTGAGGCAGATGAATCACTTGAACTTGGGTGACAGAGATTGCAATGGCTGAGATCATGCCACTGCACTCCAGCCTGGGTAACAGAGTGACAGTCCGTCTCAAAAAACAAAACAAAACAAAACAAAAACTTCACGGTTTTAACTTTGATATTTAGGTCTATGGTCTTTTTTTTTTTCTTCTTCTTTTTTTTTTTTTCC
>NW_012103903.1:0-1194 GCF_000951045.1 Mandrillus leucophaeus
GTCTCGAACCCCTGACCTCAGATGATCCGCCCACCTCGACTCCCAAAGTGCTGGGATTACAGGCGTGAGCCACTGCTCCCAGCCTGGACTGTCAAATTTTTTAAACTATGGATTACTAAAGAGAGACTTCTTATTTGAAAAGATTATTGCAGGTGGAGGGAAAGGGGCTATCATAACAGGAGGGGAAGCTATTGGGAAAAAGAAAAGCACTGTGGCTATGAACTCTGCAGATGTCTCGAGAGTTAGGCAGGAAGAAAGCCAGCATGATGGCTCGCCCATGGAATCCCAGTGCTTTGGAAGACTGAGATAGGGAGATCACTTGAGGTCAGGAGTTCAAGACCAGCCTGGGCAACATAGCGAGACCCCCATCATTACAGAAGATTTTTAAAAATTAGCCAGGCATGGTGGCACGTGTCTATAGTCCCAGCTACTCAGGAGGCTGAGACAGGATTACTTGAGCCCAGGAATTGGAAGCTGCAGTCAGCTATGATCACCCCCACTGCACTTCAGCCTGGGCAATAGAATGAGATGCTATCTCAAAAAAAGATAAATAAATGAGAATTAGGCCAAAAGAGATTTTGTTTTATAGAAAGGGATAAGCGAGGCTGGAAAGAACGAGGTGTGGGAAGTGAGATGAGAGGGGGTGTGATCAGACAACAGGTCAGGGTATGTTTTACCCTGAAACCAGCCTGTTCCCAGGAGGGGCTGTCTGCCATCAGGCTGATGGCTGGCCACAGTTCAGGGGCCTGGGGGAAGGAGGGAAGCCGGACCAATATTCAGTTAATGAGCATTTTATTTCCACTGATCAGTGGAGACAAGCATCTCAGCTAATTACTTCTAATTACTCATTTTCTTTCTTTCTTTTTTTTTTTTTTTTTTTTTTTTTTTTGAGACGGATTCTTTCTCTATAGCCCAGGCTGGAGTACAATGGCACAATCTCAGCTCGCTGCAACCTCTGCCTCCTAGGCTCAAGCAATGCTTCCACCTCAGCCTCCCAAGTAGCTGGGACCACAGGTGTGCGCCACCATGCCCGGCTAATTTTTATATTTTTAGTAGAGACGGGGTTTCACCATGTTGGCCAGGCTGGTCTCAAACTCCTGGCCTCAAGTGATCTGCCTGCCTCGGCCTCCCAAAGTGCTGGAATTACAGGTATGAGCCACCGTGCCCAGCCTCAGCTAATCACTTGTGAAGCAA
>NW_012103903.1:6213-7357 GCF_000951045.1 Mandrillus leucophaeus
GCCACTGCACTCCAGCCTGGGTGACAGAGCGAGACTTCGTCTCAAAAACAAAAAAGAAAGAAAGCCAGGGCCCTGAAAATCAGTTAGCCAGTCATGCTTCAAGGTGGTCTTGATGCTGACTCAGAGGAGGAGAGTCACTGCCACTCCAGGAGAATAATGCATTGTGGAGACCTCGGGATGTGGACCATCTCCACCCTCAGCTCCCAGAGCTCAAGTGCTTTGGCCCACAAGCCCTGAATTCTGCAAACCTATACAGTAACCCCATGCAAACTAGCAGATACAGCATTATGCATGCATAGTCTGGTGAGAGAAGGCATCTTTGTACAAAGAAAAAGCCATCCTTTCCTCTGGGTAAAAAGAAGAAAGCCTGTGTCATGCCACATGGCTTGGCCAGCAAAACACATACTGGAATTCAGCTCCACCTACACCTTCCATCTGTTGCCTTTGTTCAGTGCACAAACCACACAACCATCCATGGCAGGCCTGCCCATTTCTTCCTCCAACCAGCAGCTCCAGAGTCTGACCTGCCTCCGCAGGGCGTATCCAGCCAACAAATAATCCTCCTATTGGAAATTTCTCAAGTTTCTGCTGCCCCTAAGCTGGCATTTTCTACTGTTAAATCCATTGGTTCAAATTATCTGACCCCCACTAGGAGGTCTATACACCCATTCCCACCATTGCCACCAGCGCCATCCAAAATTCTTCCATAGTTTGTAGTGTATGAAACAAACAACTGACAGATCGACATTCAAACCTAATTACAGAGGTTCAAGTACCTTCCACTTTCCTACCCAGACTTCCTTTGTCTTCAGGGCTTTTCCTCCCTGGGGAACCCCTGGGAAGGACACAGTGATTTTGAAGCAGCCTCATTGTCTGGGGTGATACCTGATATTCATTGTCTCACCCTGAGGAAATCAAGGATGCAGGCACACAAGGAGTGAGGTTAACCGTGGAGGTTTAATAGGCAAAAGAAAGAAAAGCGCTCTCTCCTGCAGAGAGAGGGATCCTGACGGGTTTCCCACTTCTTTGGTGCAACGCATGCAGAAGGTTTTATAGATGAGTTTTAGGAGGCGGTGTCTGATTTACATAGGGCACAAAAGATTGGTTGGACCACATATGCCATTTGCATAGGGCACAAAAAGCC
>NW_012103903.1:9967-10315 GCF_000951045.1 Mandrillus leucophaeus
AGGCCGAGGCGGGTGGATCACTTGAGGTCAGAAGCTTGAGACCAGTCTGGCCAACATGGTGAAACCCCGTCTCTCCTAAAAATACAAAAAATTAGGCAGGCGTGGTGGTGGATGCCTGTAATCCCAGCTACTTGGGAGGCTGAGGCAGGAGAATTGGTTGAACCCAGGAGGCAGAGGTTGCAGTGAGCTGAGATCGCGCCATTGTACTCCAGCCTGGGCAACAAGAGCGAAACTCGGTCTCAAAAAAATAATGATAAATAATAAAATAAAAATAAAATTACCTAGTCTCAGGGAAGTTATTTACAACAGTGTGAGAACAGACTAATGCACTGCCCGAGACTCCCCATC
>NW_012103904.1:0-2792 GCF_000951045.1 Mandrillus leucophaeus
ACTATAGCAAGAGTATATGGAGCAGTAGCCCCATACTGAGAGGCAGCAGTCTTTAACTCTTTTATGATAGTGAAGTCAAATCCAGTATGATGTCTCCAAGCCTGTCCCTGTTCATCTATGGTTTTAGTGACCGGAAAAACGTCTTTGGGGAGGAGTCTTCTCTATGTCGGCTAGCAACTAACCCTCCTCTTGGAACATGTTGTCCAGGCCGCTGAGGTGGGCGCAAGGAACCCTCCCTGTCTCTTATACACATCTAGATGTGTATAAGAGACAGATCTTGTGCTGGCATATGAGACAGCAGATCAGGGAAAAAGGTAAATCTAGGGAGGAGGCATGGGGTGGAAATGAATAGAGCTCAGGCGTTTTTAATCGTCAGTTATTATTTGCTATGGCCGGGGCGCGCAGCTCCGGACACCCTACAAGTTTCTATTCTTATTTTTTAATTTAAACAAATTAATCAAAATAAAATAATAATGGCAAAGAAAGACCTACGTGTTTAAATGTGTAAATTGAGCTTCTGAACTTGATTCATTTTACCCTGGATGGGTCAAACTTTCATAATAGATCTATACTAGGCCACAGATTGGTCACAAAAGAAAAAGGAAGAAAAAAAAAAAAGACTATCGCATGAACTACTACAAAAGCTTCATCTTTAAATATTTTTATGTGATTATCCTCCATCTATCTTCTATATGAAGGGCCAGAAACTATAGGTCACAGGCCAAATTCAGCTTACTAAATGGTTTTTTATACAAAGTTTTATTGGAGTACAATCATGCCTCTTTGTGCATACATTATCTATGACTCCTTTCACCCTACAATGGCAGAGTTGAATAGCTGTAATAGAGACCACGTGGCCCAAAATATTCCCTATCTGGCACTTTACAGGAAAAGTTTGCCAATCTCTTCTTTATACCATGACCGGAATGCCCTGATACTCAAATCTAATCTTGTGACTCCCCTGCTCAAACTTTTCCACTGAATTCCTGCAGAAAACATTGCTGGCTTCCTATGCATAGCCATTATTTTTTCTTTATCGCTGCAGAAACACAAGTTCATTTAGATATTTATTATTCCATTACCCCCATCCAATCTTAAAAGAAAAATCATTATTCTAAGCTAATCACAGTAATTACATTTACTTTCCTAGTGATAGGTATAGAAATAAGCATGTGGTACAATCCAGCCAATAAAATGTTACAGGAAGATTACTAGCAAGCTTCCAAGTTTTCTTCCTATTAAAAACAAATGTGAACAAAAGCAGCCCTCCCAGCCTTCAGATATTGTCTTGAGATAGCATGATGATTGGAGCTGTTGCTAATTAGCCAACCAAGAAAGGAGACATGAACAAAACACTGCCAATAGCACAACTAATAATGGGAGGTGAAAAGTGGGATCCTATAATATCCTGTACCACCAAAACAGCTTAGGTTTCCATGGTTTTAGCAATTGTCAGTTAGTTCATCTAATATTTACAGTCAGAAGTATTCTGAGAATTTTTCCAAGGCCGACAGAATAAGATCTACTCATTTCTACACTACTAAAATGTGCTGCCTAAGCTTGCCTTATCTAGACATTCAAGTCATTCCCAACTACTCCCATATCACACTATTTCCACTGGGGAACCCAAAGTGCCAATAGACCCTGCAGAGTTCACTCAAGCATCTTACCATTTGTACTTGCTTTTGTAGATGTTTGTTTGTTTGTTTGTAGGACATGTGATCATCTTAGATGTTCCTTCTTCCAAAACTTCAGTTTTATTAGATATTACTCCTGCCACACATTCAGTCTTTTCAGATGTTTCTTTTTCCTCCCGTGTGGTCTTCCTGGGTCTTTCTTGTGGCCATGCAAATTTCTCAGATGTTTCTTTTGCAGGCCTCGTAATTTTCCAAAGTGTTTCTCTGGCTGACTGTTCAATCTTTCCAGATATTGCTTTCCCCAAACATTGAATTTTTCAGACGTTCCCTCCACCAAGGGTGCAGCTTCATGTTGGAAATAATTTTTCAGTGCCACAAAGAAGAGTTAGCATTCCAGCAACAAGTTTTCTTAGCAAGTCAAATTTACTTCTGTAGAAGGGTGAGTCTTGCAGATGGAGCAATGGCGAGAGCACACTGGATAAGGGAGGGGAAAGGGTTCTTATTTCTAATGCAGTTAGTCTCTACTGCTCTGTCTTTCCCCTATTGGCTAGGGTTGGACCGCACACTCTAAGCTAATTTCGACTGGCTACTTCAAAGAGGACAGGGGTGTAAGCCAGAGTGGCTGAGTGAGTACTTTCCGCAGGAAGGACGGTTACAGAGCAAGTGACTAAGGATGACTAAGGACACAGCAGGTGACTAAGAATGACTAAGGACAGAGTAGGTGATAGGGGCTAGAAGGGGGTCATTTATTGAAACTAGGGGCAAGGAAGCATAAAGAGCAAGGAAGTTAAACTTTAAAATGGAAAACAAAGAACAGAGAAGCTGAACATACTGACATATTGGTTCTTTGAAGAGGAAATCAGAACTCATTGAATTTTAAAGGAAGTTAACAGGCTAAAACCTTTGAAGAAGAATTCACTGTGTTCTACAACTTCCTCTTTCAATTTTCATAGCCCTTCCTCTTCAAACCTTTTTAACATGTCTTGGCTTTGTTTTTTGACTTGATCCTCTAAAAGGAAAAGCCTATCTGAATAAGGTGGAGGACAACTAAGGGAAGTTTTAGAAAATGTTGTTTCTATAAGCCTTTGCACTAGCTCATGAATGTATGGTATGACACAACACCCAACAAGAATGAGTACACCTGTTACTGCTGTA
>NW_012103904.1:2842-5032 GCF_000951045.1 Mandrillus leucophaeus
TTTTGTAGATGTTTGTTTGTTTGTTTGTAGGACATGTGATCATCTTAGATGTTCCTTCTTCCAAAACTTCAGTTTTATTAGATATTACTCCTGCCACACATTCAGTCTTTTCAGATGTTCCTTTTTCCTCCCGTGTGGTCTTCCTGGGTCTTTCTTGTGGCCATGCAAATTTCTCAGATGTTTCTTTTGCAGGCCTCGTAATTTTCCAAAGTGTTTCTCTGGCTGACTGTTCAATCTTTCCAGATATTGCTTTCCCCAAACATTGAATTTTTCAGACGTTCCCTCCACCAAGGGTGCAGCTTCATGTTGGAAATAATTTTTCAGTGCCACAAAGAAGAGTTAGCATTCCAGCAACAAGTTTTCTTAGCAAGTCAAATTTACTTCTGTAGAAGGGTGAGTCTTGCAGATGGAGCAATGGCGAGAGCACACTGGACAAGGGAGGGGAAAGGGTTCTTATTTCTAATGCAGTTAGTCTCTACTGCTCTGTCTTTCCCCTATTGGCTAGGGTTGGACCGCACACTCTAAGCTAATTTCGACTGGCTACTTCAAAGAGGACAGGGGTGTAAGCCAGAGTGGCTGAGTGAGTACTTTCCGCAGGAAGGACGGTTACAGAGCAAGTGACTAAGGATGACTAAGGACACAGCAGGTGACTAAGAATGACTAAGGACAGAGTAGGTGATAGGGGCTAGAAGGGGGTCATTTATTGAAACTAGGGGCAAGGAAGCATAAAGAGCAAGGAAGTTAAACTTTAAAATGGAAAACAAAGAACAGAGAAGCTGAACATACTGACATATTGGTTCTTTGAAGAGGAAATCAGAACTCATTGAATTTTAAAGGAAGTTAACAGGCTAAAACCTTTGAAGAAGAATTCACTGTGTTCTACAACTTCCTCTTTCAATTTTCATAGCCCTTCCTCTTCAAACCTTTTTAACATGTCTTGGCTTTGTTTTTTGACTTGATCCTCTAAAAGGAAAAGCCTATCTGAATAAGGTGGAGGACAACTAAGGGAAGTTTTAGAAAATGTTGTTTCTATAAGCCTTTGCACTAGCTCATGAATGTATGGTATGACACAACACCCAACAAGAATGAGTACACCTGTTACTGCTGTAAGAGAAGTAAGAATTGAGGCTATGATTTCTTTCCATTTACTGAACCACCTTTCTAGCCATCCTGAGAAAGGGTTATTGACTCCAGAATTTTTAGCTAATTCATTGGATAAAGTGGTAAATCCTTGTAGGGCCCTTGTTATGCTCCCATTGGGGGCAGTGTTGTTTGGGATGACGGCACAACACTGAATTTTAGTAATAACACAAACACCACCTTTTTCAACTAATATCATATCTAGAGCCATTCTGTTTTCTCAGGCCATTTGGCTAGTGGGCCTCAATTTTTCTGCTATTCCTTTGACAGCATCCCTGGTGTAATTAATAAACTGCTGTTGATTATTATGATATAATTTATTCAGTCTACATTTTTATTAATTGTCACCCACCAAAATATCATTCAAATCCTGTAGCTATTTGATCTCGGGCTTAAATTTATCTGGTACTCCTCGTGGGATTCCAATAGCCTCTAAATAAATGTGGGAGGCAAAAGACACATAAGGGGCTTTCCTTGCTTTACAATGTTGTGTTTCTCCTTTTTCTGGTTGATGAAATGCCAGAGTGAAAGGGATAGCCAACTGGACTACAGCACAAGTGCTGCTCCAGTTACTTGGCAGAGTGTCCAGTAAAGGTCCACCACAATACTGCCATACATCTGCTTGGGCGTGTATAAGGGCTGACTGATTGGTAAGCTCTTGGAAAGTCTTAAGCTTACTGCATCCTTTTAGGTCTCCAAACAATGCTAAGTTTCCTCCCTGTGAGAGACATGAAGTGAACTTGGTGTCGGGAGACGGAAGCTGGATGGCTCTCGGGGGCGGACCTGCAGGGTATTGAGCTTTAGGATATAGCAGAGAGAGAGAGAGATTGACACGACTTGTTACCCTAGGCTGTGGAACCCTAGAAAAGAGCTACCATACAGTGCATGCCTGGTTGACTGAAGGACCATCCTAGTGGAAAGGGGACAATCTGGGCCTCTGGTCTATCGTGTGCACAAACAACAATTGCTTTTGCTTAAAGTGTGAACAGAATATTTGATCCATTCCAACCAGGCATTTGCATCTTGATGTCCTGTCTCAATTGCCAAAGT
>NW_012103905.1:0-397 GCF_000951045.1 Mandrillus leucophaeus
CTGCACTCCAGCCTGGGAGACAAAGTCAGATTCTGTCTCAACTAACTAACTAACTAAATAAATAAATAATAAAATTAAATAAAAATAAAACAATAATAATATCCAAACCTGAAAATCTATTTTGGTTGTTAATGAAGTCTCCCCAGCCTATGCCAAAAAGGAATGGCATTGCCTGGCACTCCACAAGATGAGCAAACTCTTTCAAATCCCACTCCTCGAGGCAGCCACACCCTCCAGAGTCTCTTGCCTTTTTTCTCAGGTTTTTCCTGCACATCTCTTCTTCCTCCCTCATAAAAATCCTGCTAGCTCCTCTTGGCTTTAAGGCTCTAACTTTTCTCTGTAAGTATCTCTCCCATTTTCCTACATAATTCAGTCTAGTTTTCTTCCCTTCTCTTCT
>NW_012103905.1:3162-3734 GCF_000951045.1 Mandrillus leucophaeus
CTTAGCTTCTGGTGTTGCCAGCAGTCCTTGGTATTCTTGGCTTGTAGATGCATCACTCCAGTCTCTGCTTCTGTCATCCCACAGCTTTCTCCCTATGTGTCTCTGTGTCGCCTACACTTATAAGGACATCAGTCATAGTGGATTAGGGGCCCACCCCATTCCAGTATGACTCCATCTGAACTAATTACATTTGCAAGAATCTTACTTCCAAATAAGTTTGTATTCTGAGGTTCTGAGAAGAGCATGAACCTTTCTGCTGTGGTTCAAATGTGTCCCCCAAAGTACACGTGTTGGAAACTTAATCCCCAGTGCAACAGTGTTGGGAGACGAGGCCTAATAAGAGGTGATTAGGTCATGAGGGCTTAGCCTTCACAAACAGGATTAAAGTCATTATCACTAGAGTAGGTTAGTTATCACAAGAATGGGTTGAGTATAAAAGTGAGTTCAGCCCCCTTTAGCTTCTGGCTCCCTCACACGTTCTCTTGCCCTCTCACCTTCTGCTATGGACTGACACAGCACAAAGGCCCTCACCAGATGCCAGTCCCTGGATCTTGGACTTCCCAACCTCCAGA
>NW_012103905.1:6469-8395 GCF_000951045.1 Mandrillus leucophaeus
GAATTCACCATGTGGCCCAGGCTGGTCTTTAACTCCTGGCCTCAAGTGATCCTCCCGCCTCAGACTATCAAAGTGCTGGGATTACAGGCATGAGCCACCACACCTGGTATATTTGCTATTATTATCAGTATATTTTGTCTCACTTCTGTTATATTATATGCTTGTGAGTATATACACAGATATGCCTTGACTTATGATGGAGTTATGTTCAGATAAACCTATAATAAGTCAAAAATATTATAAGTTGAACATGCATTTAATACCAAAGAATACCCACAGAAAAGTCAAAAAATTGTAAGTCGAACCATTATAAATTGGGGGACATCTATAAATATGCATATATGGGCTGGGCACAGTGGGTCATGCCTGTAATCCCAGCACTTTGGGAAGCTGAGGTGGGTGGATCACTTGAGGTCAAGAGTTAGAAACCAGCCTGGCCAACATGGTGAAACCTCATCTCTATTAAAAATACAAAATTAGCTGGGCATGGGGGCACATGCCTGTAATCCCAGCTGCTCAGGAGGCTGAGGCAGGAGAATCACACTTAAACCTGGGGGATGGAGGTTGCAATGAGCCGACGTCATGCCATTGCACGCCAGCCTGGGCAGCACAGTGAGACTCCATCTCAAAAAAAGAAAAATGTGTATATGTATATGCGTGTGTGTGTGTGTGTGTATATATGTATACAGATATATATACATACACATATATATACCTGTGTACATATATATACACACACACATATACACACACACACACACATTTGCATGTATTTTTAAATATATATAACAGTCTTCCAGTATATAGTCTTTTTTTTCAGAGACAGGGTCTTGCCATGTTGCCCAGTCTGGTCTCAAACTCCTGAGCTCAAATGATCCTCCTGCCTCAGGTTTCCGAACTTCTGGGATTAGAGGCGTGAGCCACCACATCCAGCCCTCAGTGTATAGTCTTTTTTATTTTTTATCTTTCTACTCTTTATTTTTAATCTTTTGGGATTTAGGAAGGCTGTATTTTTATAAAAAGTAGTTACCTTTATGCTAGTGCCATTTTATAATACTTTGGTCTCTCCTCTTGTGACTTTTATTTATTGATCACCTACTGTTTAAAAAGTATTAAAATTAGCTAGTAGTCTCTTCTTTGCACTCTCATTCTTCTCCCTAGCTTCTAATATGAAATATCATATTTCATTTGCTCCCAGTTAATACCAATTAGTCAGTCAACGAGCTTATCCTTTTCTTCATAAATGGTTCCCATTTTTGATAGCTTAGCTGTACAGCGTCAATATGGTGAGAGCCCTGTGCTATATTTCTCCTTAAAACCATCAGTTATATATTTAAGCTCACCAGCAGTCCTTTTGCCAATGTCCCTCAGTCATTTTAGTTGCCCATAACTCTTTCTCCATTAGAGCAAGGCTCAAGGTAACAATAGCCCTAAGTTCTTGCATATTCATGAGAATTTGTTTGTGGCCTTTATCCTTGAAAGAGAGCTTGGCTGGATATAAAATTCTCGGTTCACAGTTTCTTTCCTTGAGTATCTTAAATATGTAATTCTGTTGCCTTTTGGTATGAATTGTTGCTGTTGAAAAGGCTGATTACAATTTGAGTGTCCCTCCCTTAAAATGACTTGACTTTTTCATATGAATGTCCAAAGACTATTTTCTTCTTCCTGTCATTTTACATATTTTTATTAAAAGTCTTTAAGTTTTTTTTTCTGGAATATAGCCATTCTGTTTCAACGTAGACACATTGTTTGCCCTTTCAATTTTCAGTGTCAAGTGATTTATTTCAGGAAAGTTTTCTTGCAAATTTTATAAAACTTGGCCATGTGGACACACTGCAGGTGTCCCTCCTAAGATCTTGGAAGGAGACAGTACAAGTGCTGGTCCCTGATGCTGAGGCTTTGTAATAAACCCACCTCGGTGAGGCC
>NW_012103906.1:0-645 GCF_000951045.1 Mandrillus leucophaeus
ATTACTGTTCTTCTCGTGGCCAGCTGTCTACTTTATATGCTGGATTTTAGAGTTAATTAATTAAGTTACGTCCTGTATTAAAAAACAAGCGCGTCCCCTTTTTTTTTTTTACATTTTTTGCTTTTCCTGCCCAAATAGCATGGTGGTTCTACGAGGTCCCCCACCTCCATGCCCAGCTAATTTTTGTATTCTTACTAGAGATGACGTTTCACTACATTGGCCAGGCTGGTCTCGAACTCCTGACCTCAGGTGATCCACCTGCCTCGGCCTCCCAAAGTGCTGGGATTATAGGCGTGAGCCACTGTGCCTGGACTGATTTATTTTCTTTAAACAAAGCCCAGGGGCCACCGTGAGATTATGTTACCTCGCTATGGTGTTGTTCCTCTTTTTATCCAATATCCTGCGTTTTGAGACACATTTCTAACATACAGAAAGAAATGTTCATGCTTCTCGCATTTTTTTGTTTTTGCAGAAGTTACCCTAAATCCATGTGTCTTGGCCTCTTAAAAACAAAACAAAAAACAAACCCACAGTTCAATATCTATCATCTGTCTATCTATCTTATCTGTCTATATCTATCTATCATCTATGTGTCTATCTATTATACCTATCATGTATCTTATCTATCATCTATTATGTCTGTCT
>NW_012103906.1:4135-4510 GCF_000951045.1 Mandrillus leucophaeus
GTGTAAAAGAGAAGAAGAAAAACCCCAACGTAGTCATCAGATGTCCCTGATGTCTTTACACCTCATTTCGTTTGCTTCTGTGACATTCTGAACGCTGTGTTGCGTGGCAGCGCCCAGGAGAGGCTCGTGTGCCAGGTCAAGAGCAGACTCCCAACTGAACCGTGCCAGGCACGACGTCGTAAACCCCAGTGACCTCCAAGTGTCTTGTCTTGAGATGCGAATCATTTCTTGACATATTATGTCACGCGACTAAAACATTTTCTTTTCTAAAAAAAAATACGTCGCACGTTTGCTTGCTGATCCTTGCAGGAGAGAAACAGAGAAGTGTTTCTTTTTTTGTCTTTTTTTTTTTTTGAGATGGAGTCTCGCTCTGTC
>NW_012103906.1:4560-6155 GCF_000951045.1 Mandrillus leucophaeus
AGCTTCAGAATATGCCACCAAAAAATACATAAATAAATAAATTGCAGGGGCCGGGCGCGGTGGTTCACGCCTGTCATCCCAGCACTTTGGGAGGCTGAGGCAGGTGGATCACAAAGTCAGGAGTTCAAGACCAGCCTGGCCACGATGGTGAAATCCCATCTCTACTAAAAATATAATAAAATGAGCCGGGCATGGTGGCGGGCGCCTGTCGTCCCAGCTGCTCGGGAGGCTGAGGCAGGAGAATGGCGTGAACCCGGGAGGCGGAGGTTGCGGCGAGCCGAGATGGCACCACTGCACTCCAGCCTGGGCGACAGAGCGAGACTCTGTCTCAAAAAAACCCCAAAAACAAAAAAACCATAATGAAACAGCATGATGTGTAAAAGAGAAGAAGAAAAACCCCAACGTAGTCATCAGATGTCCCTGATGTCTTTACACCTCATTTCGTTTGCTTCTGTGACATTCTGAACGCCGTGTTGCGTGGCAGCGCCCAGGAGAGGCTCGTGTGCCAGGTCAAGAGCAGACTCCCAACTGAACCGTGCCAGGCACGACGTCGTGAACCCCAGTGACCTCCAAGTGTCTTGTCTTGAGATGCGAATCATTTCTTGACATATTATGTCACGCAACTAAAACATTTTCTTTTCTAAAAAAAAATATGTCGCACGTTTGCTTGCTGATCCTTGCAGGAGAGAAACAGAGAAGTGTTTCTTTTTTTGTCTTTTTTTTTTTTTGAGATGGAGTCTCGCTCTGTCTCCCAGTCTGGAGTGCAATGGATCGATCTCAGCTCACTGCAACCTCCGCCTCCTGGGTTCAAGCGATTCTCCTGCCTCAGCCTCCCGAGTAGCTGGGATTACAGGCGCACACCACCACGCCTGGCTCATTTTTGTATTTTTAGGAGAGACGGGGTTTCACCGTGTTAGGCAGGATGGTCTCGATCTCCTGACCTCGTGATCCGCCTGTCTCGGCCTCCCAGAGTGCTGGGATGACAGACGTGAGCCACCGCGCCCGGCGGCAAAATAATTCTTATGCGGAAGTGGCATTTTTTTTTTTTTTTTGGCTGCATATCCTAGCCCTCTTTGGATGTTTAAATACTTATTCTTCTGCACCACTGAATACTAATTTTACAATGTGAGATATTTACTGTCAGGAAGGAAAAACACAGAAATGTGGCTAGTGGTACCTTCTCAGCCCCTACCACCCCCCTGGAGATTACCCAGGGGACATTACGCTTGGCTACTGTAGACTTCACAAGAGGCCTGATTCTTTCTGTTGAAAATAAGAGACGGGCCGGGCACGCTGGCCAGTAATCCCAGCATTTTGGGAAGCTGAGGCGGGCGGATCACGAGGTTAAGAGACCAAGATGATATGGCCAACATGGTGAAACCTCGTCTCTACTAAAAATACAAAATAATAAAAATAAAAATAAAAAATTACCTGGCCATGGTGGCACGCACCTGTAATCCCAGCTACTCAGGAGACTGAGGCAGGAGAATCGCTTGAACCCGGGAGGCGGAGGGTGCAGTGAGCCGAGATTGCGCCATTGCACTCCAGCCTGGGAGACAGAGTGAGATTCCATCTCAAAAAAAAAAAAAAAAAAA
>NW_012103907.1:0-902 GCF_000951045.1 Mandrillus leucophaeus
ATTGTTATATTATTTATTTTATTTTTATTTTTTGTGGGTACATAGTAGATGAATTATATTTAGAGAGAGAATAATAAGTATATATAAATATATATATAAGTATATAAATATATAAATATATAAAAACATATAAATTGTGAGTATCAATTTTCTTTCAAAAAAGTTTTCCTGAGATATACAAATATATGCTATCTATTTAGAGTGATAATTTACTTTTTACTAGATCCAGATCTTTAAAAACTCTAAGTAAGTATTTTCTATTCTCAGAAAGATGGATATGATACAACTAGGGATTTACATAAGAAGTATAGAAGATGGCTTGCAAATGTGTTTTCCATTATGTTAGTTGTATCACTCTGTTAATTGTTTCCTTTGCTGTTCAGAAGCTTTTTAGTTTGATGTAATCCCACTCGTCAATTTTTGCTGTTGGTTGCCTGTGCTTTTGAGGTCTTTCTCAAGAAATCTTTGTCCGTATCAATGCTGTGAAGCATTTCCCCAGTGTTTTCTTATAACACTTTTATAGTTTCAGGGTCTTACATTTAAGTCTTTAATCCATTTCAATTTGATTTTATTTTGAGAGATAGGGGTTTAGTTTCATTTCTACATTTGCACATGGATATCCAGTTTTATTTGCTTTTTAATTGAAGAGACATTCCTTTCCCCCAATGTAAGTTCCTGGTGCCTTTCTTGAAAATGAGCTAACTTTAAAGGCGTAAGTTTATTTCCAGGTTATCTATTTTGTTCCACTGGTCTATGCGTCTCTTTTTATACCAGTATCATGCTGATTTGGTTACTATAGGTTAGTAGTATTTTTTGAAGTCAGGTAATGTGATACTTCCAGCTTTATTCTTTTTGCTCAGGATTGCTATTTGGGGTTTTCTTGTGGTTGTATAGGAAATTTA
>NW_012103907.1:3567-4918 GCF_000951045.1 Mandrillus leucophaeus
AAAAAAATCAGAACTAGAAATACCACATGACCCAGCAATCCCACTCCTGGAAATATACCCCAAAGAAAAGAAATTAGTGTATCAAAGAGATATCTGCACTCTCACATTTGTTGCAGCACTGTTTACAATAGCTAAGACTTGGAAGTAATCTAAGTGTTCATCAATGGATGAATGAATAAAGAAAATGTGGTATATATACACAGTGAAATACTGTTCCACCATAAGAAAATAATGAAATACTGCCATTTGCAGCAACAGGGGTGGAACTGGAGAGCATTATGTTTAGTGAAATAAGCCAGACACAGAAAAACAAATATCACATGTGCACACACTAATATATGGAAGCTAAAAAATTGATCCCATGGAAGTAGAATAACAATTACCAAAGGCTGGGAAGGGTGAGGAGGGTGAAAAGAGGTTAGTTAATGGGCACGAACACACAGTTAGAGAGAAGGAATAAGTTCTAATATTTGATAGCGCAGTAGGGTGACCATAGTGAACAACAATGTATTGTGTATTTTTTAGATAGCTAAAATAGAACATTTAGAATGGTTCCAACACAATGGATAAATGTTTGAGGTTATGGATATCCCAACTACCCTGATTGGATCATTACACATTGTATGCTTCTATCAAATTATCACAAGTGCCACAGAAATGAGTACAGCTATTATGTATCAATTTTAAATAGAGAAAAAATAAATCCAAAGTGATAAAAAAGGAAGAAATCTTATAATCTAATAAATAAAAAGTAAAGGAGATAATGTCCTTTACGTAGTATCTCTGCTTTGATATCACATCTCTACTTTTCTCACATATTCACTCTACTAATATGATTTTGTTATACATGATTAATGTGATCTCACTCATAATGTTCTTGTTAGTGTACCTCTGTATTTTATCCTTATTGACATTCAAGATTTTCAATACACAGCAGCTCCTGAATCTTAGACACCACAATCACTCATTCACTTGCCTTTCTTTGTTAAGACTCCTACTCTTTATTGTTTCCTCAATTCATTGCATTTTTCACAACTTTAAGCTTTTCACATGCAGATATTGCTCAAGCTATTTGTTAAAATAATGAATAAACAAATACTTCGAGAAACATTATGCACACTCTTCATAAGGTCCATTTTTACATAGCCCATAGCCCCAGGTTTCAAGTATCATTTTCCAGAGAGGGCAGATAACACAGGAAAACTTTCTGAACTCTTCATATAAAATAAGATGCTAACAAACTCATATCAAAGTTTTTGCCATTAATAATAGTAATAATAACAATAGTTATTAAATAAGCAAAATGCTAAACATTTTTTGTGTATAATCTCATATATTCTTCAGAAAGTTA
>NW_012103907.1:9368-10102 GCF_000951045.1 Mandrillus leucophaeus
AACTGCTTTGCTAGCAGAAGAAAGTAGAAAAAATAACCTTTAGAGGAAACCTCATTGTGAGCACACCTACCAGTTCAGAGCTATCCTAAGTAAAACAAACAAACAAACAAAAAACAAACAAAAAGGTAGCTTACTAACTCATTCTTAAAGTATGGGGCTATTCTGTTAGAAAAAGGTGATTTAATATTAACCACTGAAAATTCCCTTAACCTAGCAGGTTTCCTAACAGGGGATTTAAACCTTAATTACCATAGAAAGTTTCGACCAGATGTAGGAGGAACTCCCTTCAGGACGGCATGATAGATGGTTCCTCCTGGGTGATTGAGAAAAGAGAAAAAAACAAACAAAAAAACTCAATGGGTGTTCAGCAATTGATAGGGAAACTCTTGTAGAAGCAGAGTTAGGAAAATTGCCTAATAATTGGTCTGCTCAAATTTGTGAGCTGTTTGCACTCAGCCAAGCCTGAAAGTACTCATAGAATCAAAAAATTCTAAATCATGACTCAAAGCATTACCTAAACCCTCTCTGAAATGAATTTGCACAAGAATTGTTTATGGAATGCAACTGGGTTGTAATGAAATACTCAGGAACCCAGCCCAGCTCTAGAACTCACCTCTGAGTGCAAAGGCAATGTTGGACATGCTGGTAAAGGACCACTAGAATCCCGCAGCCCAGACCCCTTTCTTTGTGGGTTGGGAAAGTTGGGAAAACAGGTGCAGGACTGCTATGTCGGT
>NW_012103908.1:0-1917 GCF_000951045.1 Mandrillus leucophaeus
AGTTTCCTTCTCTGGACGCTGAGTGTGAACAGCCCTCGTTCTTGGCTTGGTTTTTGGACTCCCGATTATTAAGCCTTAGCTGATGGACTCTGGGGAAGTTGGTTTGTGGGAAATCATCATACTTCAGCTGCCTGCGTCTGTGTGCAATACAACAGTCCGCTTCAGTTATCTTCACAACTAGCATCCAAAATTAATGTTTATGGTAGAGAATTTGGACAGTAGAGAAAAAATGTAGCCTAAAGAAGAAAAGGGAAATAATTCTTTTATTGCCCTAAGGAAACTTCTATTAGCTTTTTTAAATGTATAAATTTTCCTTACATTTATCAGGGGATAAAAAGAAATGGGTGAGATTGAGGAAGTTGCTGCATGTCAGATAAGCATTTCCTCAAAGCATGATTTATTGTGTGTGATACCGTGGCTGGGTATAGAATTACAGCACAAACAGATTTTCTTTTGGAGCTTTGAAGACATCACTTCCTTGCCTTCTCCCAGCCTACATGATGGCTGTGTGATATCTCACTCCTTTGCTGATTACCCCTCAGGAACCCATGCACCATCCTTTTGACCTTTTCATTCAGGTGCATCATTGGATGGCATCTAGGTGTGCTGACACCTCTGGGCGCATGGGAAGTTCAGGTTTAGCTCGGGGAATTTTACCTATCTGTGATTGTTTCTTTTCCTCCATTGTCTTTATTTCCCTTGGGACTCTGATCAGAGCAGTTATTCTCTGTTGGGAATAGAACCTCAACACCCAGGCACGTGCTGGTGTTTTTCATGACTATAAAGACCAGGGTCCTGACGGCAGTTGGTGCTCAGAGCCCTGGACGCGGAGTCCTGGGTATGTCCAGGACAGTGCAGAACAGACAAAAACCCTGACCCCAAGGCTGATGGCACCCCAGTGAGGAACGCTGCACCAGTGACTCCAAGTCTCCAGCTTCTTTTACATCGCTCATCTCCTTTTTATCTGGGGCACTGTGCTCTCTCTAGAAGATATCGGTCTCGTTGCTCAAGTTCTGAGGAAGGTCCCCTCCATCGCCAGTGTCTTCTCCTCCAGCAACCCCACTTTGAACTTGGGGGAACTCTTGCTTTTCCAAGCAGTCTGCTCTGGTTTGATGTGGCACCATCCTTGTGGATCTCTGCAGATGTTTTTTGAAAAAGATTAAACAGAGCGTCTGCCCCTGTGTGTCTCTGCTTCCCCGGGGTCAGTTTTCAGCTTGCTCCTCTCTGTGCCTCTGCTTCCTGCTGTCATTTTCCCTTCCAGGCAGTCCTGCCTGTCTTTGCCTCTTTCTGGACAACAGAGGATTAGGCCTGTAAGCCTGGGAGGGTGGTTGGGACCCTCTGCCTCTGCAGCAGGCTTCTCCCCTAAGTTGAGGGAATGGCTGTTGGGCTCTGCTGGGCAGGAAGAGGCCGGCTTTCTTCTGAGAGTGGGATGGCTGGTGCCCTATTGCTGCTGGACAGAGAGGCTTCGGGTGCTCCAAGGTGGACTGCCTGGCTGTGTACTGTGTGCAGGGCTTGGATGTCGAGCGGATCATTTGAGGCTTGGAATAAAACAGAGAGCACAGGCTGACCTCAGCCCCAGGTATGTAGGAGGTGAGGGAGGGTAGAAGGTGAAGGTGCATATGGGGTCAGGTTATTTTCGGCTCTGATGGCCGCCCTGTGGAGCTGTGGTCCACACAGACACTGCCGGCCGGCCTGTCCTGCCAACCCACAGGTTCTTTACAGGCCCTTCCCCTAACTCTGTCTGGGAAATGCATCATAGCTGGGTATAGCTCTGTAGGTACTGGGGGTGGGAGGGCTGGCCCCGGCCCTGGGGCCAGGCATCTAGTGAGGGCCCGTTCTGCCCCAGCTCTTCACCCGCCTCACATCTGGGTTCTGCCCCAGCTCTTCACCCGCCTCACATCTGGACTCCTCTTCACC
>NW_012103908.1:2403-7501 GCF_000951045.1 Mandrillus leucophaeus
CCCGCCTCACATCTGGACTCCTCTTCACACTCCTCACATCTGGACTCTGTGGGGTGTTGCAGGAATTGTCCTTGGCCCTTCCTCCTGCTTGGGCCCCGCGGTACAGATACAGGTCCCGGTTTCATCTTCTCTCGTTTCTTGGGACTTTGCCCCCAACTGCAGGTGCCCTTCTAGCAGTTAGTTACAACGAGACTGTATGTCACGTTGGTGCCTCCGGCATTGCCTGTCCCCACCTGCCCCGGCCAGAACTCGGGGCTCCCCAGGGCGAGGCTTTTGTTCTGCTGGCGGTTCGTTTCTCGTACCCATCCACACGTGTCCGTGGTTTGACTGTGTGGACTGTTGTGTTCACACATCCCAGGATCTGCCCTTTCTGCCTTTGGAACGAGCTTTATCTGAGTGACCTTTCAGGTATGTCCCTCCTCAGCCTTCGAGTTACAGTTCACACAATGGTGATCTCGGTGTTATTGATTGAATCGCGTCATTTGCAAACCGTGCTTTTGTTTGGGTGTCGACACTGGGGCTGATCCATGTTAGTGCAATTAGATGCTGCATCTGGGCCCTAATGACTGCCTGCCCTGGAACGGCACATCACAAAGGCAGGGGCAGTGGGAGGTCCACAGCCCCCACAGAAGGAGCCCTTGTTCAGGGAGACGCGGTGGGGAGTGGGGCCTCCTTACCTTGCCCATTGGGTCTGCAGTGTGATGGGAGATTTGCAGCATTAGCCGTACCTATAAGAACAAGCCTGGCCCTATGCACAGAGTTTTATTGGGACACTGTCAGACCATTCTTTCAGCGTTTCTGTGGCTGCTTTGTGTCACAGTGACAGAGACAAGAGGCTGAGAAAGAGACTGCATAGCCACAGAGGCCAAACGATTTGCTTTCTGGCCAATTTTTTTTTCTTTTTTTTGAGGCGGAGTCTTGCTTTGTCGCCCAGGCTGGAGTGCAGTGATGTGATCTTGGCTCACTGCGCCCTCCACCTCCCAGGTTCAAGAGATTCTCCTGCCTTAGCCTCCCAAGTAGCTGGGATTACAGGTGCCCATCACCAAGCCTGGTTAATTTTTGTATTTTTAGTAGAGATGGGGTTTCACCATGTTGGCCAGGCTGGTCTCGAACTCCTGACTTCAGGTGGTTACCCCCACCTCGGTCTCCCAAGCTCTGGGGCCTTTTAAGAAAAAATTTGCCAGTGACCTGCAATCAGAGTTCATTTTGTTCACATAAAGATCAATGTGGTATTCCCAAGTGGCAGAGATGCAGGACTCAGGAGGCTCCCTGTGGCGGGGCTCCCATCGGAAACTCTGGGCCTCAGAGGTTGCAGCAGGAGACAGAGCAGGGGACGCAGAGCAGCCTTCAGGCACCAGCCTGGAAAGGGCGTCTCTGCTGCCCTTGACAAAGCGGCCCGGCCCATCCAGCAGTCCTTGCCTGCTGACTGAGGCCTGAGGCCTTCTGCTCTCTTGCTCTTCAAGACCCGCCCTGTTCTCCCCAGTCTCCAGGTCAGCATTGTACCACTGCACACAGGAGTGCAGCCCTAAAGCCTGAAGGCCCTGGAGGCGGCTCCTCCCAGACCCACTGCCCCGTGCATCACAGCGCACCCTGACGCCCAGGCACAGGTGCCACATTTGCCCTCATCCAGGAGCAGGGAGTTGGCACCCACCACTGGCAAGCGGGTTCTGCCTCTAGAAGGCTGCTGAGGCAGCTGGCAGCGGGGCAGGCAGGTGGCCTTGGCTGGATCATTTGAGGCTTGGAATAAGACACAGAGCACAGGCTGATCTCAGCCCCCAGAGGGCTCACAGGCTGCCTCCCTGGGCCACAGCAGCCAGCCTCAGTGGTCCAGCCATGTCCCCGGCCTGCCCAGTGAAAGGAACCAGAGTGTTCTGGGGAGAGCAGAGAGTCTGGACAGCGTCCACCTCACGGCTTTGGCCTGTCCCTCCCACCTGGGCTCCAGGTTCCATCTGGGATTTGGGAGTGGCCACAGGCCACAGGTGGGAGGATGCCTTCTGGGTCTGGGCCAGCTGAGCCTTTGAGGGAGGGTGGACATTGTCAGGGGAGAAAGGGGCCAGCAGACATGCCTCTTTGGGGGTGGGGGAGGCAAGTGAAGGAGGAATTGGAGGGAGGCTTCATCCTTGCTTTGGCTTTCCTGTGGCTCCCGCTCAGAGGTGCAGGGGGAACAGCCGTCACCACTGTGGGTGATTCTCCCAGGTATGCCTGGTGGTCGTTCAGGAGTCTACACGGCTCCCGCTCTCCAAGCCTGTGTGATGTCCGGTTCTTCTGTCCCGGCCATGCGTGCAAATGGTCCCCACGAGGAAGGACACAGGACTGCGACCCAGTTCTGCAGGCCGAGGTGGCTGGAGCCACCCCCTGCCCAGCCTTTACTAGCCAGGGTGGGCTCTGTGGCCAAGGAGCGGGTATGCGCTGCTCATGGCTTGGACTCTGGTACAGCAAGCCCTGCTCAAGTCCTGGTTTCTCCACTCCCAAGCCATTGACCTTGAGGAAGTCAACTGATTTCTCTAAGGTCAGTTTCTTCGTCTGGAAGTGGGATGCCCCTTGGACTAGCCTCCCTGGACATTCATTGCAAGTGTGAAGTGATTGGAGGTTCTCAGGAGGGCCTGGTTAGGTGAAGGTCACCTTCTTGAGCTGTCGTCACCACCGGGCTCCCAGGGGCAGCCCTGGGTAGGGCTCTGCCCTGCAGAAGACTCCCCTCTCTCGTGGGGGACGCCCCTGCCTGACGTTTGGCTGGAAGTCACTTCTGACCTCCCCAGAGCCACCCACATCAATGGCAATAAATCTGTATTAAGACAGATTTGTCTTGGACATTCTCTCTTGCACACTGGACAGAAAGCCGTTTCCGGCACAGGCCAGCTGCTGTGAATACAGCTGCCTTCCAAGTGCCCGTCAGGATGCTGATGGGCTGAAACAATTTTATTTTCCTGCTATCGGGACAGGATCTGCTCGTGGCTCCCCCATAGGCCTGGGGAGCAGGACCCCGCCCACCTGCTGTGCTCCCGACACCTGCGGTCATCACGCCTTGGCTCGGACGTTGGCTTCAGATGCGCGGTTCTGGGGATGGAGACGCCGGGGTCCATGGAGGCAGCTCAGGGTGGCCGGGCCACGTGATTGCAGAAGGGACGTGTATCCGGATTGTAGTGACCTTCCCGTGTTCTTGAGGGTCTGCTCCCTGCCAAGTCTTCATCTCCAGCAAGACTGACCAGAGGGACCAGGCCTTCTCTAGGCACAATTGACTGGCCAGGCAGAGACCCAGGAGCAATGTGAGACAGCCTAGACCTGGCCTTCTGCCTGCCCCCTCCCTCCTGGGCGCACCTGCCTGGGTTTGCCGTCCAGGCTGCATCTTCTTCTCCCCGAGGCCTCACACCCCTGAGCGCCAAGGCCCAGAGGGAGCAGCTCCTGGTTGGAAGTTTGCAGGAAGAACTTGAGGGAGAAACTGAAGAAAAAGTGAGTGTCCCTCACAAGAAGGGTCAGGTCAGGTGGGCATGACGTCCCCTCCCGGATGACAGGCCACGCAAACCCAGCTACAGGCAGCTGTCCCGGCCCTGGGGAGGGACAAAGGCGTCCTGCAGTGGCCCTGCCATGTTGCTCCGCCACTCTGGAGGTTCACACTGGAGGCAGCCCTGCCTGACCTGGCACCCTCATCCCCAGACCTTCCAGTCTCCCAGGCCCCCCTCGACCCCTAGAGCTCACTCCCCAGGGCTCCCCATTCGTATGCCCAAAACCTTCCAGTCTCCCAGGCCCCCAGGGCTCCCTGTCCCTGCCCTGGTTGTTGTCTAATGTCAGGTGCTCCCTGACTCTGACCCTTGCCTTGCCTTTTGAGTTTCCTGGTTCTCCTGAGCCGCCTCCCTCAAACCTCTTTCCTGAATTCTCTTTTCTGGGGCGGCTGCTCTGGGCCCCATGTTCCCTCTGCTCGGGGCTTCGGAGGCTTCTCTTTCCTGTTCCCTTAAGCTGGGCTGCAAGGGCCCCCAGGGAGGGGCTGTCTCCCACCTCCTTCATCCCAGTCCCCACCCCTCTCCGGCTCCCTGCAGCTGATGTTCTGGGGATCCTGCTGTGCCCCGGGCTGCACGCCTGGACAGTGGTGCAGGGAACCAGCCGAGCCACCCTCGGGTGTCTCCATCCGTGTGTCTCGGGGCCCTGTGCAGAGGAACCAGGAAGAGGTCGGGCACCAGGCGAGAACGCTGAGGCCTGTGGTCCAGGGAAGGGCTTCAAACAGGTCCCTAGAGGGACATGGGCTCTGGATGAGCCTGGACAGCTGGAGCAGGAAGAGGTGGGGGAGCCACGTGTGTGACCTAAGCGGGGCTGTGGCAGGCGGGGCTGGGGCTGCGGGTGGTGCGGCCTCTGTCCCACACATGGAAAAGTGTCCCCAGTCCACCCACAGGACAGAAGCCCTGCGCTCAGGGAAGGATGCTGGAGATAGACGTCGTGAGAAAACACATGATGGAAACTGTTCTGAAAAGAAAACGGGAAAACAAGGTTAAAAAAGAAAAAAGCTGGTGTGTACATTTATGTATTTCAAAGACCTCAGAGCATAAGCCCAGAAGAATGACAGAAGAAACTTCTCACATGTTGGAAGCCTGTCTCTGAGTTCCAGCGCCAGGGGACCGTCCCGGCTCCCCGTCCATCCCTCTCCCGGCTCCCCGTCCGTCCCTCTCCCGGCTCCCCGTCCGTCCCTCCCCCGGCTCCCCGTCCATCCCAGCTCCCCGTCCATCCCTCTCCCATCTCCCCATCCATCCCTCTCCCATCTCCCCGTCCGTCCCTCTCCCATCTCCCCGTCCGTCCCTCTCCCATCTCCCCGTCCGTCCCTCTCCCCGCTCCCCGTCCGTCCCTCTCCCGGCTCTCCGTCCGTCCCTCTCCCGGCTCCCCGTCCGTCCCTCTCCCGGCTCCCCGTCCGTCCCTCCCCCGGCTCCCCGTCCGTCCCTCTCCTGCTGTAGCTGAAGATGTGTCATTCCATGAAGTGCCGCCCTCACCGTGTGGACCGGCCCTGCCCAAGCGCTCTCGGGTCTGCACAGGCCAAGCAGCTTAGCCCACTGGTGACCAAGTCCACCCCCAGCTCTGTCCCTTCCTTTACGATGGCCTTGGGCGTACCCCCCGAACC
>NW_012103909.1:0-4497 GCF_000951045.1 Mandrillus leucophaeus
ATGAACTCATTCTTTTTTATGGCTGCAGAGTATTCCATGGTTTACCTTTCTTAGAAAGCTTAAAAGACTATTTTCCCAACAACTAATATATTTTTTTAATTCTACACTTTAAAACATTTACATTTATTTACTTAGTCTTATGCATTTGAAATTCTAAGCAAAATTTTCAATGAGCAATTTACATTTATAATTTGTATTTAAAATAATTCAATATATTAAATTAGTATTAAGTCTTGATATAGGTCTATGTATAGATAAGCAAGCTCTTTGAAGATAGGGATTTGCTTTTTATCTTTGCTGTATTCTCATAGGCTATAAATCCCTGTTCAACAATGAATGAATGAATCTCATCCCTAACTGTACTAAACACATTTTTTTCCTGCTAATTAAATTGTTCTATTCCAAAATAAAATGAACAAACGTGTAAATAGACATATCTATTTGTACTTATACTATATCAATATCCATACTTATTTTCTGTATCTGTTCCTGTTTCTATACCTACTGATTCTTCAATAGGACACAATTTGTTTTGATGATTTTTGTATCCTCAATGGCAATAAATATCTATTAAAAATAAATGCATTAATCCAGAGGACATCACTTGATTCCTTATCTGTATTAAAGATTATACTTCCTAGTCAAACTTTTTCAATCCTCCAGAAAATAATCTAAGAGAACCCAAAGACCTACTTATCTTTGTTCTATGATTTGTCATGATAAATTTAATAACCCATTGTTTTGCTAGAGACTTATTTTCTTTTCTTAAAATTTACAGACTTTTTAAGGGAGTGCCATTAGTGTAAAGTTTCTTTCCTCTTTTATCTGCTTCACTTGCCTATGCTGTATCTTTGGTGGAGTGATTTTGTGATATGAGAGTTTTAAAAAGAGAAAAATTAGTGTGTAGTCTCTTCCTTTATTCTCTTTTGGTAGCTCACAACTCTCCCTTTCCTTGCTACCCCTTCATGTCTTAAAACTTTCAGCCATATACATTGCTGCTGTAGCAGAGATATCTGTTCTAATGTTCTGTTCTAATGTAACACTGGCTCTGAGAAGGTGAAAAATATGTCTCACCTTCTGGGATGCAGTTTTTGGAAACCTAATTTCCTGTGATATAAGCCACCTTCTACAGCATCAGCTTGTTCTCCAACAAATGTACTCTTTTGTTTCTGCTACATCATATAGTTTCACCTAATTTCACAATTAGTTTGGCACTTGGACAAGAGATAAAAACAATAATAAAGGTGACAATAATTTTTGCTGAGATACATGTGACAATCACTATTCTAAGCACAGTGGATAAATACACATCCTTATACATGTTTGTGTGTGTGTGTGTATATATATATATTTAAATGGCTTACCCATCACTGTTATTAGTAGGTCCTATTACTTGTTTTAAGGCTTTGCAGCTAGTCCATAACAAAGATGCTTCCAATCCAAGCAGTCTTCTCCAAACTTCACTCATATCATATATTAGAACCTTTTTAAAATCTTCAGTTCATAGATATTAAAAGCAGTGACAGAAACCACAATTTTGCACCAACTTAATAATATCAATGGCAAAAAAAGAAAAACTTTCATTGTGAAACAACTCAACTTTGATCTCATTTATTGCACAAAACTTAAAGCAATGTCTGAATTCAATAAAACTGACTTAATTTTTTGTATTTGTCAAACATTTTACATATGCTTTCTATTTTTGTTGAATTTCTGATTTTTGACATATATCAAATTCTTAAGAAATATAATTGATGAATATATATGTGTACAAATAATTATACTTTCAATAAATATTTTCCTGAATTTATTTTCCATGATTTCATAGTGCCTACTAATAACAAGATTTCTTTAAGTGTTTAATTAATTTCAGGAAATAAAGAATTTAATGAATGAAGGCATTTATAAGAAATCGAGTCTAAATGAATGGGTTAAATTACCAATGTCTTAAGAAGAACAACTAAGGCTGGGAGAAGTGGGCGAAGTGGCTCACGCCTGTAATCCCAGCATTTTGGAAGGCCGAGGCGGGTGGATCACCTGAGATCAGAAGTTCTAGACCAACTTGACCAACATGGAGAAACCCCATCTGTACTAGAAAAATACAAAATTAGCTGGGTGTGGTGGCTCATACCTGTAATCCCAGCTACTCACTTGAACCCGGGAGGCGGAGGTTGAAGTGAGCCAAGATCCCACCATTGCACTGCAGACTGAGCAATGAGAACAAAACTCCATCTTAAAAAGATAAATAAAATTTAAAAAAAAGAACAACTAAAGTGAATGGATTTTTAAAGCTTCACACATTATGTATATACTGATACACATCAATGGGGAAAATATACATTCTACAAAATAAAATTAGACAGGAACAAAGCAAAATCAAGAATAATTCTAAGGGTAACAATAAATAGAGAAACTAAAATTATAGGTTTCATATAGCCACTATAGATGGGTTTTATGGAAATGGTATACAGAGAAGAATTAATTAAAATCATTTAATGGCTATAAATTGTAAAGTTAATTTACAAAACAATATTTAAATCTGCAACATGCAGAATATTTGCATCTTGGAAAGGGTAAACAAATAGTAACCAGAGCTGAAAAATTTTAAATTAATATTTATAATTTGCTTTTAGTCTTATAGATTTTAAGATTTCATTCAGATTCTTTCTATTCTCAATTCATTCCATCAAGTTTTTTTTTAATATCCATAAACCTTCATTATTTATAAGGGCTTTAATTTATTTTTATCCTGAAAAGGTGGAGATTGTCATACTGTAACACTGAATCGAGAGAGTGACAGCTCCTAGAACCTTTTGCATGATGACACAGAAGCCTGCCCTCAAAGTGCCACATAATATAAAGACAATGTTCTATCTGACTTGTCAGTGCTTATATGATCATAGACAGGCTCACACTGACTGTTCTTTTTACCTTGTTGATATTTCATAATATCTAAATTTTGCATTCTAGATATTTTATATTCGTTTATACTGTAAATACAAGTTATAAAATTAGATGTTTTAGATTTTCAATATGCATAGATGCAAGAATAAAATAGTAAAAAGTAAAATAGTAAAAAAGTAAAAAGTAAAATAGTAAAAAGAGCCAAATATAACTTCAGATTCTCCTGTGCCATTTTGGGGACATGTGACGTTACTTTTGAACTGTAATACATTTGCCAAAAATGATACACCTAGTACACATGTTTCAGTCCAGACAACATTTCCAGTTTTATTATCATTTCTCACCCTACAATAGCATAGTCAGTGGAACATTAAATATAAAATGTGGGAGAAAGGCATTTTTGCAGTTGTGTTTGCAACTTTCTGGCTACAGTTTTTATTCCTGAAAACACTCCTGTAAATATAGAAAGCAGTTATTATGAAATTTCAAATGTGCACACTTTTCCTATTCTTTTGTGTCTGGATTTTATAACCCTTCATAAATAACCAATTAAAACTTCATATAGACAGCAGGATGACAAATATATTTACAGCTGTAACTTAAGTAAAATTTATATTCTAAGTAAATCTCTCCTAAAAAGACAGTGTCTTGATCTTATTGAATTATATGCATTTAGATGTAGACTGTGAGTAGCAGCCAAGGCTGTGTGGGAAATTTTTCCACTAATACACAAACAAGAGACTGTAAGCTCAGTAAACTACAGTATTTTTTTTAATGTAAGGTGAGGTTTTAATAGATACATTTCATGATATTGACTTTCTGATTATAATGCTTTTAGTTCAAAGTGTTAACATGATGGAGTCAAAGGAAGAGGAAGGTAAAAATAGAATCCCTGCAAACCAAAACACCTAAGTTCTATAGACCGAGAGCTTCTATTTAATTTAGTTGTTTTATTTTTGCTTCTGAATGATGCAAATCATTCTCCAAATGAGAATGTTCTCTTCTGATTTTTGTGTGTGTGTGTGTTTGTTTTTGTTTTGTATCAGTACGGTGTATTTTAATCCAATTGTTCATGTGTTCCAGTGGGACAAGAAATAACCTACAATTAAATGCAGGTGCTTTGAGAAAAGAATACCCTCCTTCTTCCTAATGGCTTGAGGTAACAAAAAGAAGAAAAAAGAAAAAAAAAAAGCAGACAAAGAAAGAGAGAGACAGATGTGAAACCTAAATGTACTGTCTGCTTAGTGAAGCATGAGATCTTGCCGTGGGCATGAAACAAAGGTCTGCTTCCTACAAAGGATGTGATTACCTTTTTGGAAAACGGATCTTATTAATTGGTTTTATAAGGAAAAAAAGTAAACAACAGTCCTGGGAAAGCATAGTAAGAACAAGAGCAAGTGAGAGAGACAGAAAAGAGGAAGAAAAGAAGTAAAAGGAGTAAAAATTAAGAAAGTGGGAAAGAGGAAAGGGAAGTAAAGATGATACAGAAAGACACGCTAGCATGTATTCTATCGGGCCAAAATATTTTAACCCCTTAATTTAAAAATAATCAACACTGCTCTCATATCACCTAAACAAAGAAAGAAATTTCAT
>NW_012103909.1:4547-18761 GCF_000951045.1 Mandrillus leucophaeus
ACCTAGTACACATGTTTCAGTCCAGACAACATTTCCAGTTTTATTATCATTTCTCACCCTACAATAGCATAGTCAGTGGAACATTAAATATAAAATGTGGGAGAAAGGCATTTTTGCAGTTGTGTTTGCAACTTTCTGGCTACAGTTTTTATTCCTGAAAACACTCCTGTAAATATAGAAAGCAGTTATTATGAAATTTCAAATGTGCACACTTTTCCTATTCTTTTGTGTCTGGATTTTATAACCCTTCATAAATAACCAATTAAAACTTCATATAGACAGCAGGATGAAAAATATATTTACAGCTGTAACTTAAGTAAAATTTATATTCTAAGTAAATCTCTCCTAAAAAGACAGTGTCTTGATCTTATTGAATTATATGCATTTAGATGTAGACTGTGAGTAGCAGCCAAGGCTGTGTGGGAAATTTTTCCACTAATACACAAACAAGAGACTGTAAGCTCAGTAAACTACAGTATTTTTTTTAATGTAAGGTGAGGTTTTAATAGATACATTTCATGATATTGACTTTCTGATTATAATGCTTTTAGTTCAAAGTGTTAACATGATGGAGTCAAAGGAAGAGGAAGGTAAAAATAGAATCCCTGCAAACCAAAACACCTAAGTTCTATAGACCGAGAGCTTCTATTTAATTTAGTTGTTTTATTTTTGCTTCTGAATGATGCAAATCATTCTCCAAATGAGAATGTTCTCTTCTGATTTTTGTGTGTGTGTGTGTTTGTTTTTGTTTTGTATCAGTACGGTGTATTTTAATCCAATTGTTCATGTGTTCCAGTGGGACAAGAAATAACCTACAATTAAATGCAGGTGCTTTGAGAAAAGAATACCCTCCTTCTTCCTAATGGCTTGAGGTAACAAAAAGAAGAAAAAAGAAAAAAAAAAAGCAGACAAAGAAAGAGAGAGACAGATGTGAAACCTAAATGTACTGTCTGCTTAGTGAAGCATGAGATCTTGCCGTGGGCATGAAACAAAGGTCTGCTTCCTACAAAGGATGTGATTACCTTTTTGGAAAACGGATCTTATTAATTGGTTTTATAAGGAAAAAAAGTAAACAACAGTCCTGGGAAAGCATAGTAAGAACAAGAGCAAGTGAGAGAGACAGAAAAGAGGAAGAAAAGAAGTAAAAGGAGTAAAAATTAAGAAAGTGGGAAAGAGGAAAGGGAAGTAAAGATGATACAGAAAGACACGCTAGCATGTATTCTATCGGGCCAAAATATTTTAACCCCTTAATTTAAAAATAATCAACACTGCTCTCATATCACCTAAACAAAGAAAGAAATTTCATGTTATGCAATGTTTTATAGAGAGAATAAAATTATTACATTCAAATTACTGTGTATTGTAATAAAATATTCCAATTGTTTGTATTTTAGTTTTTATGTATTTATACACAAGCAGTAGATGAATATGACATATTCACAGTTACAGACACCAGGTATAAATATTAAACACAATTTTATAAATATCCAATGATATGATTTGATTCTGTGTCCCCACCCAATCTCTTCTCAATTGTAATCCTCCTGTGTCAAGAGAGGAACCTGGTGGGAGGTGATTGGATCATGGGGACAGTTTTCTCCGCGTTGTTTTTGTGATAGTGAATGAGTTCTCATAAGAACTGGTGGTTTAAAATTGTAGCACTTCTTCTCTCTCTCTCTCTCTCTCTCTCTCTCTTTCTCTCTCTCTCTCTCTCTCTCCCCCTCTCTGTCTCTCTCTCTCTCCCCTCCCGCTGCAAAGTGACATATACCTTGCTTCCCCTTCACCTTCCACCAGGATTCTAAGTTTCCTGAAACCTCTCCAGTCATGCAGAACTGTGAGTCAATTATACCGCTTTTCTTTACAATTTAGCCAGACTCAAGTAGTTCTTTACAGCAGTGTGGAAACGGACAAATACACCCAAGTAGATAACATTACATACTCTTAAAACATCAACTTTTAAAAAAAATCAACATAAACTACATTTTCAATTTCCTCCAAAAGCTTTATTTATTTAGAATAATCATCAAGTTTTATAAAATTAACTTCACAATAAAACATATCATCTATTAATATGCTTTTGATGAAAAACAATCATGCATAATACAAGATAAAGAAAATATAACATCATAAAATTATAAAACCATTGAGCTTTCCTTGCTCAATTTAACTTTATTATTACCTTAACCTAGACAGAGTTAAAGGGGATGCCTTAGTCTCCTATCTATTAATCAATAAATCTGCTTGTATGTTAATAGGTGCTAGATTTCAAAAGAACATTCTAGATATATAAAGTTTTTCAATAGTTCTTAAAACTGATGAAACAATTTGTTGTAATCAATACTGTAGTGAAAGTCAACTTTTAGAGCCCAATATCTCACATTTTCCCTACTTCCCTTTTTATTTCATTTATTAATTCTGGGTCTTTTAAAGTATGTTCTCTGACATTTTGTCTGTTTTAAACCATAGAAGATCTCTCTTTTTATTTGTTAGGTATAGAACAATATACCTAAATTTCAAATAAGTTTTCTTTTGGTAAAAACTATTCTGCTGCAGGGTCACAAAATATCAAAACCACTGTTTTTAATACATCTCAGATTAATTTTGATAAGTAATGTGGTGACACAATAAAATTTAATTTTTCCCCTAAACTAAAAGAAGATCCCATCTCCTCTTACTGAATAATCTTTCCCTAAACCCATATATTATGGTCCATTTCTAGACTCTATTCTATTCCAAGGGTTTACAACCCCTGGGCCATGGACTAGTACTGGTCTATGGTCTGTGAGGAACTGGGTCGCATTGCAGGAGGTGAGCAGCAAGAGACTGAGCACTACTACCTGAGCTCCACCTCCTGTCAGATCAACAGCAGCATTAGATTCTCAAAGGAGTGTGAGCCCTATTGTGAACTGCACATGTGAGGGATATAGGTTGTGCACTCCTTAGGAAAATCAAATGCCTGGTGATCTGAGGTGGAACAGTTTCATCCCAAAACCAACCTCCCCATTCCCCCATTGTCTTCCATGAAACCGGTCCCTGGTGCCAAGAAGGTTGGGGATGGCTGTTCTAATCTACTAATTTATTTGTTTATTTTTAGAAATATTGTACATAATGTATATTATTAGCGTTTTAATATTTGGTAGGCAAAGGTCCACATTATTACACATTTCACAAATTGTCATGTATATGCCTGACTCCTTTTTCTTCAAAATAAATTAAAAATTGTGCAATCAGATTCCAAAGAGATTCCATTATTTTAATGTAAAACAAATGATATGTTATTCTATTTTACTTTCCATTATGAGAATGATTTCTCCCTCTAATTACCAATGTTTCTTTAACTTTTACAGTACTATATTGTATTTTTTTTTTTTTGAAATGTGGAGGTACAATATAGTGAGAGTTAAAATTTAGAAATTGAAATCAAGGTATTATAAGTTCAGATATCGGTTTGCTACTTAAACGTGTGACCTTAAAAATTATTCAAACAAATCTTAAATATTGTTGTATTCAAATACTGAAATATATTAGATTTTTATAGTTATAAATGTTTCACATTAATATTTACCCCTATATAATTTCAACATAGAAAGGAATGCATGTTAATGTAAATTCAGAAATGAATACACTGGTTTTAGGAAAATTAGATAATTTTTCTGATAGGATTATATATTATATATCATATG
Source organism: Mandrillus leucophaeus (assembly GCF_000951045.1). Lineage (NCBI taxonomy): Eukaryota > Metazoa > Chordata > Mammalia > Primates > Cercopithecidae > Mandrillus > Mandrillus leucophaeus. The sequence goes on from NW_012103909.1 coordinate 8,231, forward strand.
TTATATATTATAATTATATATAAGGGTCTAGTATTATCAGGGTCTGATAATACAAAAACAGAACTCAGGGAGAAGATAAAATAAAAGGAAGCAAGGACAAGAGGGGATAAAGTTGTTAATCAGGAATGTCTGATGTAGTCCACTGCACTACTCATATATCTTTGTACCTTCTTTATTACAATCTGTGATATTGTAAGAGGGGATACATGTGTGCAAGCTCAATGCTCTTACTTTTCTCTGAGAGGGGAAGTACAATCAGTCACAATGTTTCCTTCAGGGTGGTGGCTTTAAGAAACAATTCTTGCTGCTGCAACTGCTCTTGTAGCTGAAAATCATTTTCATTATCTTCATTCTCCACTACTTATTCTGCGTGTCTCTTGCCATTGGGCATAACATTGGTCAGTCAGCATTTCTTATGTTATAAGGGAACTCTCATATCTATGCTTGATGGATCCTAGTCCTTAGTTGCTTTGGTCACAATTATTTACTGTTATCTTTGGACAAATGTGCACCCAGTGGTTCCTAATGTATCTCCTAATTTCTAGGCATTTTTCCTAGAGTCTCAACTGTAAAGAAGAATTACAGTTTATCATGATAATCTGGAGCTGTTACAACTGCCAGTAAACTAATGATTCCCTTTGTTCACTGGTCCACAGCCTGAGGAGCACTGAGTGACTAGCAGGTAGTGGCAGCTTCACATTCAGTAGGATACTGTGTTTTCTGGCAGAAGTAACTCCTCGCTGCTCCTCGTGAGTTAGGATCTTCAATCAATTTTTTTCAGGATGGGATGAATAATTTATTACTATGCGTGTGGAATATTGAGAATAATGGCGGAAGGGATCAATGGTACTTTCACCTTTGCTTTCCAATTTCACATCTTAGAGCTTTGGGGTAGCTATTCTACTGAACAGTAGAATATTGCTTTAATTCATTGAATTGAAGATGACATTTTATATTAGATGCTTATTGATATGGTTTGACTTTGTGTTCCAGGTCAAATCTCATCTTGAATTATAATCTCATAATCCCCCCATGTTGTGGGAGAGACCTGATAGGTGGTAATGAAATCATGTGGGTGGTTTTTCCCATGCTGTTCTCATGATAGTGAGTGAGTTCTCACAAAATCTGATGGTTTTATAAGCATCTAGCAGTTGTCCTGCTGACTCTCTTTCTCTCTCCTGCTTCCCTGTAAAGAGGTGTCTTCCCCATGATTGTAAGTGTCCTTAGGCCTCTCCAATGATGCAGAAATGGGAGTCAATTAAACCTCTTTTCTTCATAAAACAACCAGTCTTGGGTATTTTTTCATAACATTGTGAGAATAGACTAATACAGTAAATTGGGAACACAAGTGGGGTTCTACCATAAAGGTACCCGAAAATGTGGAAGTGACTTTGGAACTTGGTAACAGGAAGAGGCTGGAATAGTTTGGAAAGCTCAGAAGAAAACAGGAAGATGTGGGCAAGCTTGGAACTTCCTAGAGACTTGTTGAATGGCTTTGACCAAAATGCCAATAGTGATATGAACAATAAAGTCCAGGCTGAGGTAGTCTCAGATGGAGATGAGGAACTTGTTGGGAACTGGAGTAAAGGTTACTCTTACTATGCAAAGAGACAGTTGGCATTTTGTCCCTGCCTTAGAGATCTGTGGAACTTTGAACTTAAGAGAGATGATTTAGGGTACTTGGCAGAAGAAATTTCTAAGCAGCAAAACATTCAAGAGGAAGCAGAGCATAAAAGTTTGAAAAAATTGCAGCCTGATGATGTAGTAGAAAAGAAAAAAGCCATTTTCTGGAGACAAATTCAAGCTAGTTGCAGAAATCTGCATAAGTAATAAGGAGCCAAACGATAATCACCAAGACAATGGGAAAAATGTCTCCAGGATATGTCAATGGTCTTCACAGCAGCTGCTCCCATTACAGGCCCAGAGGATTAGGGGGGGAACATGGTTTCATGGGCTGGATTCAGGGCCCCCCTGCTATGTCACTGCCTTGGACTTGGTGCCCTGTGTCCCAGCTTCTCCAGCTATGGCTAAAAGGAGCCAATGTACAGCTCAGGCCATTGCTTCAGAGAAAGGAAGCCCCAAATCTTGGCAGCTTTCACTTGGTGTTGGGCCTGTGGGTATGCAGAAGAGAAGAATTGGGATTTGAGAACCTCCGCCTAAATTTCAGAGGATGTATGGGAATGTCTGGATGTCCAGGCAGAAATAAAGCCCTCATGGAGAACCTCTGCTAGGGAAGTGCAGAAAGGAAATGTCGGGTTGGAGCCCCCACACAATGTTCCCACTGGGGCACTGCCTAGTGAAGCTATGAGAAGAGGTCCACAGAGCTTCAGACCCCAGAATGGTAGATCCACTGACAGATTGCACCATGCTCCTGGAAAAGCCGCAGACACTCAGCACCAGCTGCAAAAGTAGCCAGGAGGGGGGCTCTACATTGCAAAGCCATAGGGTGGAGCTGCCCAAGGCCATGAAAACCCACCTCTTGCATTAGCATGAAAGCCCATCTCTTGCATTAGCATGATCTGGGTGTGAGACATGGAGTCAAAGATCATTTTGGAATTTTAAGGTTTAATATTTAGTGAGTCTCCTATTGGATTTTAGACTTGCATAGGGCCTATAGCCCTTTTGTTTAGGCCAATTTCTCCCATTTGGAATGGGTGTATTTACCCAATGCCTTTATTCCCATTGTATCTAGGAAGTAACTAACTTTCTTTTGTTATTACAGGCTCAAAGGCAGAAGGAACTTACCTTGTCTCAGATGAGACTTTGGACTTAGACTTTCAGGTTAATGTTGGAATGAGTTAAGACTTTGGGAGACTGTTGGAAGGGCATAATTGTATTTTGAAATGTGAGGACATCCAACTGGGGAGGGGCCAGGGTCAGAATAATATGGTATGAACTTTGTGTCCTCACCCAAATCTCATCTTGAAGTGTAATACCATAATCCCCACATGTCGTGGGAGGAACCTGGTAGGAGATCATTGAATCATAGGTGAAGTTTTTCCATGCTGTTCTTATGATAAAGTGAGTTCTCATGAGATCTGATGGTTTTATAAGTGTCTGACATTTCCCCTGCTGGCTCTCATTCTCTCTCCTGCTGCCCTGTGAAGAGGTGCCTTCTGCCATGAGTGTGTCCTGATGCCTCTTCAGCCATGTGGAACTGTGAGTCAATTAAACTTCATTTCTTTATAAAATACCCAGTCTCAGCTATTTTTTCATAGCAACACGAGAACAATCTACTATATCTATTTTTTCTTATTTTACCAAAAAGTAAAATTAAATTAGCAATTAAACTATTACAGTGTTTTCATATTACTTAGAATTTTAAAAATTTATTTATGCCTATTAAATGCTATTTGAAATTTAGTAGGTTGTACCAATGAAAACATTCACTTCATCTCTCTAGATTATTAAACAGATTGCTTCTTGGATTTCCATTGGTCTTGTACAACGTCTCCAGTAAAATATTTTGGAAAAAGAATTATGACAATTATAGCTACATGGTGAATTATACATTTCATCATTACAGAGTTACCCTCTGGCTACCTTGAATTGTTTTCATTTTAAACTATGCTTGTTTTCTGATATTTAAAAAATAAAAAAGTATGTAATGAATAATTGGGTAATTACTATACCTAATCTGACTTTGAAAGGCTTGAGTGAAGTGTTTGAGCATTTGTGAGAAGTAACAAGGGAGAGTAGGAAATGGTTCACTAAATCATGATGCATCATACTGGTACTTTACAACTATTTAAAAAGGCTTCAACTTTATTTTATAGTTATTTGTTAGGAGAATCATATGTATCTTGCATTCTTCATATTATGTTAGAGCAGATAGAATTTATACAAATATTTTGCCAAATTATGGAATAAAGAATTGAATAGAATAGAAATTATGAAATATAGTATAGTGCAGGCACAGGAGTTAATCCAGAGGGCATCTAATCCAGTGCTTGTCTTCCCTTCAATGTTCTTCAGCCATTGAAACCACAACGAAACAGCTTGTGATCCTAACAAGTTCCTTAACTTCACAATACCTCAATTTTCTCATGTTAAAATCGGAATAGTAACAACACATCCCTGAAAAAGCTTACCTTAACCTGTGCTGCTATAATAAAATACCATAATTTGTGTGACTTAAAAAACAAACATTTATTTCTCACACTTATAGAGGCTGTGAATTCCAAGAACAAGGCGTCAGCAGCTGAAGGTGTCTGGCGTTTGGTGAGGGCCCTCTTCCTGGTTTGCAGATGAGTTTATCCTCCCGTAGCTGAGAGAGAAATTATTTCTCTTATGTTTCTTTTTATAAGGGCATTAATCCCATTCATGAAGGCCCTACCCTCATGACTTAAATATCCTCCCAAAAGGTCCTACCTCTTAACACTGTCATATTGGAGGTTAGGATTTCAGCATACGAATTTTGGGGTAACATAAACATTCATTTCATAACATGACTGTTGTAGTATTATACATGTATAAAAGCTATTTATTGAGGCTGTAGATATTTCATGCTGAGAAAACAGTCTGGCAGGTAATAAACAATCAATAAGTGTCAGCTTTTATTGTTTTTATCCTGTCCACTGAAGTGCATTTCTCTAGAAAGAAGGGAGTCTTGTAAGGCGATGACAATTATTTGACTTAGTTTCTCTACTGAACAACGTGTGTTAAACAATAGACCAGTGTTCACATTCATACCTCTTTCCAACTCTCTTCTCCTCTCCACATTAAAAATATCTGTCTCCAAATTTTTTGTCACAGAAGAACGATGCTCACTATGACTGTCTCTTCACCACTCTGCATTCATGCAATAAGATGTTATTATTATTATTATTATTAGAGACAAATTCTGGCTCTAATGCCCAGGCTGGAGTGCAGTGGCTCCTGGGCTCAAGCCATCCTCTCACCTCAGCTTCCCGAGTAGCTGGGACTACAGTTGTGTACGACCATGCCCAGCTAATTTTTTTTTTTTTTTTTTTTTTTTTAAGAGATGGGTTTTTGCCATGCTGGCCCGGCTAGTCTGGAACTTGTGAGCTCAAGTGACCCACCAACTTCAGCTTCCCAAAGTGCTGGGATCACAGGTGAGAGCCACCACATCTGGCCTATTCATTCTGTAAGCTTTCTGAGACATTAACCCCAACATCTAAGCATTTAAAAAGTAAAAGCAAATTTTTCTTCTCTATTATATTACAAACACCCAGTGCATAATATGGTTTATACACACACATTGACATTGGTGACCAAGGAAAGTAGTATATAATTTCTGTTTTCTAGGAGAAAACAGAAAACACTGTGGGGAAAAAAAAGATAGGAAAACAAAAAATTTTGGTTTCATCCTTGTCAGTATTTCACATACGCTGTGCCAATTTTTCAGAAACCAGAATCTAAAAATATAAACAATTTAGAGCTCTCTCCCATCATGAAGTTACTCATAGAATATAGTTCTGGGATCATAGAAATATCTATTTTGAATATTGCTTTTATGCTTAACAGAATTAGAGGCATCTTATGGTTCTAACAATTGTTAGAATTTGCCGTGGTAATAGCAAGTATTCAGTGGATCTTATGTAATGCTTCTGTCTTCCCTTCAATGTTCTTGAGCCATAGCCTCTTTCTCTCTGAAATGTATATCACACTCATCATCTCAAATGAAAACTGTATATAATTCTAGCAATGGCATGGACTCCACATTCACATTCACTCCACATTCACTCCAGAAAATTGAGGAGGTCTCCAGAAGTGGTATAAAGTGGCACTATAAGAAAAGGTTTTTGCTCTGTATTCTCCACAGGGTCAGGCTCCTGCTCTTTCTGTACTTTCCTTTTTATATACTAGCCCACACATTTTTAGCTATTTCACAGTGCCACTATGCTGACATATTGCTGTTAAGATTCTTATTTTCTGTAAAATGGTTCCTAATAATGTTTTCCCATGTCTCAACATTTTCTGAGCTGGAGAACTGCCCTGTGAAGACTACTGGACTGAAAAAAAAATCTCTGAAGACTTAAAAATATGGTGGAACCAAGAGCCCAGTAAGAAACAACATATTTTCAGTAGATACAAAACTTTTTCACAAAGAAAATGTTAGGCCCAGATGGCCTCACTAGTAAATTCAACTAAACATTTAAGAAAGAAGTAATATCAACTTCACACAAACTATTCCAGAAGATGAGACACAAAGATTATGTCTCCACTTATTACATAGGGCCAGCAATACCCTGACACCAATAGTATAAAAGCATGACACTAAAGGAAATAAAAATTACAACATGGTATCACTAATGAAAAAGCTATAAAAATTCTACATAAAAATTTAGCAAATTGACTCCACCAATACCAAACATAATAACACATGGTTACTGAAAGGTGATTTCTCCAAGTTGGGGTAACCCTTATAAAATCAATTAATTCACCGTATTAAATTTTAAAAGCAAGACTATAAGATCATCTTAATAAATGTATACAAAAGATTTGACAAAACCCATACCCTTTTTTGATAGAAATACTCAAAATGCAAGAAAAAAAATGAAAAAAAAAAACATAGGGATGATCTCAACCTGATAAAGGGCATCTACAAAATCAAAAAACAGTATAGCTGACAGGAAAAACTTAATGCTTTACTCTTGCAATATGGAAGAAAGGGTGTTCTACTCGGATCACTTATATTTATATTGTACTGGAGATTCTAGTCAGTACAAAAAAGTGAGAAAAATCATTAAAAAGCATCAAATAAAGAGTCTTGATTAATATCCTGTCTTTATTATTTCCACATCCTGACTGTACAAAGGTGTGGCCACTCTCTTTCAAGATATAATTTATTTGCCCTGATAAGGTAGTAAACAAAAGAATAATATGCTGAAGTTTTTGTCTCTGTTCTCTGGAAAATTATTCTAGCATGTTACTTTTTATTACTTCTATTAGATTATCAAGAAAAGACAAGCTCTTAATGTCACAATAGAATGGGGTTGTGGTGGATAGATTGTAATTACATGTCATTATTTTCAATCATCTCAAATATAAATGGAGTTAAAGTGTATGTAATTATTTGGAAGCAATTCTTGTAATAGTCCAAGAAATTTGACCACTTGTAATTGTTCTTTTTGTCTATTCAGTTTACGTTGTCTGAATCTTACCTCTAACAGCCCTGAACATGAGAGTCAATATTTTTATTTGAATACTTTAAAAAGTAAATAACTCAGCATGGGACCAGTGTACGCTAGTTTAACTCAGCTCAATCCAAATGAAATAAAAGTCTCAACTTGACAAGGAGGCTCTATTATCCTCTTTGTCATCCTGTCTATCTTTCTCCCACCTACTGTAGTTATTAGCCAATATGAGAACTGTAAGATATTTTATTAAGGATGTCCCATTAACATAGATATACACAAAGAAGAATATTTGATACTTTGATTTCTATGAGTTTTTCTAATTTCTACCTTTGCATTTCATGTAATTTTAAATTGCAAACATTATTCATCAAACCTGGAAGTTTTAATTTCCTGATTGAAGAGTTATCCTCTAGATCCTGTTCATAACTTTCATATTTAATCAGCACACATTTACACTAATTTTGTCAGAATTTAATCACTTTATGTGCAATATTACAACACTCTTGATCTTTGATTCAGATATTATTACTTTCAAATTTATGAAACTGTAATATAAATGAAGTTTAATAACCTTTAATATTAACCATTTATGTCTCAATATTCTTTATCTAAGACAGACTATCAATTATTTAACATTAATTCAAGTTAATCAAATATGTGTTTCTGGTATTTCTTTTATCTACTTCTTATGCTTTAACATTCATATCACATGTACGTTTAGCATTCATATCACATGATTATTTTGCCCAGGAGTTAGGTGTTCAGTTATTTTTCTGGATTTTTTTTAATGTAAAAATTGTTACAGTAGTAGATAAAATAATTCATTCATCTGAGAAAAATAATATGAGAAATAGGCTTTGAAGTGTGCATTTTAAATGCTCATAGCTTAAAATTAAAAAGCATATGTATATATAAAACACCAAACTTGTTATATTTTGTAAAGTTTGGACATATGTATCTCAATGTCATATATAAAATCCAGATTATTATTCTAAATCACCTTCATTGTGTAATTGTTGAACCAATGTCAAGAAATTCTGATGGTAAAATTTTTTTCTTTGTGCTATATAGTCTATATTATTATTAAAATGATTAAAGAAAATGTATAATAAATCACATTACCCAATTACACAACTTCATACTACACTATATGCCCATAGTCACCAAAACAGCATGGTACTGGTATAAAAATAGGCACATAGATCAATAGAACAGAACAGGGAACCCAGAAAGAAAGCCAAATGCTTACAGCCAACTGATCTTCAATAAAACAAACAAAAACATAAAGTGAGGAAAGTACACTCTGTTCAACAAATGTTGCTGGGATAACTGGCAAGCCGCATGTAGAAGAATGAAACTGGATCCTCATCTTTCACCTTGTACAAAAATCAACTCAAGATGGATCAAAGGCTTAAATCTAAGATCTAAAACCATAAAAATTATAGAAGATAACATTGGAAAAATCCTTCAAGACATTGGCTTAGGGAAAGACTTCATGTCCAAGACCCCAAAAGCAAATTCGACAAAAATAAAAATGAATAGATGGGGTTTAATTAAACTAAATAGCTTCTGTGAGAAAAAAAAAAAAAAATCAGCAGGGTAAATAGATAAGGAAGATCTTTGCAGCCTATATATCCAGCAGAGGACTAATATCCAGAATCTACAAAGAACTGAAACAAATCAGTAAGACAAACGATCCCATCAAAAAGGCTAAAGACATGAATAAACAATCCTCAAAAGAAAAAAAATAGTGGAGTATTGAAGTTTCTCACTATTATTGTATTGCTATCTCATTTCTTAGATCTATTAGTAATAGTTTTATAAATTTGGGAGCTCCAGTGTTAGGTGTGTATATGTTTATGATTGTGATTTTTCCCTGTTGGACAAGGCCTTTTACCATTATATAATGTCCCTCTTTGTCTCTTTTACTGTTGTTGCTTTAAAAATTGTTTTGCCTGATGTAAGAATAGCTACCCCTGCTCGCATTTGGTGTCCATTTGCATGAAATGCCTTTCCGCCCCCCACCCCCCCTTTTACTTTAAGTTTATGTGAGTCCTTATGTGTTAGGTGAGTCTCCTGAAGACACTAGATAGTTGGTTGGTGAGTTTTTATCCATTCAGCAGTTCTGTAGTTTTAGTGGCACATTTAGGCCATTTACATCCAATGTTAGTATTGAAATGTGAGGTACTGTTGCATTCATCATGCTTTTTGTTGCCTGTGTACTTTTTTTTGTTTGTTTTGTTTTGGTTTTGCTTTTTAACATGTATTTTACTTTAGCAGTTCTTGTAGTGGTGGTATGGTAAAGGTGAATTCTCTCAGTACTTGTTTGTCTGAAAACAACTGTATCTTTCCTTCATATGGGCTAAGTGTGTCTTAGCTCAGACTCTCCTTGGGATGGTCATGCTCCTGCTGCTGTGTGGGATGGGGGTGAGATTCCCACATTAGGTAATTGGAGTTGTGTACCTAGGAGGATTATGGCAGTCTCTGCTGAGTCACCAAATCCAATGATATATCAAAAATATAATCCACCATGATCAAGTGAGTTTCATGCCAGGGATGCAGGGACGGTTTAACATACACAAGTCAATAAATGTTACACACTACATAAACAGAATTAAAAACAAAAATCACATGATTGTCTCAATAGATGCAGAAAAAGCATTTGACAAAATCCAGCATCCCTTTATGATTAAAACTCTCAGCAAAATAGGCATACAAGGGACATAATTTAGTGTAACAAAAGCCACCTATGACAAACCCACAGCCAACATAATACTAAATGGGGAAAAGTTGATAACATTCCCTTTGAGAACTGGAACAGGACAAGGATGCCCACTCTCACCACTCCTCTTCAACATAGTACTGAAAGTCCTAGCCAGAGCAGTCAGACAAGAGAAAGAAATAAAGGGCATCCAAATCATTAAAGAGGAAGTCAAACTATCACTGCTTGCTAATGATATGATTGTTTACCTTGAAAACCCTAAGGACACCTCCAGAGAGCTTTCATAACTGATAAACTAATTCAGCAAAGTTTCTGGATACGAGATTAATGTACACAAATCAGCAGCTCTTCGATACAAGAACAGCGATCAAGCTGAGAATCAAATCAAGAACTCAAACCCTTTTACAATAGCTGCAGAAAAATTATATATATGATGGAATATGCCTAACCAAGGAGGTGAAGGACCTCTACAAGGGCAACTACAAAACACTGCTGAAAGAAATCATAGATGACACAAACAAATGGAAACACATCCCATGCTCACAGATAGTGAAAATGACTAAACTGCCAAAAGTAATCTTCAAATTCAATGCAATCCCCATCAAAATATCACCATCATTCTTCACAGAATTAGAAAAAACAATTCTAAAATGTATATGAAACCAAAAAAGAGCTCGCATAGCCAAAGCAAGACTAAGCAAAAAAA
>NW_012103909.1:18811-38124 GCF_000951045.1 Mandrillus leucophaeus
AAAAAAAAAATTCTGGAGGCATCACACTATCTGATTTCAAACTATACTATAAGGCCATAGTCACCAAAATAGCATGATACTGATATAAATATAGGCACATAGGGCAATGGAACAGAATAGAGAATGCAGAAATAAAACTAAATACAGTCAAGTGATCTCTGATAAAGCAAACAAAAGCATATAGTGGGAAAAGGACACTCTTTTCAACAAACGGTGCTGGGATAATTGGCTAGCCACATGCAGAAGAATGAAACTGGTCCCTCATCTCTCACCATATACAAAAATCAACCCAATATGGATTAAGGGCTTAAACCTAAGACCTGAAACTATAAAAATTCTAGACAATAACATTGGAAACACCCTTCTAGACATTGGCTTAGGCAAGGATTTCATGACCAAGAACTCAAAAGCAAATGCAATAAAAACAAAGATAAAAAGCTAGGACCTAATTAAACTAAAGAGCTCTTTCATGGCAAAAGGAGCAGTCAGCTGAGTAAACAGACAATCCAAAGAAGGGGAAAAAATCATCACAATCTATACACTTGAGAAAGGACTACTATCCAGAATCAACAACAACTCAAACAAATCAGTAAGAAAAAAACAATCTCATCCAAAAGTGGGCTAAGGACAGGAACACACAATCTACCAAAGAAGATATAAAAATGGCCAAAAAACACATAAAAAACTGCTCAACATCACTAATGATCAGGGAAATGCAAATCAAAACCACAGTGTGCGGTCGGGAGCAGTGGCTCACACCTGTAAGTCCAGCGCTTTGGGAGACCGAGGCAGGAGGATCACCTGAGTTTGGGAGTTTGAGACCAGTCTGGCCAGTATGATGAAATCCCATCTCTACTAAAAATACAAAATTAGCTAGGTGTGGTGGGACATGCCTGTAATCCCAGCTACTCGGGAAGCTGAGGCAGGAGAATTGTTTGAACTTGGGAGGCTATTGCACTCCACCCTGGGCAACAAGAGCAAAACTCTGCCTCAAAAAAAACAAAAAAGCAAAACCACAATGTGATACCACCCTACTCCTGTAAGACTGGCCATAATCAAAAAATCAAAAAACAGTCGATGTTGGCGTGGGTGCAGTAATCAGGGAACACTTCTACACTGCTGGAGGAAATGTAAATTAGTACAGTCACTACAAAAAGCAGTGCAGAGATTTCTCAAAAACACTAAAAGTGAAACTACCATTTAATCCAGTAATCCCATGACTGGGTATCTACCCAGAGGAAAAGAAGTCATTATTTGAAAAAGATACTTGCACACACATATTTACAGTGGCACAATTCACAATAGGAAAATCATTGAGCCAACTCATATGCCCATCAATCAATGAGTGGACAAAGAAGCTGTGAGATATATATATAACTGATAAACTAATTCAGCAAAGTTTCTGGATACGAGATTAATGTACACAAATCAGCAGCTCTTCGATACAAGAACAGTGACCAAGCTGAGAATCAAATCAAGAACTCAAACCCTTTTACAATAGCTGCAAAAAAAATTATATATATGATGGAATACTATGCAGCCATAATGAAGAATGAATTATCAGCATTTGCAGTGACCTAGATGACACTGGAGACTATTATTCTAAGTGAAGTAACTAAGGAACGGAAAATCAAACATTGTATGTTTTCATTGACATGTGGGAAATAAGTTATGAGGATGCAAAGGAATCAGAACAATACAAGGAACTTTGGGGACTTGGGTGGGAGAGTGGGAGGGTACTGAGGGATAAAAGACTATAAATATGGTGCAGTAAGGTAGGGTGCACCAAAATCTTACAAATCACCACTAAAGAATTTACTCATGTAACCAAACACAACCTGTACCCCCAATAACTTACGGGAAAAAAATAAAATGATTAGTTTTATGGTTATGTGAATTTCACCTCAATAAGAAGTTTTAATTTAAAAACTTAAGCTGTTATACATATAAAAGCAATTAAAATAATGATATTTATCTCCATGTGGATAGTGTCAGGAAAAAATAATGACATTGCTACCCAGGTACTCAACATCATATTACCTTAGAAACCATTCTCAATACACATAGCACTTCCTCTATACAAAGATAACCACTGCCTTAAATTTTGTAGTTTCTTGTTTCTATTTAACTTTTTAACTATGTTTGTATCCTTAAATAATACCTAGTTTTGCCTGTTTTTGAATTTTATATAAAAGATCATTTTATGTTTTCTTTTATGACTTGCTTTATCAGTTAACATGTTTCTGAGATTCATCCATGTTGGCCCATGTAACAAGAAATTATTCATTTCACTGCTGTATGTTCTTCATTGTTTAAATAAACCACAATTTTATTTAAAAAAAGAAAATATACAAATGGCCAACAAACATATGAAAAACGCTCAACATCACTAATGATCAGGGACATGCAAAACAAAACCACAATGTGATACCACCTCACTCCTGCAAGAATGGCCATAATAAAAAAAATAAAATAAAATAATAGATGTTGTCATGGATGTGATCAAAAGAGAACACTATAACCTTGTTGGTGGGAATGTAAACTAGTACGACCACTATGGAAAACAGTGTGGAGATTCCTTAAAGAAATAAAAATACATCTTCAATTTGATCTAACAATCCTACTCCTGAGTATTTATCCAGAAGAAAATAAGTCACTGTACAAAAAACATACTTTCACATGCACATATATATATATATACCCACATATGTGTGTGTGTGTGTATATATATATATATATATTTTTTTTTTTTTTGAGACGGAGTCTTGTTGCCCAGGCGGAGGGGAAAGGGCGCAATCTCGGCTCCCTGCAACCTTTGCCTCCCGGCTTCAAGTGATTCTCCTGCCTCAGCCTCCCAAGTAGCTGGGACTACAGGCACCCGCCACCTCGCCCAGCTAGTTTTTTGTATTTTTTAGTAGGGACGAAGTTTCACCGTGTTAGCCAGGATGGTCTCGATCTCCTGACCTCATGATCCACCCGTCTCAGCTTCCCAAAGTGCTGGGATTACAGGCTTAAGCCACCGCGCCCAGTCCGCACATGCATATTTATAGCAACACCTTTCACAATTGCAAAAATATGGAACCAGTGTAAAGCCCATCAATCAACATGTGGATAAAGAAAATGTGATATACATATATATATATACACACACACACCATGGAACACTACTCAACCATAAAAAGGAACAAAATAATGGCATTCGCAGCAACCTCGATAGAATTGGAAACTATTATTCCAAGTGAAGAAACTCAGGAATGGAAAACTAAACATCATATGTCATCACTTTATAAGTGGGAGCTAAGCTATGAGGATGCAAATGCGTAAGAATGATACAACACACTTTGGATACTCAGGGTTAAGGGTGGTGGGGGGGTGAGGGATAAAAGACTATACACTAGGTACAGTGATGGGTGCACCAAAGTCTCAGAAATAACTACTAAATAATTTATTCATGTAACCAAACACCACCTGTTCCCCCAAAAACTACTGAAACAAAAAAACTTATATTTTTTTAAGAAAATGAACAAAGCCTTTGAGAAACATGGGATTATATGGAGACAAAAATCTATAACTTATTGGCACTTCAGAAAGAGAGGAGACAAAACAACCAACTTGGAAAATATATCTGAGGATATAATCCATGAAAATATTCCCAATTTTACTTGAGAGGTCAACACGCAAATTCAAGAAATTCAGGGAACTCTTGTGAGATACTATGCAAGATCACCATCCCCAAGACACTTAGTCATCAGATTCTCCAAGTTCAACATGAAAGAATAAATCTTTAAGGGAGCTAGAGAGGAAGAGTTCACTGACAAAGGGAACCCCATCAGACTAACAGTGGCCCCTTCAGCAGAAACCTTACAAGCCAGAAGTAATTGGGGGCCTATATTCAGCATCTTTGAAGGAAATAAATTCCAATCAAGAATTTCATATCCTACAGAGTTAAGCTTCTTAAGCAAAGGAGAAATAAAATCCTTTTCAGACAAGCAAATACCAAGTGACCTGCCTTACCAGAGCTACTAAAGGGAGTTTTTAAAACAGAAATGAAAGAATGGTATCTGCTGCCACAAAAGAACACATAAGCACCTACCCTAGTACTATAAAGCAACTATACAATCAAGTCTACATAACAACCAACTAACAGAATGATGAAAGGATTGAATTCTCACATATCAATGTGGGAGTTCAGTCAGGTTGGTGGGAAAAATTTTAAGATGAACTTACAGGATATATACACAAATCTTCTTGGAGGACTGGAAGGTTTTGCAAAAGTCTCAGGATAGGGTTATGGCTGAAAGCAGCCTAACCCTTACCTTCAGTAAATAGCTTAAAGTAGGTACAAAGGAATGTAGAGTAGTATATCTAAATAGCTTGTTTACTCAAGCTAAGACCAACCTTTGAGCAACCGTGGGTGCATAATTGCTCTCTACTGGGTGGGGGGCGGGGGTGGGCAGCCAGGTCAGTTACCCTCTAGTGGTGTTTACTCAAGACCTTTGTCATTTAGTCTATACTGAATAAATGCGAGCTTTGCTGGTTGAACGGACCTTGGCTGCTACTCTTTACAGCACCTTCCTTGGTGTCTGTAGGGGCCTGGACGTTTAGCGGAACTGACAGGCAGAATATCTGTGTCAGTGTATGTTATTCATTCTTCATTGGGCAAGGGTCTGTGGGCTGAACTCCTGCATATCAATATTGATCACAAATGTAAATGGTCTAAATGCCTCACTAGAAAGTCATAGAGTGACAAGTTGGATAAAGGATCAAGTCCCACGGTCTGCTATCTCCAAGAGATCCATCTCACAGGTAATGACACCCATAGGCTCAAAATAAAGAGATGGAAAAAGACCTATCAAAAAACAGAAAACAAAAGCGAGCAATGATTATTACATCAGATGAAACACTTTATGCTAACAATGATCAAGTTCTATAGATCTATGAAGAGACTTAGATAATCACACACTAATACCCAGGGACTTCAACACTCCACACTGAGGCAGAAAACTAACAAAGATATTCTGGACTTAAACTCCACAGTTGACCAATTGGACCTAATAGATACCTACAGAAAAATTCACCCAACAACAACAGAGTATACATTCTTCTCATTGTCACATGGCATATTCTCTGAGGTTCAAAGCATGCTCAGCCATGAAGCAATGCTAAGTGAATTTTAAAAAATCAAACTCATACCAACCATACTCTCAGATCACAGTGCAATAAAAATAGAAATCAATACTAATGAGACCTATAAAATCATGCAATTACATTAAAGTTAAATAATCTTCTCCTAAATGACTTAATGTAAATAATGAAATTAAGGCAGAAATCAAAAAATTATTTGAAACTAATGAAAACAGAAAGGCAAATACCAGAATCTTTGGAGCACAGCTAAAGCAGTGCTAACAGGAAGGTTTACAGTAATAAATGCCTATATCAACAAGTTAGATAGATCTCAGTTAACAACCTAATACAGCACTTTAAGGAACTAGAAAAACAAGAGCAAACTAATCCTAAAAGTAGTAGAATAAATAAATAACCAAAATCATAGCTGAACTGAATGATATTTAGAAATAAAATTCCATACAAGAGATCTGTGAAACTGAAAGTTTGTTCTTCAAAAAATTAAACAAAATTAATGGACCACTTGCTAGATTAAAAAAGAAAAAAAATGAGAGAAGATCCAAATAAACACAATCAGAAATGGCAAAGTTGACATTACAACCAACCCCACAGAATTACAAAAATTCCTCAGAGACTGTTATGAACTCCTCTACTTACACAAACTGGAAAACCTAGAAAAAAAAATGGATAAATTCCTGGAAACACACAGCCTCCTAACATTGAAACAAGAAGAAATTAAAATACTTAACAGATCACTAACAAGTCCCTAAATTGAATTAGTAATGAAAAGCCTACCAACCAAAAAATGCCATAAGCCAGATGGATTCACAGCTGAATTCAACCAGACATACAAAGAGGAACTAATATAAATCCTACTCAAATTATTTCAAACCATTGAGGAAGAGGGACTCCTCTGTAATTCATTTTACAAAGCCATAATCATTCTGACACCAAAGCCTGGCAGAGTCAAAACAAGGAAAGAAAATTTCAGGCCAATATCTCTGATGAACATAGACACAAAAATCCTCGAGAAAATATTGCAAGCTGAATTCAGCAGCACATCAAAAAGCTAATTCACCACAATCAATTAGGCATTATACCTGGGATGCAAGGCTGGTTCAACACATATGAATAAATAAATGTGATTTACTATATAAGCAAAATTAACAACAGAAACTACACAATTATCTCAATAGCTGCAGAAAAGGCCATCAGTAAAATTCAACACCACTTTATGTTAAAAACCCTCAACAAATTAGGCATTGAAGGAATATACCCCAAAGTAACAAGAGCCATCTATGAAAAACCCACTGCCAACGTCATACTGAATGGGCAAAAGCTGGAAGCATTTACCTTGAGAATTGGAACAAGACAAGAATGCCCCCCACCCCACCACTCCTTTTCAAAATAGTACTGGAAGTCTTAGTTGGAATCAAGCAAGAGAGAAATAAAAGGCTTCCAAATAAGAAGGGAGAAAGTCAAGCTATTTCTCTTCTCAAATAATATGATTCCATTTCCAGACAATCGATAGTGCACACTGAGTTCAATAAAATGTATTATAAACTGTGACTATGTAGAAATGGAACAATACTGCAAATTTAGAAAATTAAGAAGTGTAAAAATATTGAAAGTATTTTAAATATATTGATTCCTATTTCTTTTACAGTGAGAAAAAATGATATTACTTAAATCTGATAAATCAAGAGATAGATGTATAAAAATTTTTTAAATGTAAAAATACCCTTGAAAATATCCAAGAACATAATATAAAAAGACAAATTTGATTAGTTAACAAGAAAAAAATGTTGGAGGTATGAAAAGTTAGATATATGCAAAGTCATTATAGCCAAAAGAAAGGAGGAAACGGAAATGGTCTACAGTATATTCAGTATATTGTATAAAGTTAAAATTGTTAAATATACAAGAAAATATATTAAAGTCTGGCTATAAAACTTCTGGTAGATCAGAAATAACATGATAATCTATAACAAGAAAAATAAAGGTCATAGATCATACAAGATTTTTTTTAAGTATTTCAAAGAAAAGCAGAATGCAAACCAAACTACAGAAGAATCGAGAAAAGTATACCTGATGAAGCAATAAATGCAAATGTAATAATAAACAGATGTATTGATATAAAAGATTTTGTCACAAAGGAAAATCTAATAATATCTTATATTAAAAATATAAAGAATATTGAATCAGAAAAAAATTTAAAAAGATAATAGGCAAAGCAATACAAGAGCAGTGCAAAAAAAATAAAACTCAACAATTGTAGTTTGAGCTTTTCCTACCAAGCAATACATGACAAATCCTAAAATAATAAATGCCTACTTGATACTATTATAGTCTTTCAAATCCTTTGTAAAAATACTTATTCAATCTTGGCAACAATCACATGATGTAAGCAGTGTTTTCCATCTTATTTAGTTGAAGAAAAAGCTAAGAAACTAAGAACAGGTGACGTAATTTGCTCAAAATAACATGACTAGTACATACTGTGTTCGTTAAAGTTTACTGTCTTTAGAACCATTTTTTACAGTTGTGAATTTTACAATGAACTATGTATAGTAATAAAAAGTACCTTTCAGAATTAAACAATAAACATCACCACCACTAAAAATACAATAAATAGCTTACTAATAAAACAAAATGAAAAATGATAGTGAAATTCAAATACATAAAATATAGACACCAGAAAAATAAGCACAGATAGATACAACATTAACAGTTGAAGAAGATGATGATATATAGACTTCATGCCCCAATATTAAATTTAGGGTGTTATTAATATTCTTATTAATATCACAAATAAAAGAAGAATGTTTATGATTACCAAATCAAAATAGGAAAACAATTTGAAAAGACATCTCACAAAAGAAAATCCCCAAAATGGCTAATATTGACATAAATCTGTGAAACATTTTTAATTACCAGGGAAATGCAAATTAAAACAATAACAAACTACCACTACATATTCAGAGAAGTGGTGGATATCAACAAACTGAAAATCTCTGGCAATGATATAGAGCAACTCAAATACTCATCCATGGTTGATGTGAATGTGAAACTGTGCACTGCTGGAGAATTTTTTGATAGTTTATTACCAAATTAAACATATAATTACAGTACATCTCGATAATTTTTCATCAACAGTGAAAGTTTATGTAATTTTGGTATAGTCATGTAATGTAGTACTACTTAATCAAAAAAGAAATAAACTATAGATACACACAACCATGTGGACTGGTGATTATATATATAACATTATGCAGATTATAAGTAACCAGAAACAAAACAGGGTAAACTGTATAATTTCAATCATTTGAAATTCTAGAGGAAGCAAATTTAGTTTACAGTGATGATGCTAATCAGTGGTACTCCTGGCATTGGCAGGATGACAGAGAAGAAACGTAAAGAAACTCTGGTGATAACTTCAGTGTTCTAGTTTCTTGATTTTGATGGTCGTTATAAGGCTGTACAAATCAGCTAAAACTCATCAAACTCTATGCCAAAGATGTGCATTTTATTGTGTGTAAATTACACCTAAAGAAAGTTCATATTATCATGTTAATGTACAAGAAATTCCAGCAAATTTTCATTAAAAACATCCCCAAGCAGAGATTTTCTCCTGCATGCATTATTAAGAAACATTGTAGAACAACAGTAATTAAAACTGTTTGTTAGTATGCACATATGTTGCAGGCTAGAAAGTGGGGGGAAAAGAGTGATGAGTTTAGAATGATACCTACATACATAATGGAAATATATCGTTAAATAAAGTTAGAATTTCAAAACATCGAGGAGAAAATTGCAAAATACTTTTGTTGAAAAAATGCTTGACAACCTGGTGAGTATATTCACCAGGTCAATAACATGGTCCTTACCTTCCTCTGTGTGGTAAAAAAATTTCAGCTGCATCAGGCAAACATAAAAATGAAATTGCTAAATTATTAGAACAATCTATCACTCTTTGGAGGGCTATGTTTAGCAAGAGATACATTTACAAACATTCAAATGACACAGATTGATATACTTGACAGCATAAAAAGTAAAATTATATGCATAGCAATGACTACTGGAAAGAAAATAAATTTTAAAAACAAACTGGAAAAAGTTTGCAAGGCATACAACAGGGGGCTAATATTATGATTAATAACATGGTAGTAACAAATAAAAGACCAACAACTAAATAAAAAGATGGGCAAAACATATTTCATAAGAAATGAAGTGCACATGACTGTTAAATAGAAGGAAATAAGCATTTGCATATATAGTTTGCATGCAATGGGAGTAAGACATTGTGAAAAAGAAATGAAAATTTAATGGTTAATGATGGAGACAGAAAGAGAGAGAGAGAGATGGCATGATTTATGTAGGCAAATAATTAGTTGCTGAATGATCCAAAAATGTATCAGAGGGGCATAAAGAGATGAAAAAATAAGAAGAAATAATTATTTACTAAAATGCTCTTCTCATTTATGGGTGTACTCCAACTAATTCCACATTTAAAAATTTAACATATGACTTTATTACCTTCTCTTGCTGTTAGAATATAAGCTTTATAAGGACAAAGATCCTTCTTTTGTTTGCAGATGCATTTCCAGTATCCGTGAGTGTGCCTAACCTTCTATGAATTAAATAACTTTATGTTGAATTAAGGAATGCATAAATATGGGGAAATGAGAGAAATTAATCAGACTAATATAATTTATATCAATTAATTTTAATATGAAATGTAATTATCAAATCAAAATAAATATTAAGAAAAATGTTGGTGTTTTGAAAGATGATATTAATGACCAAAAGAAAATAAAAAAATAGAAATAAAGAAATGCTTGGATTCTAGAGGTATTAACAATTGCCTGGTTTTCTTAATGCATACATTAATGTTGGTGCTTCTGTTTTTCATAAACGGATGTGATCAGACAGTTGCACCAACATTGGGTAGGACATAAATGTGTGGAAAGCTGGTACAATCAAACTTTACTTGGTTGATGAGCATGTTGAACTTTGCAGCTCATATGAATAGATCCCTGGGTGAAAATAAATGCTGACTTAGTAATTTCAAACTATCCTTACACTTGAGCATGATACAAAATTTAGTTGCTGTCTACTGGCTTTGAAAATTTTCTAGGCCAATGAGGGTCTAAGAAATTACAACCATGTAAAATGAACACATAGAAATCGACTTGATAAGGACCTATGATAGATTTTAGAGTGAGTTTAATTGTGGACTTATTCATGATTTAGTAGTGAAATATATATGCTTAGACATAAGATGCCAACTAAAATTATATTTGAAATGTGAAACAAAGGGAAATATTAATTGGTTAAGGAGATCCATTTTATTATACTGACAATTATATGTCATTCTATCTATCCTTTTTTTTTCTTTTTCACACCGCCAAATGCATCCTGAATACATTTACATGTGATAAGGAAAAGAATAATGTGAATTGCAACGATATAACCAACTGAATTGTGCTCATATCAAAAGTGAAAAATAATATCCTTAAACGCACATTGAGTCCATTTAATGAGAAAGTTGACAAGTAGACTTTTATTGTGTGTAAAGTCCTAAAGACTTGACCAGTGTGACATTTGTAATATTTAATGACTGCTTAACTTAAAAAATAACTGAGGATGAAGAATCTGTCAAAATGGGAGTTTCCTTTAAAATGAAAAGAGAGGTACAGACTTTTAATACACAATTTCATGTTATTTGTATGTCAACTAATCAAAGTGATACGATTATCCTTTCATTTACATCATCTCAAAGACTGCTTAATTTTTTGAAGTCAATTTCATAGGTTGATAATAGTTTTTGGCACGTGGGGGTTCCTTATGGGTATCATCTCATAACAGGGCACTAGTGAAGTAGTCTTCTTAGATCCTGACATCAATATTCACACTTGACATGTACATGTCTCTTGGTGGCTGACACTCTTACCCATCTGTCATGATGGCAAAATGCCCAATCCTTAGTCAGTTGAGGTATTTCTCTGGGGCTTGAATAATGACTTTTCTTGCTTTTAACTTTTAAAGTGATTTTAGTGCTCACAAATTTGACAACTAACCATGTCAGAAATTCAAATACTCTGAAAATAAGTACAAGGCACAGAGTACATGCTTTTTATTTTTAAATATCACAAACTGCCAGTGGATGCAATTTAATAGTTGATAGTCTACAGCCTCCTTTTGGTTGAGATTACCCCCAAATGGAGCAGTAATGGCAATGTGATGATGGATCCTGTTCCTATGCACTTTCTCCTGGGAAATTGAATGCAACAACCAATTTGGGAGATGTTACTTGGCATTCTTTCAACATATCTCCATAGAGGATATGAAGCATCTAAAACACTCTGGCAGATCCCTTCTTGTGACAGTTAAAGATACTGTTGGTTTTAAAATAATAAGAAAAGCTCACTCTACACATCTACACACATTGTTAGGTTGGTAATTTTGATGTGAAGAGTACACTGAGGAGAAAACCGAAACAATGTAAACTTTGTTAAATCCCTGAATATTTAAAATATGCTAAAATTTTAGCTCTATGTGAATGAATATGTCTTTTTGAATATTTATAGTCATTTTTCTAATATGCTCAAATCCATGTATTTTTTTTTTCTATAAACTATACATTTTTAAATGCAGCATGAATTACTTTAGTATATTTGGGCACCATTATTTACTGCAATGCAATAAGTTATTTTATTCTATAGTATGTCCTTGTTATTTCTTAATGGACAGATTTAGTGTTGTTCTATTCAGTGTTACCCATCAGTGCCAAAGGAACTTGTAATAATACCACCATGGCTAGTGGCACCTGAGACCACTGAGAGAAAAGTCAGACCCTCTGTATTGAAATGCATGACCTTGTTCTCCTATTCATCAGGAAGTGGTAGGAGATCATTGTTAATTTCAGTTCATATTTCTTTTACCTCTAAGTCACTTCTTGACACATCTTGAGATTATATGAATTATTATTTCAGCAGGTATTAGGTACTGAAGCATGCAATTTCATGCAGGGATAAATCAAGCAGTAGAACCATTAAAATTAATGCAAATCGCCTGTTTCTATTTAAGAAAGAAAAGAGGGGTAATCTTGAGGGAGAATTACACTTAGTGTAACAGAATTTTTTATAAACTACACTTAAAATTATGTATTGTCTTAATAAAAAGGAATTCATTGTTTTGAAATATCAATTTTCTTTTATATTGATTTATTATAAATCAGCTATAAAAAGACCACTCCAAATTCATAAATTTTATTTTATTTCTCTGTCAACATAAGGTTTGCTTTTAACCTGTTTACCACATGACCAACAAGAGGATTTGAAATCTATTTACACTGTTTATATTTTTGATTTAGTGCTTTACATAATGTAATCCACACTAACCAGAGATAAGTGCATTAAAAGATTCTTTGAAGCCTTACTCACCTCCTCTGAATATCTACTACATGAAGATATAAGCTGTAGTCAGAAAAGCCGTCTCTACATCTCTCACTTAAATCATTACTGCCAAATTTTCAGGTTCTATTCTCAATAGGAAATGATGAAAAACTGCTATGTATTTACCAAAAAAACAAATTTTCATTTATATCACTGCTAAGAATCTTCTCACATTTAAAGAACATAACCCGTGTCTTTTTCCTAAATATGTAAAGTAAACCAATTTATATTTTTTCTGAGTATTTTAAGTTTAATGGATTATTACAGCGAAAATTCTATTAGATAGGTATTAGCAATTCTAGAATATTCTCACAAATAAGTGATTGACTTTTATCAGCATCTGATTATAGAAACTAGAGTCGCCAAATCTTTCCTTAGATACCTATTTTTCATGTTTGTAATCATTTTGGTTGTACTTAGATAATCCTTAATAGTCAAGTGAATCAGCTAGTATTATGGAGAGTTTCAAAATGCCTGATGTCAGGATCATCTCTGACACTAAAATAACACAAGGAGAATGGCTCATCATAATGAGAACAGAATACACAGCCTCTTCCTAGTATAAACAGTAGCTGATGTTATTGCTTACTGCTAGCTTTCCATTGCAAAATAATTATCTGGAGCAGATAAGATCACAAGCTAGTTTATATCACAAGCCTGCCCCTGCTACTAATATGATCTTATCAGTAACAGACTGATCACTTTCTAGGGGGAAGTATCAGCACTTGTGCCTTTAAAAACAGAAACCGATTCCAAGGTTAGAAGCAGATGCTGTATACTACAATAGTAGAGTGAGCTTTTACATTTTCTTTGTTAAATATCATGCTCACAGAGCTTGTGTTTACCTCATGGGACTGTTGCAAAAGGCAGAGGTTCAATTCCATGGTGCTGAAATATATCATCATGTTTTGGCATAATTGTGTTTCTAATGGGCTCTCAGAGAAAGGAATGCATAAGTGCCAATTACAGCATGGTACAAATGAAGCATTATTATGTGCTCTGGAACAATCTGCATAATGGCAATATAGTCATATTATGTTCAGTTATTTCTAGTTTCTGTATCTGAATCTCTGTCAACAAACAATTTTTTTAATGGAAGGTTCCAAATGTGATGTGAATTGACTGCTATAAAAATAATAATTTCCTTGTCAATAATGTATATAAATAGGGATCAGAAATATATGTGTGTGTGTGTGTGTATACATATAAGTATATAAATATATATATAATACACACACGGAACACGGAATATATGTGTGTGTATTATATATAAAAGTATATAAATACACACACATATATTCCTTATACATATATATACACACATATATTCCTTATATATATATGCACACACATATATTTCTTATGTGTGTGTATTTTATACATATACTTGTATATTTATATATATACACACACATACATATTTCCAGTTCATATTTATTTACATTATTGACAAGGAAATTATTATTTTTATAGCTATATATATGTACATATAATATACACACATATATTCCTTATACAAATATAGGTAGATACAGATATTTCTTATACATATATAGATCTAAATATAGATATCAAATGGTTTACCACCTCTCTGGTTATAGTATGTGAGCATCGGAAGCACTGTTTTACAAATCAAGGGATAACTAAAGGTAACTTGTCCCTGTCCAGTTGATATGTAAAAAAAAACAAAAAAGGTAACACCAACAAAACACCTTGAAAGCAAAAATCACAAATAAGAATTCAAAAACAAATATAAGGAAAAGACACATGCAGTAATCTGAAATACACATTGTTTCTGACATTTGAAGAAAGAAAACATTTCATGCTAATATAAATATTATGCTTTTAGGTGAAAAAACGCACTGCTTAATTTCTTCAAGTCAAAACGCCTTAAAGGAGCAGTATCTCGAATGTGACGTGGCAAACTCAAGGGGATGGTCTTCAGCATAAAGCATCAGAAGCCTGAGTAACATTTTCTGATCTTGACTCTACATGACAAGTCGCAAAGAATTTTTTTCAATTTAGTTTTTACCAAGTCAGATCCTATTTGACAATATGGCAGCACTGCACATGGAAAGTAACTTACTACTTTGGGCATCTAGTTTAAAGAGAGACAATCCATAATGTGCATATGAAAAAAATGGCCACTGTTCTTGAAGCATTGCCCTTGAGCAACAAGTTTAAATCTGTCAGTGGGGAAGAAATTGCTTTTTCATAGTTGCCGACTGCTAACTCTAGGAGAAAATAACAATAAAATTTTCATTTTATGTTTATGTTCAAAATGTTCATTTATGTTCAAAATGTTTATGTTTTTGGAATTACAGTACGTTTTAAGGAGTTTTTAATAATTCTAAAACTTGCATATAAAAACAATATTATATATAAAAATAACAGTAAAATAAAGACATGTTTTATTAAGAAAGTACAAATGGTATCTATTTTGCCAGAGACAATATTTAGAAGAAAATAGAGTGGTTGTGTGCAGGAGAGGATGGAAGAGATTAGAAATGTGAGAAGCCATCTTATTTAATAAAGATTATATAATAGTCTGATTCCAAACATTTTGAAAGCCTTAACCGAAATTTTCTAATAGATATAGGAAAAGTAATTGCCAGTCTGTTCAGTGACTTAAATGGTCAACCATCTTACTACTGGATTAGCAAACAAATTGAGAAGTCATCAAAAGCTACAAGATTTTTTAGTGTTCATGATCATAAAATATCTCTGTCTATTTCTCCAGATTCATTGTGGTTTCATCATGTTGTTCTTAATTCATCATATTTTTAATTGCATGCATATATAGATACTATGTTTGCACCTACATAGTAGTTGAATATTAATAATGAGAAATTTCAAGGAAAAATGTTGTACAAAGAGATTTTTACAATTCCAGATACATGTAGAAACTATATGTGTAACACTGTATTAACTGAATATAATTGAGAAACTTCAAGCAAACATATTACTGGTATAAATTAAATAATAATTGAAAAGGAAAAGACCTCCTTCCTTTTTTCCCCAAAAGGTAAATGTGTTTTCTTATATCTTTAACTACTTGCTGTAAATTTAAATGCCTTTAATTTCTGATACAAGGGAGCAGAGTACCATATTAATATTTTCTGTATTTCTTTTGATATTAATAATGCATTGAAAGTATCTTTAACCTTAAAATTCTTTCTGTGAATGCTACTATGTCAAGGCATTAATTGTGCACTTTTCCAAAAGCAGGCAACCCATCCTGCTAGCTCTTGAATCATATTGTGAAAGCATAATTTTATTCTGTGTATTCTTGGTTGACATTAAAATGGTCTGTTAGTTGTGCCTAGCAGAATGTCTTTCTTTCTGAATTATGTATTTAGATAAACTCATCCAACAACTTCAGAGCAACATTGTGTTCCTGTCCTCCCATCTGTATGTAAGAGTAAAAACTAAGAGGTAGGTTTACTAGTTGATTAAAATATCTTCTTTTCCACGTCTTAAAATATGAATAAAAATATGTATGAAAGGAACATTTCAAAAATGACTATTTCATACTTAAAGGCATATTGGAAATCTTAGATAGTCCAGCAAGGACAACTATGTAACTGCTACTCAACATTGGCGTATATAATAGCGAATTATAGCTATCCAAATATCAGCTATGCCTGACTATTGATCTTTTTATCTGCCTCTAGTTCTCAAGACTTCAATTCTTCTCAATAGCAACTTATTTTTCAAATAATTTATCTGCAAAAATTTACATGAATTTTTAAATTTTATTAGAACCTAATAATTATTACCTCTTTTGAATTTTCTCATAAGGCCTCTATAATACGGCCCTTTCCCTGCTTCAATTTATTCCCTGGAGTTGGCTCTATTCATACTTTTATCTTCTTTGCATGTAATATTCATCTACGGCTTTTTATGTGTTGTTATTCTGACTGACATTTATTTCTTTATTCCTTTACTTCTTCCACTTGTTCAGAACCTATATATTTCCAAAGGCTCTGTTTAAATGTTCTATTAGTTTTCTTCTGCTTAATTCACTCAAGGAATGCTTGCACCCTTCACTGTTCATGTCTACAGCTAGCTTCTGTCAGAAAATTGACATTACATCAATAGCAGTACCTTCGATGGACTTTGTTTCAATATCTTAATATCTAGGTTATTGCTATTAAAAAATAGTATGAATTAAAAATACCAAAGGAAAAATAAAAGACAAATTACAAACCAATATGACAAGCACATTAAATTCTATTAATTTAAATAATTTCCACAAATAAGAAAATAACACCTAACAAGTAAATATTAAAGAATATGCATTAGTATTTCACTAGTATATTTAAATTCTCCATCATAAAATACAAAATGCTTCAAGATGATTGACAAATTAGGTTTTCAACAAACAAATTATCTTTTTTATAATCATAAAGAATGTGTAAATAAACTGACACTGCAATATAATGCTGGTCCGAATAGAAATTGGAAAGCAATCTCGCATTATGAAAAATCAAACATTCACATTTCCGTGTTGGCAAGTCCACACTTGTGCCTTTTTCCTAAAGAAATAATGAATACTTTGAAATCTTTGTGTATATAAAGTTTATCAGAGAACCACTTATCATACTAAAAATTAAAGTAGTTTTTAATTATAGGAAAATTGCCAAAATGAATTCAGGAATATCAACTTGTAAGAATATTGGGTGGCCATTAAAATAATAAATTACTTTTAATTCAATCATTAATGGAGCCTTTTAAAGACACATAGTGTAGCTTTAGATACCTTCTAAAATAACCCTTATTTAATACATCTTCCGAGTACAATGTATGGCCTGTAGTATCAGAGAACATGCACCATTTACTGCGAAGATAAAGAACATACAGCAGGCACTCAAAGCATTTATGGAATGAATTATAGGTTGGTGTTGCCTAACTGGGTTCATGATCCTTCTTGCATTGTGACTTGTTAGTGGTCTAAATTTCCAAAGTAGGTAAGCTACACACTGAAATATTGCAATATTGCATGACTCATTCTAAGACACAGTTTATACAGAAGGAGACAGGATTAAAAAAAAAAAAATGCTGGCGTGGTGGCTCACTTGTAATCCCAGCACTTTCGAAGGTCGAGGCGAGTTGCATGGCTTGAGTTCAGCAGCTCAAGACCAGTTTGGGCAACATAGCGAAACCCCGGCTTTACCAAAAATACAAAGAATAAGCCTCGCATGAGGACTGAGATGGGCAGATAGCTTGAGTCCAGAAGGCGGAGGCTGCAGTGAGCCAAGATGGCGCCCTGAACCCCAACCTAGGTGAAATACTGAGACTCTATCTCAAAAACATTAAAAAGTAACAAACAAATACGTAAAAGCTATGTCTTCCATGCTTCTGTGTCACAGCTCTATACGTTTTTCTTACACAATGTTTTCCTTTCTTTGAAGAATAAAGAGATTGGAATTGGTTAACATAGGAGACGGCTCTTGCAGTTTTATAAACATGGGGTCTAGGAGAAGAAAAATTGGGAGGACTAAGGGCGTGAAAACACTAGGTAATGAGTCAGAGTGCTGAGAAGTGTCTTCAGGGTTCAGGCAGCTAAGCCAGGAGTGCAGGTATAAATAAGACCAGGGCTGCCCAAAGAACCCTAAATCCTTGACAACTCCCCTCAGAGACTGCAATACACTGGCTATACATCAGGTCTAGTGAGACAGGGCAGTTTTCCCCCATAAAGTCTGCCACATAAAGCCTTAGTTTTGCCCCTGGTCCAAACTAAAAACTTCATGGAAAAGTATTTGGCCAGGAGCTGAACTGTACACTTGGGAGGTCCCCAAGACCACTTCCAAGCTCAATAATTTGCCAGAAGAATTCACAGAACTCACAAAACTATTATCTCCATGGTTATGGTTTATTGCAGTGAAAAGATACAAATGAAAGTCAGCTAAGGGAAGAGGCAGGATAAAGAGACCCTGGTATGGTATTTCCAGCTGAATCTCCGTGGATTTGTATGGACAATGCTTATTTCTTTTTTATGCATGACAGTAACATATGGAGTATTGTCAACCAGCAGATCATACCTAAGTCTGGCACTCAGAGTTCCTATTGGGAGTTGGTCACATTGGCATAGATGACTACCCAGAAGGCTGACCTTACTCTCCAGCGCCTCCAGAGGCCACATTAATATCATGTAACCGAATCTCCTATCATAAATCACATTGTTAGCATAAACTATCTGGCATAGCCCAAGGTTCTCAGATAATCAAAGACAATCCTCTCAGGCAAGACATCCCAAGGACTAGGAGGTTACCTTCCAGAAACTGGGAAGAAGGGACCAAAATTTGTTTGGTCAAGGTTAATTCTTTATTGCATACTGCCTTTGTCTCCTGGAGCATTAATTTCTTCTGTGCCTTGGAATCATTCCCATCAGCATACTAATATGTCAAATAATATATAGAAATATCAAATTAAAAAGCAGCAAAGGCCGGGCGCAGTGGCTCACGCCCCTAATCCCAGCACTTTGGGAGGCCGAGGTGGGCGGATCACAAGGTCAAGAGATCGAGACCATCCCGGCTAACTCGGTGAAACCCCGTCTCTACTAAAAATACAAAAAATTAGCCGGGCATGGTGGCGGGCGACTGTAGTCTCAGCTACGCAGGAGGCTGAGGCAGGAGAATGGCATAAACCCAGGAGGCGGAGCTTGCAGTGAGCCGAGATCGCGCCGCTGCACTCCAGCCTGGGCGACAGAGCAAGATTCCATCTCAAAAA
>NW_012103909.1:38174-75742 GCF_000951045.1 Mandrillus leucophaeus
AAAAAAAAAAAAAAAAAAAAAAAAAAAAAAAAAACAGCAAAAACAATAACAATGAACATTCTCTTTTGACCCAGTGTCTTTCTTCAGCTACCATCGGATTTCTTTGCAATTCCCTTTATGGAAAATATCCAAACTCTCTATCTCAATTCCCCCTTCTCTCCTTGTCTTCTCTAACCATTTCAATTGTATTCTAGTTTTAACTAACCAATGATAGCAGTAATTCTAGTTGTCTCTCAAATTCTATTCTCTTCTTCTACCGTGCAAACAAAGCACTCAAATTTTACCTACGCCTATCTCTGTTCTGTTGGAGATTATATTATTTATCCTCACAAGTAAATGTAGTCATGTAACTATTCTAGGTAATTAGATATTTAAAAATTGGATGAGTATAATTCCCACACAATTTCCATAAAACTAGCATGTTTTACACTTTTTCCAATTCTTGCTCTAATTCTTACTAGTTGGATCGTGGATCTGACACAGGAAACTAGACAGCTATTTTAGAACAGAAGTTAGAAGCTTTGTGTTGGGATTTTCAGAGCAACAAGGTAAACAGAGCCGTGTTAACACTTTCACATAGATTATATTGTCAGCCCTGATTCTGTTACATAAGAGGGTCTGTTAGTGAGGATTCTTCAGAGAAACAGAGCCAATAAGATATATACATGTAGACAGATATAAAAGAAGAGATTTAGTATAGGAATTGGCTCACACAATTATGGAGGCCAAGAAGTTCCCCAGTATGCCATGTGAAAGCTGATGGTATAATTCAGTCTGAGTCTGAAACTCTGAGATCAGTCAATGGCATAACTCACAGTGCAAGGCAGAAGGTCTGAGAACAGTAGAGAAAGGCAGGAAGCTACTGGTGTAAGTCTGAAGGTCCAGCATCCAAGAACTCCGGTGTCAACAGGATGGAAAAGATGGATGTCCCAGCTCAAGAAGCAAAAGTGAAGTCACCCTTCCTCCCACTTTTTGCTCTTTCTTGGCCTTCAATGGATTGGATAATACCCACCCACATTGGTGAGAGTGGATCTTCTTTACAGTCTACTGAATCAATGCTAACCTCTTCTGGAAACACCCTCACAGACACACCCAGAAATAATGTCTCACCAGCTATTTGGGTTTCCCCTAACCCAGTCAAGCTGACATACTAAATTAACCATGACAATGGGCAATATGTTTCTATCTTGCTTTCAGTTACTAATATTTTAGGGTGATTGTTAAAATAACTGATCTGATCTCCTAGCTAATATATTGTTGACCAAAACTGTAAAAAGTAATGGCAAATTCTGTTCTTATTATACTAAAGTTGTAAACACTATTTGGTAATTTTTATTTTTGAAAATAACTTCTAGTTGTATTTTCCCTCGATCTCACTAGCATTTTGTGACAATGGTTCATTTGACCTGTCAACATGGCTAGGCTGCAGTACCCAGTTATTTAACCAACTACTAATCCAGGTGTTGTGATTATATTATATATATGCAGTTAATATTTGCAATCAGTTGGCTCTAAGTAAAGGAGATTATCTCAATAATGTTATTCTCATGTATTTTGACCATTGAGCTAATCTTTGGATTATCCAACACTATTCAGAAAACTTTTGAACTGTATATACCACACTGTAACAGAATTCTTGTTTACAGGATTTACACTGGAATTAATACAAAATAAAACACATACTATAAATCTAACTGAAATTTTAGTTTCATAATTCTCATATTTTTATGAATTATTTTTTGAATAAGTATTATGTTGTTTAAACTGTGTTATGAATAAACTTTCATCAACTATAATTCATCATTTCAGAGAGTCTCTGCTCTATTTTCTCCTTGAGATTAATAATGCCTTCCATGTTCTCTATTTATTTTCAGTTATGTATTTTATTTTAGCCACCTTGGTCACTTCCAGAGCATTGTGTCTTCCTAAGTATTACCCATTATCACCTGTCATGGAAGCTATCATCAGATGACACCACCCACTGCAACTGCTCCTCATAATTATTTAGAGATTCCTGGATTACTTCCTCTTACATCAGGCACTCACTCACTCTTCAAGACCATACCTCTAATAAGTCTTAATAATTTCCATGTTTCTATAAGGACTCCTTGTAATAATCATGCCTCCCCCTTCCCTTTACAGTTTTCATAAAACCTCTGCTATTTACACCCATAGGCACATTCTAGATTTCGTTATTACAAAACATGATGCATTTCTACATTTTCGATATCAAGCCCCACTCTCTTCTTTCCATGTCTCTTATTAATTCCCTAAACCATAAATCTCATTGACCCTAACACCTTTATACTTTATCTCATGTTACAGTTTCCTTACTCATCATTGTAATAATTTTTTATCCTTAACATCCTGGCTCACGTCTCCCTTTATCATAATTAAATGGTAAAAATCTAATTAAGTCCACTCTTTGTCCACTTCATGACCTCATCTGAGCAGTTGAATGTAGCTGGTAGAGAAAATTATATAACATTACTGTTCTGATGGATCTCACTTTAAATTTATGACTTCTCATGTGAAATCAGTTCTTAATACTGCTCCATAATTCTACAATGTTATTTTACCACTATTCTAAAAGATACTTTTGGTACCTTTGATTATTTCATTTAACCTCAAAGATTTCTTTCTTCTTTCTCAACCTAAGCTAATGAACACACTTCCCAATTCACTGAGAAAATAAAAACAATCCGAAAAGAACTTCCACAGACCTCCCCCACAATCACAACTACTTGTCACATTTGTCAGTGTGCCTGCACTGTGTCTATATTATCTAAATTGTATTCAGATATTTCAGATGAATATTGCAAACTATTATATAGGGCCACCTATTCAAGAATTATAAGTAGTTTTTCTCATTCTCTCCTGCATCGTGAATACCTTCTCCCTACTGGATTATTTCTATCTGCATACAAGCATATTGGATTAACTCCCATCTTTGAAACAAAATAAAGCCAAACAAAATCAAATTTCTCTTCACCTTTATATCTCTCTACTGCTAATACCTATGCCACTGCTCCTGGAAACAGAATATATTTTTTTCAATGCGTTCTTTTTGACTTTTGCTTCCAATTCTTCTCTTTGTATTCTCTCCTGAATCAATTTCAATCATGCCAGTTCTCACCATTCTAATATTATATATTATGACACAGCCACTAATGACTTTCACATTAATAAGTAAAATCATCAACAATTCTGCTTTACTTATTTTCCCTACTTCAATGTTTGCATACTTGTTCAGTCTCTCTTCTTTAAGATAATGTTATAAGAATCTTATAATGACATTCTTTCTTGGATACATTCTTTACTTTTTGTTAATACCTTCTAAGAACTATTGACTGACTCTTTCTTGACTTTCTACATTCTAAATATTGCAATATTCTAAGGCCCAGTCTGAAAGATTTTCTCTTTTCTATGTATTGTCATTAGAAGAGTAACACACCCAGGCTATGGGGTTAAAATACACTTCATATACTGATTACTTTCCGATTTATATTTCTAGCTTGGCCCTTAGCTTTGGACTCAAAATTCAAATTGGTTAACTCATGTATTTGAAATTGAGCTTTGATTTTTTTTCCCCAAATTTGCTTCTCTTCATTATAGTGAATGGAATTTCTATCTTCTACATTGCTCTGTCCACAAAATTTTAAGACTCACTTCATTTTTACTTTCTTTTAAATCTCACATTCAATCTATTAGAAAACATACAAGAAGTTTAAAATGTGATCCCTTCATACCATGTTCGTATCTTTAGTCTCTGTTCAAGTGCTATGACCTGGATAATAGCAATTTCTTCTTAACTGACACCCTTTCTATGATAATTTTATTTTCCTTTTAGAATATTTTCAAAACATAAGCAGAGGTAGTGTGACAAAATTATATTTCTTTTTTTCTCAAAAAGTCCCTTCAATAACCACCCATCACACTTGAGCAATAGCCCAGGTTCACATATAATCTATATAAACTTATTTGCTATATCTGACTTCATCCAGCATTCTTATGTCTTATACATATCACTCAAAGCACACTGGCCTACTTCCTTTTCTTGATCACATCTTGGTAACTTGCACTTGCTGTATTCTGTTTAAAACATTCTTCAGGTTCCCACATGGGTTTGTCTCACATTTTCCTCAATTATCTGTTCAAGTGCTATTTTTTAGTGAAAAAAAAAATCATGTGTATGCTACATAAAAGAGCAAACCCCAAAACTGGTCACTACATACCAATTCTCATTCATCAGAGCACTTATCATCATTCTTAAGTTATTTATTTGCTTATGTACTTTTTCTCTAGCTCCTGAGTAAGATACAAATCCTGTTTGAAAAATATACATTCATGTCCATGTCCAGAGGACTATCAGACACATAATAGGTACTCAATAAATTATTGGATGAATGAGTCTTTGAATTTTCTCTTTACTTTTTTTTTCTATTTCCAATGCACCATTATTACCTATTTGCAATTTTTCCAAAATATGTTCCAATCCTCACCCTTTCTCATCTCCACTGCTACAATATTGGTCCAAGACACCATCCATGCTTCCATTGATAATTATATCAACCATCTGATTGTTCTTCCTGCATTCTCTTTTCTAGTTACATGGAATTAATATGATTAAAAGTGTAAGTAATCTTCCTAAGGAGTAAAAATTATCACACCATTTCACTCTTGAACTAGCTTCCCATTGTAAATCAAAGAGCATCTACACTTTCTACCAAGGTCTACAAGGCCTGCAAGAGGTCTAACTCTCTGATTTCATCTGTTATGTGTCATTGGTTCTTTTGCTATATTTCTGTCACGCTTGTTTGCTGTTTCTTTCCTTGAACACAGTAAGCTTACATCTGACTCAGATATTTTTTATATTTTTGATTTCTTGGAAAGTATTTCTGCTAACACATTTTCATGTTGCCTTCTTCTAATCATTCAAATCTTTAATATAATCTTCTCAAACACTCTCTGAGCACACAAGTAATGTAAACTATTTTTTCTTATAATTAAGATGATCTAAATTATATCCTTATTTGTTAAGAGAATTATAATAATTTTCTTCCACTAGCATGAAAATCTTGGAAGGCAGGGACTTTTATATCTTGTTTAATTCCTGAGTCTTCAACACCTATGATGTTTAAATTCCATAATACTTATTTAATGAATTTGTATTGACAAAAATAATGGTTTGTAGTTGATATTGTAGTGAAACCATGGTCAATTTTGACAATGATAAGTGATGGACCATTATAAGATATAAAAATAGAATGAAAAACACTGAATAGTAGTCAGTAGATTAATGGATGAGATGAAAGAGCCGAAAACATGTATACGCATAGGAGAATATGTCAAATTACAAACCTGGCATTTTAAAACAATGAAATGAGTATGTGCTATCTATTAAAGATTGTTGGGACAATTCATTATACCATGGAAAAGTAGAACCCTTAGTCATATCTTACCTCAACTCAATAAATAATATGTAAGGATCTTAAATAGTAAAAAACAAAACACTCCAATATATTAAAATATGAGGACATTATTTATAATCTTAAAGTGCAGAATGTCTCTTCAAGGAAGATTAAAAAGTTGGAATTCATGAGGAAAAACGTTTTTTATGACTATTGTATTAGTATGGGTTTTCCAGAGAAAGAGAACCAATATGATATAGTTATAGATATAGACATAGGCAGTATAAATATAAATATGAGAGAGACTTACAAAAAGAAATTATGGAGCCTGAGAAGATTGAAGAGCTGCATTTGTCAAGCTGAGACCAGGGGCGCTGATAGAATTATAGCTTCAGTCTGAGTCCAAGGACTTGACATCTAGGAGAATGAATGGTGCAATTTCCAGTCTGAGGCTGGGTCCTAAAGAAGGAGAAGACTGATATTTTAGCTCAAAGACAGTTATATAAAGAGAGATAATTATTTCTCACTCAGATTTTTATTGTATTTAGGTTTTTAATGGATTGGATGAGGCCCACCCACACTGGAAAGAGCAATCTACTTTATACAGTCTACGGATTCAAATTTTAATCTCATTCATAAATATTCTCAAAAACATATCCAGAATTACTATAAGCTAAAATCTGTGCATCTCATGACCCAGTCAAATTGACATATAAAATTAACCGTCTCAAGTCCACCTTTTGTGAACCTGGCATCCATACACATCTCAAGCCAAATTTAACCTCCAAATAAAGAAAATAGCAAGGCCATAATTTGTCCTAACATGATACAACTATTCTGAGAACAATTAGAAAATCATTAATCTCTTTCTCAAGAGAAGTCAAGTGTTTGAGTGATGTTTACTGTTCTCTATCTTAAGTGCTATGATTTAAAGTTAATAATACTTAAGTATAATGGTATAAAATCATCAAATCAATACAGCTTATATTAAATGATAAAGGAATAAGAGAGGTACAAAAAAATAGGTTATTCATACGAATATACACACAAACATGTTCATAACAAAATAAGAAGGAATATTTATGACAATTATAGTCTATGTTTCTGTAACTGGCTCCATGGTCATAACTGGAATCAACAACTACCTTCTTCCTCTCCCCATTCTCTATTACTGTTTACCTATGAAAGCATCTCAAGTTTTCATGGTTCTTTACCTAATGGAGTGACCCAAATCTTTACAACTGAAGGGTCTGGGCCATTAGTGATCCCGCCTGGAATGGGTGGTTGTAATTTTTTATTGACTCAATCACATGGCATGGCAATTCTAAGATATAACTTAAGGAATCTCCTTATTCTAGTCATGTTCTTCTTCCATAAGGGAGTATCAGTCCAATTTCTTCTTGTTAGTAAGAATCAATTACCCCAGCTGACACCAAAACTTCCTACTTTGCTTGTTGATTCAGAGGCATGAGGAGTTTTAAGCGGCTAGGTAGCAGTCTTAACTTTCAGGTTAGTATGATCATTGTTATATCTCATGGTGGAAACATCTTTCTCTTTGGAACAAATACCTCTAGGCCAGCAGTGTATAAGGTTGTGGGAACAGAAAAAAAAAAAAAGAAAAAAATTAGCTGGTGGGTCAATAGGAGTAATAGTGAGCGGTGATAGTCTCATTTTCACCCCTTGATTCCTGTACCCATGAATCCTGACTGTTGGAGAAATAACGTCATATGTTAGATGCTAATTGAGAGTGTATACAACCTCTTGAAGAATGTTATTCCAGCCCTGAAACGTATTTTCATCTATCTAGTCCTATAACTGAGTCCTCAAAAGGATGCTACTGTTTTACCAAACTAGTTGTTTCAGGATGGTGGGGAACATGGTAATATCCGAGAATTTCATGAACATTGACTGACACATATCCCTATTAAATTTGCTCTAAAGCATGTTCCTTGATGAGAAACAGTGCTGGGTGAAATACCATGATGTTGGGTAAAGCATCCCACTAGTACACAAATTGTAGTTTTGGCAGAAGCATTGTATGAAACTGAGGCTAATTCATATTCAAAATAAGTGTCCATTTCAGTAAGAAAAAAAAAACTACTTTACTTTGTAGTTTGAAAACAATCCAGTGTAATCAACCTGCTGCCAGGTAGCTGGCTAATTACTCTAAGAAGTGGTGCCATATTGAGGACTCAGTGTTAGTCTCTACTATTGGAAGACTGAGGAAACCTAAGCAGTGGTTGTAACCAGGCCAGTCTCGGTGAGTGGAAGTCCATGATGCTGAGTTCATGTATAACTTCCGTCGCTGCCACCATAACCACTTTGCTCATGAACCCCTTATGTGATGACAAGGGTGGCTAGAGAAAGAGGCTGATTGGTATGCATAGACTGGGTCATCCTATCCAATTCATTATTAAAATCTTCTGCTAAGGTCATCCTTTTTGAGTATTCACGTGAGACATAAAAATCTTCATGTCTATTGTCCATTAAGAAAGGTCTATCCACATACCTTTTCCCCAAATTTCTTTGTCATCAATTTTCCAATTATATTCCTTCCAAATGTCTAACTATTCAGTCAAAAATAGGCCAAATCCCATGAATTAGTACATAATTCTGCATCTGGCCATTTTTCCTTCTAATCAAAATATACAACCAGATACACTGCTCAAAAACCCACTAGGAGGATTTCCATTCACCAATGTCCTTTAAGAATGCCCCTGAAAGGGGATGTAGCTGTCCACTTTTGAATAGTTTCTGTGTATCATACATAATGATCTGGAAACAGGGCCGCAATCTTCTGTTTCTCTGTCAATTGATTATAGGTAATTCTCTGTGAGGCTATACGTAGGATGCGAGAGAGACAACAGTGTAGCAGGAGACAAGAGCATGGACATTTGGGCCACTTCTTCATGCAACTGACTTCAGGTCTGCTTAAGCCCAACCACATATATACTACACCTATTTGAAGTAGCACTATTGTGCATGCCCAATTTTGTGGCTTGGTGAATCAGATAATACTCATTTCAAAATGTGTAGCTAAAGTCACGTGGTAATGTGATGGTTCATAGTTCAGTATCTACTGAGGCCCAGTAGCAGGCCAAAAACTGTTTCCAAAAAAGAAGAGTTTTTTTTTGAATGGGTGACAGGACTCTTCACTCCAATATCCTAAGGATTGCACTGTGATTCTCCTATAAAGAACTGCCAGTCACTCCAAACAGCATCCCTATGTGCCATTGATACTTTATCCATCACTGAATCTGCTGAATCATATGGTCCAAGCAGCAGAGCAGCTTGCACAGCAGCCTGTATAACTTGGAAATCCTTCTCTTATTCTGGAATCCACTTAAAACTGGCAGCTTTTTGGGCCACTCAGTAAATAAGCCAAAGTAATACACCCAATGAAATATAACTTTTTTTTCCCCAAAATCTAGGGACACACTAAACATCATGCCTGTTTTTCGTTGTAAGTGGGGCCAGACGCAACAACTTCAACAACTTATCCTTCACCTTATAGGAGATATCTAGACGTGCTGCATACCACTGAAGCCCAAGAAATTTCACTGACATAGAAGGACCCTAAGTTTTTGTTAGATTTATTTCTCACACTCTGACATGTGTATATCTTATCAATCTGTCTATAGTAGTTGCTACCTCTTGTTCACTACATCAAATCATCATAATTTCATCAATGTGATGATGGTCCAGTATAATGTCTTCTTAAAGGGAAATTAAATCAAGATCTCTGTAAACTACATTATTATATAGGGCCAGAGAGTTTATATATCCCTGAGATGGGACAGCGAAGGTATATAGCTGGCCTTGTCAGCTGAAAGAAAACTGCTTATTGTGGTCTTTACTAAAAGGTATAAAGAAAAAAAAAAAAAAAGCATTTGCCAGCTTAATAGCTGCATACCAGGGACCAAGGGATGTGTTAATTTTGTTAAGCAATGAAACCACACACAGAAGCTGCAATTGGAGTCACCACCTGTCTAAGCTTATGATACTACACTGTCATTCTCCCTAGTCCCTCTGTTTTCCACATGCATCAAGTAGGCAACTTGAATGAGTATGTAGCGGGAAACTCACCCTTAGGTCTTCTGAGTTTTGATGATAGCACTAATCTCTTCAATTCCTCCATAATTACTATATTGCTTTTGCTTTGCTATTTTTCAAAGTAGAGGTAGTTTTATTGGCTTACACTTTGCCTTTTTCACCATACTATCCCTCACTCTACCAGTCAGAAAACCATTGTAGAGATTCTACCAGTAACTGCATATATCTATTTCAGTTATGCATTCTAGAACTTGGGAAATAGCCACAAAATAGTTTCTGGGACTCACTGGGCTCACTGTGAGATGGACCTGAGACATAATTTCATAAATCACATGACCTTCACAGTTCTCTGCTTTGACTTGTAGACTTAAGTAACATTTTGGGTCTCCTGGAATTAGTATCAGTTTAGAGCCAGTGTCTAGTAGTCTCTGAAAGTTGTATTATTTCCCTTTTCCCAATGTACAGTTAACCTGGTAAAAAAAAAAAAAAAAAAAAAAAAAAAAAAAAAAAAAAAAAAAAAAAGATCTCTTTGGAGGAAGGCTTTCAGAAGGATTAAAAGTATAAATTTTTGATAATGTACTAGGTTCTTCCTTGTGGAGACCTGACCTTGCCTTAATTCAATGGGTTTTGGTTAGGTAAATGGTTTCAAGTCCGAAAATTGATTGAGGGGCCATGAATCTCTGGTTGATTCAGGTCAGACTTTTGTTCACTAGACCTAGAAATTTTCAGTTTATACCGATTGATATGATTTGTCTCTGTATAACTTCTCAAATCTCACCTTGAATTGTAATCCCTACGTGTTGGGCTAGGGGCCAGGTGGGAGTTGATTGAATCAAGGGACGTCTCTCTTGCTGTCCTCTTGACAGTGAGTGAGTTTCCATGAGATCTGGCTGTTTGAAAGTGTGTGGCACTTCTCCCTTTGCTCTTCCTGCAGAACTGTGAGTCAATTAAACCTCATGTCTTCATAAATTACCCAGTCTCAAGTAGTCTTTACAGTAGTATGAAAACAGACTAATAAACAGATCAAGTAAAAACTTACTAAACTTTCTATTTCAACCATGATCAACTAGCAAATACATCTGCAGGAGTTAGGCTGTTCTGATTGCTGCTGTGACTGCTTTCCATCGTGTTGTCAATGCCTACCTTGTGTTTGGCAGTTGAGGTCTGCCACTGGGCCCCTCTCACTTAATGATTCAACTACTCCCATTGCATTTAGGTTTCCCAATTCAGTGACTGTAGTTTCCACTGTAAGGTCTGAGTTACGGAGAAGAGCAACCACAAAGCTCCTGAAGGATGCTAGGTTTTCTTCCCACAAAAATTTATTTCTTGCAGTAGTGGTGAGAGATTTGTCGTTTGGATAGCCTACACTATCATCACTACAATGTGGATGAATATATCTTAAATGACAAACTACTCTAACATTCCAATATTTCTAAACCTTTGAATCCCTTCCTCTACATTGAATATGATAGGTTCAGCATGTCTAATTTACAAATGGGGGGCCACCTTTTGGTCTATGTTTCATCCACCCAAATAAACTGATGGTAATGGCAGCTGTGGCCTGTCTGGACTGGCTGCTGTGAAGATGCTGGCTGCAAGAGGGGAAGGCATGGCCAGTGCTGTGCACTCCATGAAGCTGGTAGGAGCCAGACACAGGTGGGAGCCCTGCCCCCTTCCAAGTTTGCAGGGCTCTATGCTCCCGATTACAGCTGCAGTCAACTAGCTGTGGCTATGGACCTAGGCATCCCTGAGCATTCGGGGGCCAAGAAGCCCACCATCCCCTACAGGGGGTTGCTGCTCCCACTTCCTGAACTCTCCCTGCTCCTGGTGCCCACTCTGGGGTGGAGGATAATTGTGGCCATGAACGGGTGCTGTCATGATCCAGCCATGATCCAGTTGTGCACACACTCTGGGCAGCACTGCCAGCCCCCTACAGGCTCGCCCTGCCCCCCCAGGGTTTGGGCACTGACAAGCTCAGGGAGAGAGTCCAAGGTGGAGCTCAGGGTAGCTTGGCGCAGGCCTGTAGGCACCACTTTGCATGAACACTTTGGGCTCTGTGGATGACATGATTGACGATAGCAGGAGGCAGACAGGCTCCAGGACAGTGATATGGTTTGGCTATGTCCCCACCAAAATCTCATCTTGAATTGTAGCTCCCACGATTCCCAAGTGTCATGGGAGGGGACATGATGGGAGGTAATTGGATCATGGGAGTGCGTCTTTCCTGTGTTATTCTCATGATAGTGAATGAGTCTCATGAGGTCTGATGGTTCTTTAAGAAAGAATTCCCCTGCACAAATCCTTCTTTTGCCCATTGCCATGTAAGAAGTCCCTTTGCTCTTCCTTTGTCTTCTGTCATGATTGTGAGGCTTCCCGAGCTATCTGGAACTGCCAGTCCATTAAACTTATTTTTCTTTATAGATTACCCAGTCTCAGGTATGTCTTTATCAGCAGCCTGAAAATGGACTAATACAGGGAAAAATGAGCAGGTCCCTGGTTAAGCCCCGCCTTCACACCAGGGATGGCCTGAAGCATAGGGACTGGGCTGTCAGTTCCAGGTGGAATCTGTGGACTGGAGTGAGAACTTATGGTGATTTTTCCAGCCTCAACCATGGCCACACATTGACCAATCAGCACACATTTCTTCCCTTCTGAGGCCATAAAAACCCTAGACTCAACCAGACTCCAACACTCTCAGGATGATTTCCCTGTGGAAAGGAGCTACTCATGGTGGGTCTCCTCTCCACTTACAGCTGGACACTTGTCAGGATAACCTGCCTGCAGAAAGGAGCTACCCAGTTCAGTTCTCCTGAGAGCTGTTCTGTCACTCAGTGAAGTTCCTCTCCATCTTGCTCAACCTCCAGTTGTCAGAGTACCTCATTCTTCCTACACGTGGGACAAGAATTCGGGACCATTGGAATGGTAGGACTGAAAGAGCTGTAACAAAAACAGGGCTGAAAACATGGCCCTCCCACTTGCTACACTGAGGGCAATGAGAAGGAGAGAAGAGCTGTGGGCCTTTGGGGAGCTCAGACCTAGGGGCTTCCCAAGCCAGGGCTGTGACACCTTCTTTGGGATCTGTGGTTCCTGGTGTTTCCAAGCTCCTGGGCACCATAGCATTGCAGTCATCCAGGCACAAATGCCTGCAGCAGAAGCTACATGTGGTAAATCTGGTCTAGCTGGAGCCTCACATGGAGCCAGCACCTGTGCCGGTGCCTGTAGCTACCTGCCCCACTGCAGCAACTGGCATGCCCAGCTGTGAGCAGTGACTGGACCCTGTGCTCACTTGTCCACACATCCCTTGCCACTCTGCACCTGGCTCACCCTTAGCAGGTGTGGGATCCAGGTCAGTAGTGCGAGCAGAGTACAGCCTCCCCGGCTGAGTGGGCTGAACGAGCCCAGCAGGCATGAGAAATACGCATTCAGGAGACACCACTGGCCACAGAGGTTTCCAGCTGGCAAAGTGACACCCCAAAGATCCCATGACAATGAGGCTCTTCCTAACTCCCTGTGCTACAACATTAATTGCAGAATCTCTGTTTATTGAGATTTAATGAGCAGCATCTCAGTTTATTGACCACTTACCTATAACTTTAGCCTGATCCTACTTAATATTTCTTCCACCATTACCCCACACACTAATAACAACCTTTTCCACACGTGTTCTTCAGCTTTCCATCAGTTTAAGTTAGAAAGCTCAAGTAGTTCTTTTAGAGTGTAGTGCACATCCTCATGGGTCACAGTTTGTGCTGTACCTTTAGGGGCTTGCTAGGACTTGAGTCTACTTATAGGTTTAGAAGCAAAAAGGGGTGATAAGATTGCTCCCAAGGAGAATCAGCACTGTCTTGCATAGCAGCTTACTTAGTGGGGGTCATTACAGTCTCCAGAGGCAATGCAGAGCTAATCTCAGAGGGAAGTGGAGAGGCCACCACCACTAGGGTGGGGAGACATCTTCTACTGGCAAAGATGACTCATCATAATTTAGAAAATCAATGTCTCCAGTTTCACCATTTCAACTTATAAGGTACGACTCTTTTCCATTCAATTGCCCTCACTGTAAACAACAGGTACCCTTCTAAGCTGAAAGGTCAACTTGTAAATCAACCAGTTTCAGTCAGATTTTGCATTTGCTCTTCAGTAGTCCCAGCCTGTGGCTACAGAAGATAAGAGTCTCCATCAGGGCATAAATAAGAGTGATCAGTCCTTTATGGGGCACTTGACCTAGGAAATTAAATTTCTGAGTTTATTGCATTTTTATCACTTTTTCCAGTGACATTACAAGTAATCAACCAGGTATCATATGCACAGTAATCCAGCTCCTTTCTTCTTATAAGTGGCTAATTAGGAATATTCAAAGAAAATATTTGCAAATCTTTATTGCCAGATCACCATATAGAATATCAGTGCTCTCTTTAACACTGAAAATAGAGTCACTAATGTCTTCAAATCCAATAAGTTTGGAGGAAGAATTCCAGAAATCTTACAATTAAGACTCATCCTTAAATTTCTGTTCCTCTAGAACCACTCTCAGTACCTAAATCTATATTTGCCTGGGTTCTTCAAGAAAAGTTGTATGTGTGTGTGTGTGTGTGTGTGTGTGCACTTTGAGAATATATTTATTTTACTATTGTTTATATCGGCTCAGAATTTTATTGTTGGATTTTCACAACTTCAAGTTTGACAGTGATTGCTTATTCTTTAAGATGAGTTACTAAATGTTAAAGAGAAATGTTAAGTTTCTAAGTGTTAAAGAGAAACCCATTGTTTTTAATATTCAAAAGGCTTCTCAGTAAGTAAGTTATTACTTACACATCTCTGATATCAAATTTGTATTTTGTCAGTTATGGATGAAATTGGTTTCTGGGTTGATTTTCTTTATAGAGTTCTCCACCAATCTCACCATCATAAAAACTGTTGCACTATTGTGGACGCTATATTTAAATATTTAACTGAAGGTTTCTGGCAATGGTAGCTAAGGAGACAGTACATTAAACAATTAAGCATAAATTGATTTAATGTAAATTAAACGTATGACAGTTTCACTGCTTCTTTTTTTTTTTTTTTTTTTACCTTATTGTAACTACTGAATTTATTGGTAAGGGTCATTATAATATTTTAACATTCATTATTTGACATGGATTTAACTTGTCTTCAGCAATTTTAAATTAAGCTTGCAATTCAACACCTCAATTTATCTCACTATTTAGCCAAGCAATTTCTGTATTAAGTGTCCAGTCAGGGAGAACTATATCATTAGTAATCTCTAGGGTACTGATAGAATGTTTCCTCAATTCTGAATCAATCTCTCTCTCACACTGATTGTTTTGAAGCCAAGTCATTGTTAGAAAATAACTCCTATGTGCTTCTTAGCACCTAGAGCTTCTTTGATCCACCCTGGGCATGATTAATGGAGTCAGCAATATCGTAGTTAATGGAGTCTGTTGAAGTATTCACAGCTGGAAAGTATATTTAGATGATATTTACAATAACTTAGTAATTAATTATTTTTATTTTATACTCGTTTTGTTTTCTAGTATATTCAGTTCTTTGATGCAGACTTACTCCATTTGA
Organism: Mandrillus leucophaeus; assembly: GCF_000951045.1. Lineage (NCBI taxonomy): Eukaryota > Metazoa > Chordata > Mammalia > Primates > Cercopithecidae > Mandrillus > Mandrillus leucophaeus. The sequence goes on from NW_012103909.1 coordinate 53,210, forward strand.
AGTTGCAAGTATTTATTTTATAAATAGCTCTATATGTAGTTTTGCTTTAAATTAGTTTTTTTAATTTGTAGATGTTTCTCAGTATTTTTGAAGATACGTAAGATTTTCAGCCCTTCTTTGCATCATTATTTTTATGAATTCAAAAAGTTGAAAGAGGTGATGATTAGTACAGCTCCATATTAATTTTGAACAGTCAAATCTCCAAACTCGAAAAAGAATCACAATACAAAAATGTAATAGCGTATTATAGTACAGAAAGCTAATTTCCTGTTGCTGTTACAGATTCACTCACTAAAAATGTCAGGACAATCTTATTTCATAATTTTAACACAGTAGTGGAGAGCTGTTGTAATAGAGCAAGTATTTATGATAATTAGGTTTTGCTGAATAATGTGGTTCTTCAAAGATGATAGTTGTGGATATTGATTTTCCAAATGGACTGAGCCATTGATTGAATGCAATTTGAAGAGGAACAAAATTAGTCCCTTGAATTTACCTGGGGCTGCTACCGGTGGAATACATTATCTGAGGAATCCTATAGCTATGTTTAATAGGTCAAGGACTCCCCCTGCCTGTTGGTTCATTTGTAGAATCACTTCTAAGTTAATAATGTTTATGTCTAAAACCACAGGTGACTCCAAGGATATTGCTTAGTAAATGATATTTTCTCTTTGCTAAGATAAACAGATTCTGGAGTTAAATTAAGAATGCTAAGCTTTTTGATTCATACAGCAAAATGAGAAAGTAGGATGTTGATGACCCTTTGCAAATAAAAGCTATTATTGGGAGATAAGATAGAAATTTTTAACAGCGACAGCTGCCATAACAGTGATACAAATAGTTCACAGGGTGAAGACAACTGAAAACACCTTCATATGGAATGGGACATATTATTCCTTAATTATTATTAAGCAAAAAATCCTTTATCTACTGAGAGTGTTGTAAATGCAGTCAAGTAAATAAACTACATTTCTTAGATTATAAAGCATCTATTTTTATACTAAATATTCATATTTTAGTCTTTTTGAAATTACAGCAGCACAACATATATTGTGCATATTTCATATAGATGTTCAATTTAGTATTACAACAATGATATACTTTACAATAAATAAAAAAATCTAGCTTCTATGGAAATATTCATTAAATATTTGTATTAACTTTTTGTATTATGAACTGTTTATAGGATACAGATAAGGCCAGAAAATAACATAACATCAAGTACAGTATTTTCTTTTAATTTTATCTAACATAAACAGCAACAAAAACCAAAGACAGAGTTGAATACTTCTGTCTAATGTGTCTCTCTGACACATTTCAAGATTCTTTTTTACATCTATTAAAAGTCACCAAGCCTCCAGCTTCATTCTTGTGCATGCTCTTATACAATTATTTTATTTCTGTAAAAGTAGAATTGTTAACTATATGCAGAGTATATGCACTTTGAATATTGCATTGAATTCACTCTAATATACTCTTCTATGTTCTATGTTTAATGTTTGTAAAATTAGATTCAATGGCATCTTAAAATAGTGGCAACATTATGTTTTATTTTATTGTAATAAGTAATATGAATATGTTATTTTGTAAAGTATATTCATAATGTATGACGTTTATTCATCATGCTGAATATACTTTATTATTTTATTTTTATTGGTTTTTATTGATCCTTATAAGAAACTTCCTCTCAGTTTATAACATTCATTTTAGGTAATTTGTCTTTTTTTCTGGTAGATGTTACATTTTATTTTGCTTTATAATTCATATGCTGAAGTTTCATTTTATGTACACACATATATATACACACATATGATAGGTGTATGTATCTGCACACACACTCACAAACATATATACATTTATACACATATATATATACACACACATCTATAAACACACACATGGTATATATTATTAAATCTAAGGTCATATACTTTTTCACTTTTGAATAATTCAAATAATATTGAAAATATTATTAAGTGTTAAATATTAATTATCAATTATTATTGTTTTCCAATTTCTTTATTTTAGTATTTTTCAGCTTCTATATGCTTAATCAAGTAATTTTTAGCATCTCTTTTACTTGTTGAATAATTATTTCAAAGTGAAGTGTTTTTCGATGTATGTTCCATTTCAAAAATTCTTTCTTTTACTATATTCTTTACAGGACTTGTGCTCTTAACTCGGTTTTATTTTTATTCCAATAGATGTTAACGTTATTTAAAGCATTTATAATTGAATATATTTTCCTATAATTCAGTTATGCCGGATCTTTTCTCTTCCACAGTTCCTGATACATAATTACACTCATGTTGGTCATTTCTTCTTTAATTAATTACATCTTAATTTTACATTTATATTGTTATTTTGGTGTCTACACTAAAGATTATATGCATTTTTGATACACAATATTAATATAAATATTTACTTTGCTTATCTCAGAAAATACTAGAATCTTAAAAGACATATTGTTGTTCTTATGCATTTTAATTCTTCATACATTTAATGTCCTTAGGAAATTACTCTTAATTTTTTACAGCCAGTATAATGGACTATTAATTTACCTTTTTGATTGATTTTTGTTCCTTCCTGGATTTCTATATTTCTTTGTGTTATCATTTTATTTCTGTCTGAAGAATGTCACCTAGATTTTTCTATAAGAATGTTCAGTGCAAACATGCCGTAATAGAATCTCTGAATATTTATTTTACGAATTTTGTATATTGTATTTTCTCTGGAATGTGATTTTACATTAGCAGTTATTTTCTTCCAGCACTATGGCATTCAGTGGTCTTCTGACTTCTGTTTGTGTGACTGTCAGGTTTTTTGGGTGCTTTCTGAAAAAAACAAGTTTTTCTCTCTGTTTTCTTTTAATATTTTCTCTTTATATCTGAAGAGAAATTTCCATATTTCATATTCAGTCTGCATCATTTTGACTATAACAAGCTTTTGTGCTTTCCTATGTATATTTTCCTGTTTGGGATTTACGGGGCTTCTTCAGTCTGATGATTGATGACTTACAACACTTTGGGAAATTCTCAGCTAATAACACACATAGTATCACTCTTTCCTCATTATCCTTGTCCTCTGTCTCTGGAACTCCAGTTGCTAGTAAGTAAGAAATTTTCCTTGAGTTCTTCGAAGGAGAACAGTTACATCCTCTTTCCCTGGTAACTTTACATGACCCACAGGAGACAGAGAGAGGACCACAGTCTGACCCAACTCTTGGCAAAATATCATGTGAGCCTTCCTGGAACATGGAAAGATAAGCAGTCTTGTGAGGAGCTATCAGAAGGTCATTTTTCAAGTGCCTTACTAATTTTCACACGATAGTTAACCATCTACCATCATGGGTCCAGTGAACCATGGTATTTTACACTTCGCATCCATTTAGATATAGGTGGAGACTATAAAATCACTCACCTGCAACTTACAATTTGCTCTGTCTTGCAGAGCAACCCATTGCTTGTGTTATTTTTCATCTTCCCCTTTCACTTCAGAGTTATTCTGTGGAACAAGGGACATGAGAAGATGACAATATATTGATCTTGCTTATGCTATCTGTGTCAGTAATAAATTATCTAAATCTATATGTGCTCATTATTTGTTTAGAAGCTGAATCTTTGGAAGAGTGACAAATTAACATAGCAGCTTCACACTCACTGCTTCTTAGGAATTGGTTTACTACTTAGCATTCCATAGGCCTCTTATATTCTGTTCTGCATTTAAAAAAAAATGTCTTTTTCTCCTTAGCTTTAGTTTGTCTTCCCTGTTATCTTGTGCTGTATGGAATCTACTGTTAAGCTCTTTTATCAAATTATTAAATTTAGATATCATATTTTTATTTCTAGAACAGATTTGATGTTTTAAATCTAATTGATGTTATCCATCTCTTTAGCTATTATGTCCATCTTTTCATCTATTTTACTGAATATATTCACTATATTTACTCTCAGTTGCTTGTATTATAAGTTTAATGTATGGATCACCTGTGATCTGCTTCTACTGTCAAATTTTCTCTAAGTGTTCATTTATATTTTCTTTCTCATGATATCTAGCAATAACGATGACAATATCAGATATATGCATAAAAATCATTTGATGCCTATAATAGTTAAACTTGTAGAGAGGAATACTTTATTATCTGAGGTATGCCTATATCTATATCTATCTTATCTATCTATCTATGTACTGTGTGTGTATAAACACACGTGCGTACACACCCATATGTGGCCTGACATTTTTTAGGTATTACATTCAAAGTCAGTATTGCTATGTGTGAGTTTAATCCTATCACCATGATTTTAGTTGTTTATTATGCCAACTTGTTTGTGTGATTGCTTTATATATAGTGTCACTACTCTGTGTAAAGTTTTTTGTCTAGTGACTGGTAACTGTCTTTTCTTTCCATATTTAGTATTTCTTTCTTTTTTTTTTCTTATGCTTTAGTTTGTGGGATACATGTGCAGAACTTGCAGGTTTGCGACATAGGTGTGCCATGGTTGTTTGCTGCACCCATCAACTCATCATCTACATTAGGCATTTCTCCAAATGCTAGCCCTTCCCTAGCATTCTGGGTGCATATATTTTTAGGATAGCTAGCTCTTCTTGAATGTAGTCAAGCTAAATATCCCAATTAAAAGTCATAGAGTATCAATCTGCAGAAAGAAGACCCAATGGTATGCTTTCTTCATGAGACCCATCTCACATGCAAGGACACCCATAGGCTCAAAATAAAGGTATGGAGACACATCTACCAAGTACATGGAAAACAGAAATGAGCAGGGGATGCCATCCTAGTTTCTGGCAAAACAGACTTTAAACCAACAAAGGTCATAGAGACAAATAATGGCATTACATAATGTTAAAGGATTCAGTTCTAAATATATATGCATTCTAAATATATATGAATCTAACACAGGAGCACCATATTCATAAAGCAAGTTTTTAGAGACCCCCAAAGAGACTTCAACTCCCACACCACAATAGTGGGAGACTTCAACCCCCATTGACAGTATTAGAGAGATCATTGAGGCAGAAAATTAACAAAGACATTCAGGACATGAAGTCAACACTGGACCAAATGGACATGATAGACAGCTACAGAACTTTTCACCTCAAAACAACAGAACATACATATGATTCTCATCACCACATGGCACATACACTAAAATAGACCACATAATCAGACACAAAACAATCCTCATTGTTATGTGTGAATTTGAACCTGTCATTATGATGCTAGCTGGTTTATTGCCCATTAGTCGATGCAGTTTCCTCTTAGTATTGATGGACTTTAGAATTTGGTATGCTTTTGCAGTGGCTGAAACTGGTTTTACCTTTCCATATTTAGTGCTTCCTTCAGGAGCTCTTGTATGGCAGGCCTGGTGGTGACAAAATCTCTCAGCATTTGCTTGTTTGTAAAGGAATTTATTTCTCCTTCTCTTATGAAGCTTAGTTTGGATGATATGAAATCTGGGTTGAAAATTATTTCCTTTAAGAATGTTGAATATTGACCTCTACTCTCTTCTGGCCTATAGGGCTTCTGCTAAGAGACTTGCCATTAGTCTGATGGGCTTCACTTTTTGGGTAACCCAACCTTTTTCTCTGGCTGCCCTTAATATTTTTTCCTTCATTTCAACTTTGGTGAATCTAGCAATTATGTGTCTCGGAGTTTCCCTTCTCGAGGAGTATCTTTGCAGTGTTCTCTGTATTTCCTGAATTTGAATGTTGGCCTGTCTTGATAAGTTGGGGAAGTTCTCCTGGATAATATCTTGAAGAGTGCTTTACAACTTGGTTCCATTCTCCCAATCACTTTCAGGTACACCAATCAAATGTAGGTTTGGTCTTTTCACATGGTCCCATATTTCTTGGAGGCTTTGTTTGTTCCTTTTATTCTTTTTTCTCTAATCTTGTCTTCATGCTTTATTTCATTAAGTTGAACTTCAATCTCTGATATCCTTTCTTCTGCTTGATTGATTCAGCTATTGATAAATGTGTATGTTTCATGAAGTTCTTGTGCTGTAGTTTTCAGCTCCATCAGGTCTTTTATGTTCTTCTCTAAATTGGTTATTCTAGTTAGCAATTCCTCTAACCTTTTTTTCAAAGTTCTTAGTTTCCTTGCATTGGGTTAGGACATGCACCTTTAGCACTGGGGAGTTTGTTATTACTCACCTTCTGAAGCCTACTTCTGTCAATTCATCAAACTCATTCTCCATCCAGTTTTGTTCCTTTGCTGGTGAGGAATTGTGATCCTTTGGAGGAGAAAAGATGTTCTGGTTTTGGAATTCGCAGACTTTTTGGGCTGTTTTTTTCGCATCTTCATGGATTTATCTACCTTTGGTCTTGGATGTTGGTGACCTTCAGATGGGGTGTCTGGGCAGATGTCCTCTTTGTTGATGTTGATGCTATTCCTTTCTGTTTGTTAATTTTCCTTCTAACAGTCAGACCTCTCTGCTGCAGGTCTGCTGGAGTTTGCTAGAGTTCCACTCCAGACCCTGTTTGCCTGGATATCACTAGCAGAGTCTGCAGCACAGCATAGATTGCTGCTTGTTCCTTCCTCTGGAAGCTTCATCCCAGAGGGGAACCCACCAGATGCCAGCCAGAGCTCTCCTATATGAGGTGTCTCTTGACCCCTGCTGAGAGGTGTCTCCCAATCAAGAGGAATGGGGGTCAGGGACCCACTTGAAGAGGCACTCTGTCCCTTGGCAGAGCTCGAATGCTGTGCTGGGAGATCTGCTGCTGATTTCAGAGCTGTCAAATAGGGACATTTAAGTCTGCCGAAGCTGTGCTTACAGCCACCCCTTTGCCCAGGGAGATGGGAGTTTTAGCTGTAAGACCCTGACTGGGGCTGCTGCCTTTCTTTCAGAGATGTCCTGCCCAGAGAGGAGGAATCTAGAGAGGCAATCTGGCTGCAGTGGCTTTGGGGCGGTCTGGTGGGCTCTGCCCAGTTTGAACTTCCTGGTGCCTTTGTTTACACTGTGAGGGGAAAACCTCCTACTTAAGCCTCAGAAATGGCAGACACCTCTCCCCTCACCAAACTCGAGCATTCTAGGTCGACTTCAGACTGCTGTGCTGGCAGCAAGAATTTCAAGCCAGTGGATTTTAGCTTGCTGGGCTCCGTGAGGGTAGGATCCAATGAGGTAGACCACTTGGCTCCCTGACTTCTGCCCCCTATCCAGGGAAGTGAACAGTTTTGTCTCATTAGCATTCCGGGAGCCACTGGGTTATGGGGGGAAAAAAAAAAAAAAAAAAGAAAACTCCTGTGGCTAGCTCAGTGTCAGCCCAAACGGCTGCCCAGTTTTGTGCTTGAAACCCAGGGCCCTGGTGGTGTTGGCACCTGAGGGAATCTCCTGATGTGTGGTTTGTGAAGACCATGGGAAAAGCATAGTATCAGAGCTCGAATGCATGATCCCTCATGGCACAGTCCCTCATGGCTTCTCTTGGCTAGTGGAGGGAGTTCCCTAACCCCTTGCACTTCCTGGGTGAGGCAAAGCCCCACCCTGCTTCAGCTCGCTCTCTGTGGGCTGCATCCACTCTCTAACCAGTCCCAATGAGATACTGGGTACCTCAGTTGGAAATGCAGATATGTCCTGCCTTCTGCGTTCATCTCACTGGGAGCTGCACACTGGCGCTGTTCCTATTCGGCCATCTTGGCAGCCAATTACCCATATTTATTACTTCTTTAAGAGTCTCTTGTAAAGCAAGTATGGTGGTAATGAATTTCCTTAGCATTCCGTTCCTTGAAAAAGATTTTATTCTCCTTCACTTATGAGGCTTAGTTTAGTTAGATATAAAATTATTGTATGAAATTTCTTTTAAGAATGTTGAATATAAGCCCTCAATCTCTTGGAGCTTGCAGGGTTTCTGCAGAAAGGTCTACAGTTAGTCTGATCGACTTCCCATTGTAGGTGACTTGTCCTTTCTCTCTAGCTGCCTTTAATATTTTCTCTATCATTTTGACCTTGGAGCATCTGATAATTATGTGTCTTGGATATGATCTTCTTGTGAAGTATTTTGCAGGGTTCTCTATACTTTCTGAATTCAAATGTTGGCCTCTCTAGCTAGGCTGAGGAAGTTCTCATGGATGATATCCTGAAATATGTTTTCCGAATTGTTTCCATTCTTCTCATCTATTTCAGAGACCCAATGAGTCACAGATTCAGTCCTTTTGCATAATGCCATATTTCTTGGAGGTTTTGTTTGTTCTTTCCTTTTCATTTTTTTCTTTTTCTTTTCCTTTTTTTTTTTTTTTTCTCTTTTTTCTTTTTTTTTTTTTTTTGAGAAAGAGTTTCTCACATTGTCACCCAGACTAGAGGTGCAGTGGCACAATCTTGGCTCACTGTAACCTACACTTATTAGGTTCAAGTGATTCTACCACCTCAGCCTCCCAAATAGCTGGGACTACAGGTGTGCACCACACCTAGCTACATTTTGCATTTTTAGTAGACATGGGTTTTCACCATGTTGGCCAGGCTGATATTGAACTACTGACATCAAGTGATTCACCTGATTTGGCCTCCCAAAGTGTTGGGATCACAGACATGAGCCATTGCCTCCATCCTCATTCTTTTTTTTCTTTATTGTTGTCTCACTGCCTTATATCTGAAAGGCAGTCTTCAAGGTTGAGATTCTTTCCTCAGGTTGGTCTAGTCTACTGTTAATACTTGCGATTTCATTATGAAATTTTTATAGTGTCTTTCAGTTTTATCAGGTTGATTATGTACTTTTCTATACTGGCTGTTTTGTCTGTCAGTTCCTATATTATTTTATGGTTATTCTTAGCTTTCTTAGACTTGTTCTCAGTTCTCCTCAATCTGAATGATCTTTGTACCTAACCAAATTCTGAATTCTATTTATGTCATTTCACCCATCTCAACCTGGTTAAGAACCCTTGCTGGAAAACTAGTTTGGTCGCCTGTCAGAGTGCTTGCATTGGTTCTTTTACATCTTTCTGGGCTGACATCCCTTCAATCTTTGAAGCTGTTCCCCTTTGGATGGGTTTTTAAAATTTTACCTTATCCTATTTGATGACCTTGTGAATTTGATTGTGGTATAAGGTGGTTTTGGTTGACTGGCTTTATTAATGAAAGATTTTAGGGGGCTAAGGTTTGGTTTAGGACTTCTGAACTGCATGCTCTAATTCTGGGGGAATTTATTGGCTTGGCTTTTTTCTCTTGAGCCTCAAGGTTAAGACCCTGCTGCACTGGAGGAGCCAAAGTATTCCAAGGCTGCTGGTCACAGCACTCAAAAGGATGTTGCCAGCCAAAGCACTTCATAGGATAATGACAACATGATCTGTCCTCATTCACACATGCCATAATTAGTTACAGTGGGAGTACAGTAGAGAACACACTCATTAGCTGTGGCAGGGTGCTAGCAGACTCTATGCAAGCTTTCACAGCAGCAGTGGTGGCAGTAGGGCTGGGGGTGCCTCTCCACCATATTGGGACTGCTCCTGTTCCCACCAGTGGTGGTGTTAGCATGTGGCAGGATCTGGTAGGTGCAGGACTCTGTGCACCCTCTGTGCACATTCACACAGGCAGCAGAGGCTGCTCAGGGATGGAGCAGATAAGTTGATGAGATAAGTTGTTTTCCATGCCTAATTGCACTCTGGCAGCAGTCTTGGTACAGGAGTAGGGTCTTGGTGGGGGTGAGGCCTTCAGGCTTCTTATTGCCAGCACTCTGAGGACCATGGCAGTGTCATGGGGGAAGGGGGTGTGCTGTGGGTAATCTTTTTAAAATTTGGATCAAACTCAGCATCTCTTTCAAAAAGACAAGTTATTAAAAATGTGAAATCTGATATACCACCTTAACCTGATATACTTTGTATTTTTTAAAAATTCTGTATAAGTCTCTTCCAAGATGGCCAAATAGGAACAACTCCAACCTATAGCTCCCAGTGAGACTGATGCAGAAGATGGGAGACTTCTGCATTTCCAACTGAGGTGACTGGTTCATCTCATTGGGACTGGTTGCACAGTTGGTACAGCCCAGGGAGGGCAAGCCAAAGCAGGGAGGGGTGTTGCCTCACCCGAGAAGCACAAGGGGTTGGGGGATTTCGCTTTCTTCATCAAGGGAAGCCGTAAGTGACTGTACCTGGAAGAACAGTACACTCCTGCCCAAATAGTGTGCTTTTCCCATGGTCTTCACAAATAGCACACCAGGAGGTCTCCCTCCCATGCCTTGCTCAGTGGGTCCCACATCCATAGAGCCTTGCTCACTGCTAGTACAGCAGTCTGAGATCGACCTGGGATGCTGGAGCTTGGTAGGGGGAGGGGCATCCACCATTGCTGAGGCTTAAGTAGGTGGGTCTATGCTCACAGTGCAAACAAAGTGGCAGGGAAGCTCAAACTGGGTGGAGCCCACCACAACTCAGCAAGGTCTACTGCCTCTCTAAATTCCACTTCTGTGGGCAGGGCATATCTGAATAAAAGGCCCCAGACAGCTTCTGCAGACTTAAATGTCCCTGCCTGACAGTTCTGAAGAGAGCAATGGTTCTCTCAGCACAGCGTTCAAGCTCTGATAATGGACAGACCACCTATTCAAGTAGGTCCATGACTCCCTTGTAGCCTGACTGGGAGACACCTCCCAGTAGGGGCTGACAGAAACCTCATACAGGCGGGTGCCTCTCTGGAATGAAATTTCCAGAGGAAGGATCGGGCAGCAATATTTGCTGTTCTGCAGCCTCCACTGGTGATACCCAGGCAAACAGGGTCTCGAGTGGACCTCTGGCAAACTCCAACAGACCTGCAGCTGAGAGGCCTATCTGGTAGAAGGAAAACTAACAAACAGAAAGGAATAGCATCAACATCAACAAAAAGGACATCTACACCAAAACCCCATCTGTAGGTCACCACATCAAAGACCAAAGGTAGATAAAACCACAAAGATGGGGAGAAACCAGAGCAGAAAGGCTGAAAATTCCAAAAACCAGAACACTTATTATCCACCAAAGGAACACAGCTCCTCAACAGCAGGGGAACAAAACTGGATGGAGAATGAGTTTGACGAGTTGCAAGAAGTAGGCTTCAGAAGGTCAGTAATGACAAACATCTCCGAGCTAAAGGAACATGTTCTAACCCATCACAAGGAAATGAAAAACCTTGAAAAAAGGTTAGACAAATGGCTGACTAGAATAATCAGTGTAGAGAAGAGCTTAAATGATCTGATGGAGCTGAAAAACACAGTAAGGGAACCTGGGAAAGCATACAAAACTTCAATAGCTGACTCAAGCGGAAGAAAGAGATCAATGATTGAAGATCAAATTAATGCAATAAAGAGAGAAGACAAGATTAGAGAAAAACAGTCAAAAGAAATGAAAAAAGCCTCCAAGAAAAATGGGACTATGTGAAGAGACCAATTGTACATTTTATTGATGAGCCAGAAAGTGAGAGGGAGAATGGAACCAAGTTGGAAAATATTCTTCAGGATATTATCCAGGAGAACTTCCCCAACCTATCAAGACAGATCAACATTCAAATTCAGGAAATACAGAGAACACCACAAAGGGAAGAAGGGAAACCCCAAGACACATAATCGTCAGATTCAACAAATTTAAAATGAAGAAAAAAATGTTAAGGGCAACCAGAGAGAAAGGACAGGTTACCCACAAAGGGAAGCCTATCAGACTAACAGTAGATCTCTCTGCAGTAACCTTACAAGTCAGAAGAGAGTGGGGACCAATAATCAACATTCTTAAAGAAAAAAAAAAATTTCAATCCAGATTTTCATATCCAGCCAAACTAAGCTTCATAAGTGAAGGAGAAATAAAATCCTTTACAGACAAACAAATATTGAGAGATTGTGTCACCACCAGCTCCTGAAGGAAGCATTAACATGGAAAGGAACAACCTGTACCAGTCACTACACAAACATGCCAAATTGTAAAGACCATTGATGTTGTGAAGAACCTGAATCAATTAATGGGTGAAATAGCCAGCTAGCATCATAATGACAGGATCAAATTCAAACATAACAATATTAACCTTAAATGTAAATGGACTAAATGCCCCAATTAAAAGACACAGACTGGCAAATTGGATAAAGAGTCAAGACCCATCAGTATGCTGTATTCAGGAGACCCATCTCATGTGCAAAGACACATATAGGCTCAAAATAAAGGGACAAAGGAAGATCTACCCAGCAAATGGAAAGAAACAAAACAAAACAAAACAAAAAACAAACAAACAAAAAAGCAGGCATTGTAATATTGTAATCCTGGTCTCTGATAAAACAGATTTTAAATCAACAAAGATCAAAAGAGAAAAAGAAGGCCATTAAATAACAGTAACGAGATCAATTCAACCAGAAGAGCTAACTATCCTAAATATATATGCACCCAATACAGGAGCACCCAGATTCATAAAGCAAGTTCTTAGATACCTACAAAGAGACTTAGACTCCCACACAATAATAACGGGAGACTTTAACACCCCACTGTCAACATTAGACAGATCAACGAGACAGAAAATTAACAAAGATATCCAGGACTTGAACTCAGCTCTGGACCAAGTGGACCATATCTACAGAGCTCTCTACCCCAAATGAATGGAATATATATTATTCACGTCATCACATCTCACTTATTCTAAAATTGACCACGTAATTGGAAGTAAAACACTCCTCAGCAAATGTAAAAGAACAGAAATCACAACAAAGAGTCTCTCAGACCACAGTGCAATCAAATTAGAACTCATGATTAAGAAGCTCACTCAAAACTGCACAACTGGCTGGGCATGATGGCTCATGCCTGTAATCCCAGCACATTGGGAGGCCAAGGTGGACAGATCACCTGAGGTCAGGAGTTCAAGACCAACCTGACTAACATGGAGAGACCCCATCTCCCTAGCTCATTTTATGAGGCTAACATCCTGATACCAAAGCCTGGCAGAGACACAAGAAAAAAGAGAACTTTATCAATATCCCTCATGGACATCTATGTGAAAATCTTCAGTGAAATACTGGCAAAACAAATCCAGCAGCACATCGAAAAGCTTATCCACCATGATCAAATAAGCTTCATCCCTGGGATGAACAACTAAATGATGATTAACAACTAAATCAAAATTATAGTTTATATTTGAGCATGATCAGATGACTCTTTTGAAATAAGGGTAAAGCAAGGGTAGTCTAACTAACAGAAACTGAAGCACATCTTAAAATTATCATCATTATCAAAACTGATATGAGATGTTCTTAGATTGCTACCACCTCTAAGAACCTGTGAGAGACAATTGAACTATCTGTAAAACGTTACTATTATTCTTTGCCTTAAAATTTCAAATTCTTAAAATACAAATGTACAATTCTAAAAAGTAACCAAGGATGACAGAAATCAAGATCCTTTGACTAAACAACCTCAGGACTCAATATGCTATAAAAACAATTGAAAGAGCTTTATATAAAGAAGTTTTCAGATACCTTTAAAATTCTCATACCACTGTTAACTATAAAATAAAGAAGTCATATGGAAATTCTAGAAGTAAGAAATGCAGAATTCCACACCCCAAAAATACTTAGGTATAATTATAACAAACATAAGATTTATGTAGGGAAAACTGTAAAACTAATGAAAGAAATTTAAAAATAAGTTCTAGTTGCCTGAGACTTATTTCATGTCAATGGATAGGAAGACTCAATTAATTTTGTCAAGATGTCACTTCTTTCCAACTTGATCTGCAGATTTAAAGCAGTCTCAATCCAAATATCAAAAAAAAAAATTTGTAGATATTGATAAAATAATATTAAAGTGTACATGGAGAAGTAAAGGGTACAGCATAATCAATACAATATTGAGGAGAAACAAAGTCAGAGTACTAACACTACCCCATGTCAAAATTTAACAATAAAGCAGTAGTAATCAAGACAGTGTTGTACTGGTGAAAGAAGAGACAAATAGGCCAGTGAAACAGAGTAGAGTGCCCAGAAATATACCCATGCAAGTACATTCAAGTGATCTTTGACATAGGAGAAAAGGCAATAACACAGAAAAAGTCTTCAACACATGGTGCTAAAACAACTTGACATCCACTTGCAGAAAAAAAAAGAAAAAATGTAGAAAGAAATCTTACACTGCTCCCCAAAATAGATCACATCCTAGATGTAAAGTGCCAAACTCTAAAGCTCCTAGAAGTTAGCATAGGAGAAAATCCATAAAACCTTGGATTTGGCAATGGCATTTTAGAGACAACATTAAATACACAATCTATGAAAGAAATTATTGATAAGCTGGATTTCATTAATATTAAACTCTTCTGACCTAGGAAACACTGTCGGGAGAATTATAAGACAAACTCCAGACCTGGAGAAAATATTTGCAAGATACATATGTGATAAAGGACTACTATGCAAAATATACAAGGAACGGTTAAAACTCAATCATAAGAAAATGAACAACACAATTATAAATGGGCAAAAGTTCTGAATAGACATCTCACAAAAATATAAAGATAGCAAATAAGCATGTGAAAAGATACTTATCATATGTCATTAGGGAATTGCAAATTTAAACAGTGAGACACCACTATCCCCCTACTAGAATGGCTAAAATTCACTGCAACACCAAAAGCTGAAAATGAAATGGAGCAAAAGGAAGTACCACTCATTGATGGTGAGAATGCAAAATAGTGTAGCCAATTTAGAAGAATAAGATGGCAATTTCCTACAAAACTAAATATACCCTTACCATACAATCTAATGATTGTATTCCTTGGTATTTTCTCAAATGAGTTGAAAACTTATGTTTAGACAAAAACTTGAACATAGAGGATTATAGCAGGTTCATTTATAATTACCAAAACTTGAAGTAACCAAAATATCCTTCAGTGTGCAAATAGATAAACAAACTGTAGCACATCCCAACAATGGACTATTCCATAAAATATTCCATAATTGCAAAAAAAAAAAAAAAAAAAGAGCAACCAAGACTTATCATGCTACCAAACACTAGATATTCATTCTAACTTACTGACAAATATTGCATGTTACCCCTAATATGTTGGAGATAAAAAATGTATTTAACTCATGCAGATAGAGAATGAATGGTGTTTACTAGAGGCTAGGAAAGGTAGTGGAGATAGGGGGATAAAAAGAAGATAGTTAGTGGGTCCAAATATTGTTAAGTATCCAAGAGCAGCATAACTAACAGCTTGCAACTCATATACAAAAGAATATTACATCTTTACAACTTCTAACACATACAAAATATAAATAACGCTTTCTCTGGCAGTTTTCTAAATATTTCTGTGTGACTGACTGGTTGTTGAGGCAGACTTGCTGGAAAAAGAGAGGTTATGGCTTGAGTGTTACCAAAAGCATCTGGTTTCATTAAGTGAAAAGGATAATTCATTATAGAAAGGTAGAACATGCTTGGCACAATGGCTCACACATGTAATTCCAGCACTTTGGGAGGCCAAAGTGGGTGGATTGCTTGAGCTTAGGAGTTTGAGACCAGCAAGGGCAACATGGTGAAACGTCATCTCTACAAAAAATACAAAAATTAGCCAGATGTGGTGCTGTGCACCTGTAGTCCTAGCTATTCAGGAGGCTGAAGCAGAAGGATCACTAGAGCCTAGGAGGTGGAGGCTACAGTGAGTTGTGTTCATGCCACTATACTCAAGACTAGGTGACAACGTAAGATTCTATCTCAACAACAAGAACAAAAAAAAAAAAAAGAGAGAGAGAGAGAGAAAAGAAACAATTTGAGTAAAGGTGGAAAGATAGGAAAGATAGTTTCTTTGTTGTTTTGTTGTTCTTGATGATGACGTTGCTGTTTTCCATTTGTTGACAATGATTTGAATAAAAATGAAAGTTCCTTTGGATGCTATAGGCAGGTGCTAAGTTTTAGTGATGACAATCCCAAGGAAAATGAAAGAGATAATTATTATGGGCCTAATAATGAAAAACATTCAATAGCAGAATAAGACTGGAGTTCGTTTTATAATCATAGAGAAAGAAATGAATTTTTTTTTCAGCCATGAAATTACATGAAAAAAAAATTATGACTTTGAAAAAAATTATGAGCAAATACCCTCAGAGTTTCTAATTTTTATGTTCTACAGTATGGAGTGACAAATATCTGCTTCATTGGAATTAAATGCTAATTTTAATATTCAATGACTATTGATTTGCAAAAGAAAAATGTAACAATAACCCCAATAATTTGAATTTGGACAATAAGAAATAATCATGATGTCATAAGCAGATGAACAGAAAGAATTGAGAATAGAGGAAAATAGGAAGAATGGGAATAGAGATGATAAAATAAGTAATTTCTAAAGATGTAGATGTGAGAGTTATCCTTATAAAGTGATAAATTATAAAAAGAATGGGATTTTAGAAGAGACTGCAGAGTTAAAAGAAGAAGAGAAGGAATGAAAGGAAAACATAAGGGAAGATAGAGAGGGATGAATGAAAACAGGTAATGACTGATGGTAACGTAGAATGTCTATTTTTTTATGGATGTCAACATTGAAATAAATTAGAGATGTAATTGAATTTTTTGCACTTTTAAACACAATGCAAAAATAAAAGAAAATGATAAATGTATGAGATGTATGTGACCTAAAAAAGTACAGTTGTACTAATATAGTGGGTTCAAAAGCAAATGGCAAAGAATTTCTGTATGATTAAATGGATGTGAGAAAATGTAAAAATAATGTGGGTGACCATCTTTAAAGAATTTTATCAATGAGAGAAAACACATTTGAATAAAAATATAATTTGAGGTGCACATAGACAAAAAAATAGTGTCAGGAATAAAGACAAAATATTTTAGGGCAAAAGTAAAGGTGGTAGAAAATTAGACACTACAGATAAAAAGTTAGGAATGAGAGGTGATGGGTGATAGGCAGGATGACTGATGAAATGATTTATTTGAAGGAGGCAGAAAGGCATAAAAGGCGAACAGATACTGAAGAAGCATAAAAGGTGTTTCTAGGCCCAGAGTGGAATATAAAGCAGAATCACACATTGTGTTTGCCCTGAGAGGTTCTTAGAAGATCAGACAAGGATAAGAGATGTTTCTCAGGATATAACACGCTGTTAAAATATAATATTTTGTTACAGAATTACTAAAGGAAAGTATCTTTGGCTTTTCTGTACCAAGTCTAAAGGGAACTTTTTAAAAAGTTCATTTTTCTGTCTGGTAGAACATACCAACATTTTATTCATTATGTAAAAGGGTGAGAAAACAGAAGAAGATTTTAAAAGAATTCTCAGCATTGACACTAGTTTCTATAATTTTAATGTAGGTCTGGCAGGGGCTTAGAGTAAACCTAGCTGCCACAACAGTCCCAACACTGTGAGGAGAGCTGTGAGGGGGCAAAATAAGCCCCAGGACCTCTATCTTCTTATTTGTATGAGTTTGGTGAGACAGAATATTTGTAAAAGTCAGGCAAAGCAGATTTATTACTCACAGATAGGCAGCAAGAATAAAGAGAACACTTGGGTTCCTGGTGAGACAGTCCCTCAAGGATCAGGAAAGCTGCCCAGGGTACCTGGAATCCGGTCTGTGCAGATCCTTCATCATACCACAGTGGATGAGCCCTGAGTGTACTCTGCCCTGAGTTTTTATAACCGGAGCACAACTTGAATTGCTGAGCTCAAGCTTTGCAGAATATCCTTTTCTATAAGGGATAATGGCATAGTGTGGATTGTTTTTGGACAGTTCCTCCATATCTCAGGACATTACAGTCTTGGTATATTTCACAGTTGTTCTGAGAACTATAATGAGAGAGCTGGGTCAGCCAATGCTACCTAAGGACCTGTCCTCCTACTACATTTGTATGTCATTATCTGTATCTATATGCCTATTAATTGTGTTTCTGTTGAATACCCTAAAACAGTTGTCAACAATGTAGTTTCAATGAGAAAATAATGGCTAGTGTATGGACTGTTCTAGATGAGGATAAAACATATAAATGGATGAAAATAAATTATAGTTTCACATGAAGAGTCATTGTTGACATTTAAAAGAACACTTTCACAGGAATTTTGGTAATAGAAACTATATTTAAGTCTACTGAGAAACTAGCAAGATCTGAAGAAGAGAATTCAAGACATATGGAGAGTTCTCAGAATAAATTTAATAATGAGAGCAAGGACGGAGATATAAGAGAAAAATAAATGGGGGAGAATACGCATTTTCTTAGTTTTAGGTTGAAAAACACTTGGGATTTGGGGAGAGAAATCAATAAAGTAAAGGAGTTCAAGAACCCAAAATAAAATAAAATAACCAAGAAAGATTCTCAAAAAAGAGAAGGAACAATTAGATGGTGAAAAATAGATTGTGAAATACAACAATTAGTGCCATAAAAACATATATACATATGTAGAAAGTTTGCATGATATATTAATAGTTTAATATAAAAAAGTCTGCCTGTCTCTGTAGAAAATGGGCTAGAAAGAGATAACGTGTTCAGAATACTTAGCTGTCTGTAGTTATTTTGCTTTTCTTATTTGTGCTTCATTTATATATTGTAATTTTGTCTGCGATATAACAAAGGTACAAATAAATAATCAAATGTCACTTGCAAACAAATAAAATTTTAGAAAATACAATAGCATAAAAAGGTAACATGATATGTATGAAACTGATAAACACTTTTAGAGTATTAAAAGCATTTGAGGAACTTTAAGAGGAAAGATGGATGGAGAATGAGTGTGGATGCAGGTAGATTTGTAGATCTATAAGGAGTTACATTTTGATCATTTTCATTTTTTTTCCATGAAGTAGGAGATAAGGTGGAAAGTGGGTATTTAAGCAATATAGAGAGATTTTGAAGCATTAATGGATAATTTGAAATTATCTTGTTATTAAATAAATACAGTAGGTTGGTAGAAAATGAACACAAATGAAAGTTAATATTTAGTGGGCTTGCTTTAATACCGGAAAATTTCTACATGATAGTGAGTGGTGAGTATGTAGGACAAAAGCTTATAGAATCTCAGATGCAAGAAAACAATTTTTATAAAGGAAGTCCTTGTGAACAGTGACATTTGACATGACCTATTCTGTAGAAGGAAGACTTAGATAAACAGACAAGTTGCTCTGAGGCTGAAAATGGTCTGACCCAAAGCAGGGCAGTCACAAGAAATGATCAGTGGATCGTGAAGCATAAAATTTGGCTGAAGTAGCAGCACCAAAGTAGATGAGTATTTCATAATAAGTCATGTATTTTAAATTTCATTTGTTTGTACCATGCAGTTCACATCTACCACTGACTATTGCTTAGAAAAACAGAGATATTTCAAGTAAAAAGTATATGTATTTTATATTTCAAGTAAAAATAAAATATTTCAAGTAAAATAAAAATATAAATATATATATTTATATTTCAAGTAAAAAGTAAACATGTAAAACCAAACAGTGATATCCAAGTTAACCTCAAATGTTCTTTTAATCATGCACTAGACAGTATTTAACTGTGTACAGCCTCCCTAACTAATTTCACAGGCAAAAACAATTCTCAGTTTATAAATACTGCTGTTAAAATATATGCAAAAATAAAATATTCACTTTTAGGCAAGAGAGACACATTTTGGAAAGAATCAAGGATGTCTATGCACCTAACATTACTTACAACACTATTTTATGGAATCCAATATATGACTTAACCAATTAACAAAACTAAGTCATTGTGTGAGAGCTACATAATTTGAACTTGTTTGGCTTAATGTGAAATGGAAGGATTAGTGAAGGGAGAAAACCACATATTTCTGTAATATTTCATTTTCTCAGAATTGTTAAATAATCCTGTATCTTTGTGCTACTAGTTACTAAGGACTACTTTCGTACTTTCATTCTGATTGTCCAATTTAATTTAATACTAAAATGTATAAAAATATAAGCAGTATTGAAAGTAACTTTGTCCTCCCTTCTTAGAGCTGGATTTTTTTTTTTTTTTCATTTCTAATGTAAAAACTTCTCTGATTTGTGCCATTGAAATATCCACAGAAATACCATTGGTGTCAAAACTAACCTTTTTCTATATATAATTTCTTTGTCTTTTGCAACATAATTTTTAACTATTTTTGCATTTCAGCTGAAGTGAGAAAACATGTCTATGGAAATGAATGAAAATATTGGAGTTAAGAAAGTACGCAATGAAATGTACTTTTAAAACGTTTCATTCTGATTAATATGCTCAAATACAAAGTTTACATGTTTCCAAATGCTTTATTTTAAATTGAAACATTTTAGAATTCAAAATATTTAGTCATATTTTAAGCATGACAAAGGTAATAGCATGATTAGTATAGAGAAAACAATGATTCTTCTTTAGGTTTTCTTATCGTTTTTTATACCATATATCAGTAAATCACTTAATCCAATAAAATATCAGACACAGACACATACATATGCATGAAATACCATCTCTTAAATATAAATTTGCAATATTGGTGTACAGAATGCTTATTTCTCTTTTCAATCTTCATTTTTATGTCTGGGTTGAGTGGTATCTGAAAGTAATGTAATGCACGTTTAAATGATCTCACTTTTAAGGGCCTTTACAAATTCTTCGTATGTTATTGGAATTCCTTGACAGTTTTAAATCTGCTGCAATTGTATGAGGTAAGATAAATTTTTCAAAGGTTGAAAAGTTACTCAGGGTGGGCAGATCATCTGAGGTCAGGAGTTCAAGACCAGACTGGCCAACATGGTGAAACCCTGTGTTTAATAAAAATACAAAAATAGCCAGGCACGGTCACAGGTGCCTGTACTCTCAGCTACTCAGGAGGCTGAGACAGGAGAATCATCTGAACCCAGGAGGCAGAGGTTGCAGTGGACCAAGATGCTGCCACTACACTTTAGCCTGGGAGACAGAGCAAGACTCTGTCTCAAAAAAAAAAAAAAAATAGTAATAAGGAATGGTTGAATTATGACATAACTTACCAATTTGAATTATCAACGTAAGCTGCATTTTATTTACATATGTTTAATTAATTCTTTAAAACACGACAAAAATATAATTTCTAGATTAATCTGTGGGTAGAGTGTAAGAATGAACTCCAAACAGAAGCAGGGTAGAGGACTAACAAGGTGCCAAGAGACCTTGCTGATATTAACAATCAGGAAAAAAATATTCTGAGAGAAATGAAAAAGATGTTGGGATTGGGAAAACGCAAAATGTGGAGAATCTGATATTTTGTTTTATTTTATTTGTTGACAGCAGAGAAGCTATCCTGCTAAAGTCATCAATGAGATCATATGATGAGTTGTTTCTGAGAGATAGAAAGTGAGCCTCTAATATGAAGATGTTTAATCAACAATAAAAGGATCTAAGGGAATATTAGGTGAAATTAGTCTACTACTAAGTTCATGAAAATGGTAGGAGGAGGAATACAGAAAATGACATTTTGCAGTTTCAGATAAGAGTCACTGATTCAAGATTACATTTGTCCTTTAGATTGATTATAACCCTCAACATAATAATACATCCAATGGGCTATACATATGTGTGTTGATGTGTGATCTCTACCTATGATATCATCAAATCTAATCTCATTAAACAAGAATTAAAAATATAAATAATGGTCATTTTAACCAGGGTATCCCTGGATGAAAGCAAGGCAGTAGTAATACCGATAAATGACGTAGCTGAAATATAACTTATTTGGACACTTTCCAGATATCTCCCAGCCAGAAATATTTCCCCTCTGGGGAAATTATGTTTATTATAGTCTGAGTGTTCAAATATGTATTTATTATTTGATTGACATTTGTATATGTGTGAAGAGATTGTATTTTACTAATCCTTAATTCTCTCAATGACAAGCCCAGGGCCTTTATATTATATGCTCAACATGTTACTAGTAAAATACAATTTTTCATTGTTTTATATCTCATAAATAACTTTTGAATAATTTTATATATGAAAAAATATGTTATGCTTTTGGAAATTTAGCAAATAAGAATTAGCACACATGGACTCACCTGACATTTTACTAACATATAAACAGAAATAGTGCTAGTTTTACACACAGGCACACACACTCACAGAGAAGTGTGTGTGTGTGTGTGTATATATATATAGAGAGAGAGAGAGTTTGTTTTTGTTTTTTTTCAGACAGTGTCTTGCTCTGTGGCCCAGATTTAGAGTCCAGTGGCATAATCGCGTCCTGCAGCCTCAACCTAGACCTGCTAGGCTCAAGGGATCCTCCCATCTCACCCTCCCAAATAACTGTGACTAAAGGCATGTGCTACCCCACCTGGCTAATTTTTAAAAAATTTTTGTAGAGATAGAGTCTCACTATGTTGCCGAAGTTTGTCTCAAACTCCTGGGTTCAAGTGACCCTCGTGCTTCAGTCTCACCAAACACTGAGATTACAGGTGTAAGCCACCATGCCCAGCCTCATTTATACTTTTAAAGACACTTTTAAAAGTGATGAATGCAATAAAGTAATATTTATCTCAGATCTTATTGTAACTTAAGTTACGGCCAGGCACGGTGGCTCATGCCTGTAATCCCAGCACTTTGGGAGGCTGAGGCGGGCAGATCACGAAGTCAGCAGATCGAGACCATCCCTGCTAAT